>NC_092865.1:22514429-22741372 GCF_032062135.1 Pyxicephalus adspersus | reverse complement strand
TATCACTGTCTGTATTAGTCTGTCATTTGCAATCCCTATTTAATGTACAGCGCTGCGTAATATGTTGGCACTATATAAATCCTGTTTATTAATAATAATAATAATAATAATAATAATAAGGGGCAAACAAAATATCAAAGATCAGAGTGCCCCTCATCAAATAGGAATATACAAATCTTTCTCTACTGCAAACATTTCAGGCACATAAAGTATACAAACACAAATATTTACACATTATCATTACATTGCCTTTAGCCTATATACACATGTTTAGAAATATTTACAAATATATCCTTGCTTGCTATGTAACATGAGCTAAACTGCAGTTGTTTCCTACAATGTGGGTTTCTATCAGAAAATGGCCATAAAATCTGATGCACATGTGTAGTCTGTAGTCACGTGCCCAAAGCTACCAAACCACTTTTTACTTTCCTATTTCTAGGACAGCTACTGACTGGGTAACCTGGTCAGTTTTTCTTTTACATGTAAACTAAAACAGTGCACATTACTGATGCCAATTAATTCCATTTCCTTCATCTCTCACAGTTGATTAGAAAGAAACAGTTAATTAGAGCGCTCCCTCTGGTTCCTAATTTATTCATCTCTATATGATAACATTTTTAGGGAAATTAAAAAAGTTTAAAAGCAAACAGAAGAGACAAAATATGCTATGCATTCCCTTTCAAGTGTGCAGTTGGCAAGAAAAGAAAGTCCCAAACAGTCCACAGAAAGTACATTAGCATATGCTTAGTAACATTAGAAGAGTATACTATGCAGGAACTAAAGCAGAACTAAAGTTCTGCTAGATCAGGCAGGTCAAGATTGCAGAAAGACATGTGATGCCCCTTCTGCAACATTCCCTTCTACCAGTCTTACAGGTCTGACAAACTGTATTAAAAAAATAAAAACAAAACAATGGGTAAAAAAACTGAGCTGTGTATGCAGTGTTGGTTGCCAGAATAGCCATACCCGGCAATTCCAATTAATTGAATAGTTGAATAGTTCAGCACTTCTGCATTTCTTTCAGGATTTGCACTTTTTTTGCACTAATAGGACGAATATAATATTCTTTCAATCAAATATTTAATTTAGAGCAAGAGGGACAAATTGTATGGTTTACATTCAAATTAAAGTCTCTTTTTTTGTAGTCTAAAAGCTAACATAACACTTTCTTTACTTAGATTTTAAAAATAAGCTAGAAAAATGTGCTGCAGTTTATGTGCAATTCAAAATGTTCCCTTTGCTTAACTGAATACTCATGTGTCTGCACAGGCTGCCTACCTCAGTGCCTTGTAGAGACAGCTATGTAAGATTTAAACATTCTCTCACAATAGCTACAACTAATTATTAACAGATGGCACTGTTCAGGTTGTAGCGCAAATTTAAACAGCAAATATTAATTAAACCCATGTGACATTTTTCCTGCATGCCGTCTGATTAGTTTTCATACACATGCTACTTTCCCATCTATCGTAATAATAATCTTCAGCAAAGAGATAAATGGGAAGCACGAGTGACCATAAAAAAAAAGAAATAAAAAAAGGGGGTTTTGTCATTTAAAACACAAATAGTAAGGGTTTTATCCTGAGAATGGACACAGAAAGAAAATAGAAAAAAAGAAATATAAGCTTTATCCAGAGGAATGAGGAATGCCACGTCAATATTGAAAAGAACATCCCGGGGATCCTGAGGGGCCTTGCAGAAAGCAGGTTTGACAAAAAAAATCACAATTTCTACCAAACAAACAAAAGTCTTTTTCCCTTCTGGTGGTACGTAATGTCATGCTGTGAGAACAATAAGACAGAGACTAAACAACATATTCAACATTTCATCTTCCGCCTCATCAACTCCAATGGATCTAGTCCACTCTACTTCTCCACACATAGCTCCACACATACACTTATAGCTCGGTGGCTGCACAGACCACTGGCATCTTCTAGCAGGAAAACTACAGAAATCAGAATTACACCATAAAAAGAATACTTTGAACACAACACAGGGCAACCCTATACTGGATTAAGATGCCATTTTATTGTGTATTTTCTTACAGCACAAAACCACAAATACCTCTCACCATAAATATCAGCCTTCTCACCCTAATAAACTATCTGCAACCTAGACAATAAATGGTTTGAACAATCCTGCAGCCAAATGGAATCAGTGTTTCCTAAGCAGTTCCTGTTATGTGGATATCCAAACAGGGAGCTACATTGCACTGTTGGGATAATAACGAGAAAACCTGCGCATTTAAAAGGTTATCTGAAAATCAACTGGTGACCTAGGACAACAAATGTTCGTCTGTATTTTAGTAGCCTGTATTTGGTAAACGTTTTAACTGCTAACACAATACTAATAATAACTAATAGAACAAAGCGTTCCATGCTATCAGCAGGGTTTTTTTGCAGAAAGCGACAGGCAATATCCTTTCTGCAATAAGCATTCTTACCTGCCTGATCGCTCTCCTAAGCTGAACACATCTCACCAGGATACCCCATGAGCCAGGCAGCCGGCAACATACACACGGTGACTCTGCCAATGATACTCCATATGGGAGAGCTTTGCACTAGTATCTGTGGTGAGCAAATAACCTCCCTAGCGGTAACCCCGAGTGTGACTTGGGGGAGAAAAAAGTTGCTGAATGCGGTAACCCCGAGTCAGGTATGTAAACCTATGGGAAGTAATAGTAAATACAGCCTTACCTGATCTGCCGGCGTCCCGTGTTGTCCATCGCCGCGATCCCTGTCTTCTTTCTTCTTCCTCCGGCGTCTTCTGCACCCGATGAGTCACCAGGGGAGTTCCCGGTGATGTCAGTGCGTGTGTATGTTGCCGGCGGGGTGGGAATTGCATTCAATACAAAATCACTGTATTGAATGCAATACATTGGATTTATATGTCTAAAAGCAGTACATTGTATTTCATGAACATTTATTTTACAATATAATATAATAGTATGAGTATAATATTTATTTAAAAAAAAAATTATATATATATATATAATTTTTTTTTAAATGTATTTATTATTTTTAAATGATTTTGTGTTTCAAACTTCATTATACTTATACTATTGTACTGTAAAATACATTTTCATGAAAAACAATGTACCGCTTTTAGACATATAAAACCCGAAAGAAAGGTTAAAAGTCAAGCTACTGAATATGTGTGTGGGGGTCATTTGCTTGACATTTGTTTTTGACAACAAACGCCAAAAACGGTCTCAGTGAGTCCAAAATATTCACAATTGCAGATAATGTTTCACTAGGGTGATGTTTTAACTTTTTATTAGATTACAGGTTGTGTTAAATGTAAAACTGTACATATGATTTTCCACAGGCCCGTTCAGAGACTGTAAGCACGCCAGAGAATCAGGATTTACCAGCAGTGGTATTTACTTGATAAAGCCCTCAAATGCCAATAATCACATGCAGCTATGGTGTGAGAACAGTTTGGATCCTGGAGGCTGGGCAGTGATACAGAGAAGAATTGATGGATCTGCTAACTTCTTTAGAAACTGGGAGACATACAAGGTGAGCACAAACAATAAATATAATTTAACAACGTATCCGCAAAATATTTTTAACCCAATGATTCAGAATGATTTCTTAATGCTGTCAGAAAAGTGTAAAGAATCTTCTTTAAATGAATTCAATAACCTAACAGTATGACAATATTACACATACACAAAACGCTAAAGGCCCCTTTCAGATTTGGTGATGAAGACCGCCTTGATTAGCCGCCCCCAGCCCACCAAATATTTTGCTGTCAACCACAAATTCTGAGTGAGGTTGCTGTGCGGTTCATCCACAGGAGAAGGAAAAGTAGCAATGTGTCCAGAAGCCACTTGTTGCTTTTAGGAACCATCACACAATTCAACACAGATGCAGCAGCCCCATTTTAATCAGTTTTCTTTTAGGTGCATAACAATTTAGAACATAAACTGAATGATAAAATATCACACATAGGTAACAATGGTGAATCTATAGTATAATGTGAAAATATTCTCTCCATAGAAAGGCTTTGGAAACATTGATTCAGAGTATTGGCTGGGACTAGAGAACATCTATCAACTGACAAACCAAGATAACTATAAACTGCTGATTGAACTGGAAGACTGGAATAATAAGAAGGTCTACGCTGAATACAGCAGCTTTCGTCTAGAGCCAGAGTCTGATTTCTACAGGCTGCGATTGGGCACATATCAGGGGAATGCTGGAGACTCCATGGTTTGGCACAATGGCAAGCAGTTTACAACATTGGACAGAGACAGGGATGTGTATTCAGGTGAGGAGTGTGAGTGAGTGTGTGTGTACTTTTATTTAAGCCACAGTCTCTCATATAAACAACCCCCTACAATGAATCTTTACAAATAGTTCTCCCCCACTTTATACTTCTCAGTCTACCCTTTCTCCAGGAGCATGAACAACCTCTTTGGAGTTCATAAATTATTAGCTACTGTACATTCACAGCCATATATCTCACATGAACCTTCATCGGTTGGATACAGGGCAAAGCAACATGAAAAGCAGGAGATAGAGTTTGTGGTATGAACATCTACTGAGACACAAGGCTGTAGATTTAGGTCATGTGTGAGGGCTATTAAATATATGAATACAGTATTAGAACACTATGGGCCATCACTGTAAAATATAAATTATTATTTTTTTTAACACATCAAGAAACCTATTAGAGTATTGTGTAGAGATGTGTATCCTAGAGTACATAAGCATTCAGAAAACAATAAAATGCTTGTTAGAAGAAAGGTAATTTACCTTGTGTAATAAATTGTGCTTATGTTATAATCAAAATGTCACTAAAACCAGACCAAAAGAACCCTGGGATCGTTGTTTAATTAAAGCTGAAAAAAACAACTTTTCAAAGTCTACATGAAAAATGCCCCTTGCCATGAGAATGTTAATTAATCTTGCAGCAGAGAACTAAGAATGAACAGCTTTGCGTGTTTCTAGTTCCCAGGCCTGAAACATTAGTCCTTCAGCTATAGTCATATTAACAGGCCCTGATAAACTCTGTGTCTAAAATCCAGAAACCTCCGGTCATGAATTGGTTGGTCATACGGTCTGGTCTCTCATCAGTTACTGAGAGCGGTCTGTTCTTTTAAAGACTGCTATAGCTACAAATTTAAATCTAAAATCCAATGTTTCGCCTTCTGAAGAAATAACTTCATGGTGTATTTTACAAAAAATTCTGCAACTATATATTTTCAATGCTTTGGAATGTTGGCTTTTCCTTAATTAGTTACACTACCCAGTTACTCTATTCAATGCACAGTTCTCAGCTTTCACAATAAACCACTTCTTCCATGACTGGTTACTTTAGGACTTCTGCCACAATGTGCTGATTTGTTATAATGCAATGTGACATTAAGATTTATATTTATAAGACTAATTACCATATCCAATATTTTCAGGAAACTGTGCTCACTTCCATAAAGGAGGATGGTGGTACAATGCTTGTGCACATGCTAATCTAAATGGTGTTTGGTACAGAGGAGGAGTATACCGTAGTAAGCATCAAGATGGCATCTATTGGGCAGAATATCGCGGAGGTTCCTATTCACTCAAAAAGGTCCAAATGTTGGTAAGACCAATAGATTGAAGCACAATGAAGGACAACGTCATAAGGCGAACTCAAAAAACATTTTTATATATTCTTTTATTTGGAGACTTATTGTATTTTTATAAAGTTATCCATGACTTTACTTGGCATACGGTCATTAACAAGAATACCAAGAGGAACGCTGGACATCCCTCCATGTAAAAGGTTACTATGAGATAAAATGTATGTATTTTTGCTGAATATTTTATGGAACTTCTGTAACAAACAACAAAATATGACATGGCTTTTAGTTTGCCAACAGCAATGCTTTGTGTGAAAATTGTCTGAACTATTCTACAATAAGAAAAAAAGAGATGTGTACTCATGTCTGTGTACAAATACATGAATTCAAATCGACAAATTTCAAGAAGTATAATGAGTGCTTCTATATTAACACTGCTCTACAGGGAAACCCCCAGTTCAGATTCCTATCTGGGACTCCTACATGTAGAACAAAGGAGCATTTGTAGAGCTCTGTGTAAACGGTATGAGGTCTGTCCCATAGGTCACAACACGCTGTGTCTAACCTTTCAGATATAAAGGTTCCCATAATAAACTGCAGCATAATTTATGGAAATATTGCCAAAACTGATAAGGCTGCACATTAAACCAGCTATATATCCTGCTAAATTTTAGGGAGGTGGGATACACGTTTTACATAAAATTCCACAGAATACCAAATAGTTCCAGTCACTGAGAATACACTGGGGTAGCCTATGTGCAGTTTGAACAATTTTTATTGAAGCTTTAAGACCTGTTTAGGTGAGCTCCCTCTTACTTTCCAGTAAACTGAATAACCCATTTAGTTTTGTCTGCATTATTTAAGTAGATAAATCTTACCAATCAGTTATTATAAACAAGTATCGCATACTAAAGCCCCTGTATTGTGAGTGGTTACTGAAAAGTGCTGGGTAGTGCGCCCAGCTAAAAGGAGCTGGAGATAACACTGTAAAAAGGAAAGTATAGTGTATTTTTATAAATATCATGTTGTTTATGACTATTATTCATAGACTAAACACTACAGAAAACTCTTAGTGAATTAGTGGTGACATCCAGTTTTGTGTACACTCCTAAAAGACTTGTGGGCTATGATATGGCAGGAGGAAAGGGGGTGTTCTAAGATAGCGGTTGCCAACCGGTGGTCCATGGCTCTGGCCAGTGCACCCGCCAGGCTGGGGGAGAAGGACCCCACTGGGGGGTCACCAGCCAGAGCCACGGACCATGTCCCCCATATGGACACAACCAGCCAACTCTCCCATCGCAGGCTCAGACCTGTGATGGGGGAGTGGGCAGGTTCTGGCATCATGGCGTCACTATGGGGGAAGTTTCTTCCCCTTTGAGTAACACATGGCTCCTCGCGCATGCATGGCCTGGATTTAGTGGTCCATAGGTCCGAAAAGGTTGGCGAACACTGTTCTAGGAAATCACGGACTTTAGCCAAAAAAGTCGAATTCAGTCAAATTTACCAGTAAATTCTAACTCACAATGCAAGCAAACAAAAATGTTTACTGAAAAGAAAAATGATGGAAATAAACATTTTGCAATACTTTTTGTGTCTTTACCTTTAATTTTTCTAGGGTAGTGATAGGGTCCCTAATGACTTTTATGAATCCACAGAGCTCAGTTCTATAGGGTTTAGAGAAGAACATATTTAAACCCTGACAATGCAGTAAGCTTTCTGTGACAAAGAATCCCATATCATTTGATAAATAAGTGGTATATACCAAACAAATTTACCCTACTTCCACAATACTCTTGATAAAATTGAACGTAAAAGACACAAAGTAGGAAAAACTAACTGGCAACAAATATAAGCAGAAGAAAGTTTTCACACTATTAGCATAAAGACAGCTCAAACCGTAAGGTATAGTTTATTTTGCTTTCTGGTTTTATTTTATGCATTATTTAGGGCTATTTAGAATATTTCTGTCCTCTGACCTCTGAGCAAGATTTCAATGTGTTTTTGAATGACTGGACCTAACTATAGAACGAGAACCTAGATAGAAATCTAGGTCACTAAGACATAAAAATCTTTAAAGTCACACAAATAAAGCCAGAAAATGTCCACATAGTAAGAAGCCAAAGCTTTGTACAGACGGCTGATGACAAGCATGACCGTTCTTTTCAGGTAAATATCTGTTAAGAGCGGGTTCCCCAACAGCATTCGTCAATCTGCTATGGTGGATAAACATTGATGAACGACGATGATTCGTGATGACCAGTGGTCCTGTGTTTGTTCTTATGTAGGAGAACACAGGGGTTCTCTGCTCGCTTGTCCTTCCCCTCATCTATCCATTGCATCCAGTGACAAAGACTTCATGCAGTGTTTTTGGTGTAGTAGTGCAAAGTTTGTCTTACTGAATGAATCATCCAATGCTCCTCCAATAAAACTGGCTTAAAAAAGCAACTTGTACCCAACTTTGACCAATGGCTTTTGCAAGCTATGTATGTTAAGGGAGACCGGGAGTGGATGCCTGAAAATCAACTGTGGAAGGCTTACTTAAGAGATAGCATGTGGGGGAAATTTCTAGTATATTCTAAAACTAAACTAAAAAGCCAGAAACAAAGTGAATCACCACACTGCATGCCTTCTTGCAGCAGGTAAACCTTTTATAGGTTACACTGGGCAGGCTTGATGTAAGTGGGATTTATCATTGCATAGGAGTGTTTGCAGGCTCCTAGTTCCCTTCTTCTCTAGGTTAGATAACTATCAGTAACATTATGTAAGTAGATGCTATTTTGTGACTACTTGTGAAAGACATTGCAATAATGTAATGCATTTGCAGAACTAAGCATTTAACAAGAAGGTAGTAGTGGAAACATTCACGTCCAAGAGGTCTGCCAATTCTATGAGGTGGAAAAGTTGTAAAATTACAAAAATTTCCTAAACATAAACTGTAAAGCCAATGTGGCAGCTATATTTTCAAATTCCAGCAGTAACTTGGCAAAGTAATCCAGGTCTGTGAATCAATAAAGGGATATACTTACGTAAATGTACAAATTAATCAGATGAAGAATTGGCTTTGATGCATTCACTGGTCTAACTTGTAAACAGATAAATATACCTCAAACATGGAGGCCTTAGAAACCACCAATGGTCACCCAAGGGGAAAAACAGATAAGCTTAAAATGGCTTTCATTTTTAAACAAAGCATCAGTTTGAGAAGCACAAAAAACTAACTCCAAATATTTAGAATAATGTTAATTCTGAAATGTCTGACAAACCCTACAAGCTAGTTGTAATAGTGGCTCACTAATGGACAATATAGGAACATTCAGTAGCATGTAAAAGGCACAGAAAAGGCAATAGGACAATCTTCCAACGTGGATCCCTGAAAGCAGTCCTTGCTGGATATCAAACATATTAGGGAGGCAAATTATAGCCTATACCCAGCATCTGTATCAGATTTTATTGGCAAATAAAACTGCTGCAGAAACCTAAATACTAAAGTCGAAAGAAACCAATAGTAAGACATAAAGGCCAGTAAGGTCTCGCTCTTCAGCCTCACTATAGTTACGTTTAGCATCGCTGGAGACATGTAAAATTATCACCGTGAAAAAGAGGGGGAAAAAAAATCGGATGCTACAAATCATCTTCAACAAGGAAGAAATACCGCATCTCTAAAAACACAGCTGCAATCTGGACAGGTATGACATAGCTACCAAGGAATGGTGAAGTCTCTGAACAGCTGGTCATCCTTGGATCACAATTTGCCATCCCCAAACACACCACATATATCCTAAATAATGAATAGAAACATACATATATGGCATGAGCCATCAGCAAAAAAGAAATATTGAAAACTCATGTGGTGTTTTAATACAAAAAGCAGACTACGTGGGGAAAAGTCTTTATTGAAGATGTTGCATTTGTTGAAACAGTTAATCCCATCTGTGAACATCAACAGCCAACAAACACTTTTGAAAGGCCAAGGATTCTTCACTGGCAACAAAAACATAAGTAAAAAAGTCAGACTGAAATGTTTAGACTCATAGTCGGTTTAGGTTCTGGGATGTTATTAGGACTGCAAAATTATTCCGCATTGTTTTTTAGGCATATGACATAATTTCGAGTCCAGAGTGTCAACATTACAGCCAGGCAACCAGCTATTTTATAATAGGAGCTCAAATAATGGGAGCTGTGGCCATGGCAGATTGTGACTCAGTCGCCAAAAGCGGCAAGTCAATTTTTGTTTTATTTCAAACATTTTATTGTTTTTTCAAAGGGTATTTTACAACATATTTGGTGTATTTTTTTTTTTAAATCTGCACTACAATTTGCCAGAATTAGTATACAGCTCAGGCGTTACAACTCACCACCCTGTTATCACAGCATGCTTGTTTTGGGTGTGTGATTACTACTAAACCCAAAAATCAGCTTTACATACAGGCATTTAAGTAAGCTTTAGAAGGAGTTCAGCCATGGCAGCTTACATCATCTCAGTGGAAGGACCACTTCAAAAAACGGGAGTCTTCTAGAATTGCTGACATCAACATCCAAGATGGTGGAGCTCAGTAGCAATCTCATGACTTTTGGATGCAAACACAAGTGAGGCTTCTACAGGTAAATGCTTAAATATAGGTTAAACACACCAATAACCTTACAGGAAAACAGCAGTTGACATCAATAGCTTAGAGACAGGGTCTTTTTAATGTTACTATAAATATGAAAAGGCATCTACACTGAAAGACCTCCAGCTTAACAGACAAACCAGATGTTGTAAATATCTGGGTCAATGGAAGCAGCAGAAAAGATTTGCCTTAACAGAACCAGGAGGTATTGAAGACACAATGATGTCAACTTGTCCATTGCTCAAACTTTCCTTCACTTTGTTAGAACGCGTAGCTCCATGACATTTATTGCAAAATCTGTTCCTATTTTTTATTACCTTAATTATTTTCATATCCACAGCTATATTCAGAACATCTGCTTTCCAGTAAATAAGTAAATGTAAAAGAAATAGGAATATGACTTTATGCTTTTTAAATAAGAATAGTCTGCAGATCAAATACAATTTTTACGTAGTCCCTAGCTGACAGCGGTAGGTTTACTTCCATCAATTTACCAATCATGAGGTTATTTTTTTTTTTTTTTAAATGGAACAACGCATACCACAGCACAACGCGATGGCAGGAGTGCAAGACACTGATTGCAACTGGCACGATGCAGGCCAAAGAGTTTGGAATATGGGCTAAAAGTTTAATGAACACCGGATTGCTGTAATTTATTTTGCAGACAGGCTTGAATCTTATCCAGCTTCAGTAAAAAACAACCTCCCTGCAGGAGTGATATCCTTAAAAGCATTGGCATCATACAATTACAGAGTAATTAATTAATTCCTTACACAACTACTGGGCAAGCCCCAAAACTCTGTTCGATGATTCCATGTGCTTAAATGTTTTATGAAAGACGAGAAGCCATAGCATGGTCAGTGGGAAAATTGAAAGAAGGAATACTGAACAAAGAGCCAGAATTCAGCTGGCTTATAGCAATAAAATATTGTCCAGCAATCCACATTTGTTTAAACGCCAGGACAGCAGTCAGGAGATGAAGCTGGAGTGCTTATTGCTCTCTAGGAAGATCTAGAAACTCCAATGTGCACTTAAAATGACCACCGCTAAAAAAAATTGTGAAACAAATATTAAATGACTAAAAAAATAAATAAATGGTTGATCGTTTCAGTTTCTTGTTTCAATGAAACATTCCCCCATAGGGTGACCACCAGCTGTCTTTTCTATAAGAAAGTTGTTTCCCTCCTGTGTGAACTACAGACAGAAATTCACCAATATGCTGCCATTAATAGTTTATTGACAGCAGCTCCTGAGACCAAACTGCCACTTGCTTAGCTTGTCATAGTAAGGAAATAAAAATGGAGCTACTGATAGAAAACCTGGGTTACAAAAGGGTACAGAAAAAAACAAAAACTCTTGCATTATTCGACAAACTTTAATTTTTTTTTTTTGTTGTTCTTTTGAAGCCAATCCAGGTATTCAACTTACAACAAAACTTGATTACTGAACTTTATTACAAACATTCTTGCTATATAATTTAGGAAAGGAATTCAACATCTTTAAAACTCAATACAATGCACACCCAAATAGCAGCATTGGCCTTCAGCAAAGTTCCAATACTATGCTAAGCAATGTACTAAAAAAATATCTATATAATGTTGTACCAGTGGCTGTTTTTAACTCTGATGTACAAGTGACTAAATGAAATGGCAAATTAATAGACAGTAAAAATATTGCAAGTGTCTGCAAAGAAAGCAGTTCTGCAAAGTAAATCACAAGAAGCTTCTGACCTCCCTTTCCAAGAAAACTGATATGTTATACTGGAGCCAGGCGAGTCCTCTGAGAATGCACACAGGGAAACACAGCTTAAACTGAGGGAAAAATAAAAGAAATCCATCTTACTTGTGGTTGCCAAAAACTTTGTTAAGAGGAGCCCAGAGTATTGCTAGGGAACCCTGTTGGGAGAAATGTACACTGGACGACTGGCTGTATTACCATCAAAAAAAGGGGGTGGGGGGGAGGCGCTGAGAAGCAGCACAAACCACAATATTGATGATGATTATCCCGCATTTCTTCCAGCATGAGTATAAACAGTAATACTAGCAGAGAAAACTCCGGTTACAATGGCCACAAACTTACTGTAGCCTCACCAAAGGGAAAACGTGGTGAGACATCTGCTTTCCTGAATAAACCAACTGGTAGATTAAACAAATTAAAGCAAGTTGTAAATTCAAGACCATCCTGACAGCCAAACAATTAGGCAATTATTGGCTTGGTGGGCCACTAGTCTTTTGCTCTTTAACAAAACAAAAAGAGCTTAAAATGTACTAAAAGAGAAATTCGCAACAATTCTCCAGGATTCATTTTGGAACTCCCCATTTGGACACCCCGGATACAACATTACCCTTCTGATTTTGAATACTCATTGATTATCTGGGGTGCATGAAATTCTGTGACTGGCTGTAATGGGTAGTTGTGTTGCACTTCCACATCCATTAAGCTTGGAAAACCTGTATATTATATGCAATTACAATAATGAATATAAACACACATCTTACATTTTTTACATTGAATGGTGAAGGAATGTACCAATGTGATGTGCCCTTCTATGTAATCTGTGACATTGTGAGAAGGTTAGCGATAACTAACCACTTCAACTTCCACACGCTAAAGATGATTATTTTTTGTTTTGGAAACCCAATATAAAATTTGCTACAACAAAAAAAATTAGAGCAGGACAAGCAACAAGGCATGACAGTTATGATATTTCCATACAGTAAGAAAGGGGGGGATCTTGTGTTGCTCTGAATATTTTTAATGACTGTAGGTTTGTTTGTAAGTCAGAAAAGGTACATTATTTTAATAAATGCAATTAGGACAGATGTTTGTCTCAGCATATTATTAGGCAACATGGTGTCAGGTACTGTATAAAATCCTCAATGTAAGTTAACACAAATAAAGAAAAAAAAACCTTTATGGAGCCTAGACATTCATTAACTTCTGGAGCAAGTGGTGCTTTGATATGCAAAAAGAGAACTGCAGAGCTTGTCTTGGTGATTAAAGAGTTACAAGAGCTTGCAGAAGAGCTTCCTCTTTAAGATCACCCACAACCTCAGCAGTGTTTACTAAAAGACTTCTTCTGCAAGTCATGCAACGCCTCCATCCTTCACACAAGCAAGCAGAGAAAGCCAGTTCTTATCTAGTAGTGGTCCTTATGTCGGATGTCCTTAACTCGGGGACTACCTGTAAAAGCTTGGAGTGCATGCACACTTTACAGCCAGGTTGCGGTCTCTTACACACCACTCCCTAGGCTTCCCACAACACAAGGTGAAAAGACTGCACTGACAGAAAGGATGCTCGTGAGTGTCAGACAGCACTAACCAAGAAGTTCTATTAGCCTCTAACGTCAAATAAGAAGAAATGATTTATAGAAGGATATGAAGTGCCAAACTGAAGTATGGTATGCTAAACACTCCAAATAAAGGAGTGCACATGAGCGATTTTAGGACAGACTTTTTGTTTGCTTCTAATAATACTTCAGACTACGCCACTCATCACACTGTGCTGTACGTGACATACTCCAGATCGATCATCTCCATATACTGTGCTATAAATATTATACTCCACACTGCCACATTCTATAAACTGCTTAGTGTGTTACAAATTCAGTCCACACTGATCATTGCTATATTTTTTATATTCTATACCACTAACCACAGTACTGTCATATCCATAGGCAAAAGTTATTGTGCCACTTTGACTTCCATAATAAAAGCATGCAGCAAAAAGAAGACAGAAAATTGGAAACATATACCATGAACTAGCATTGAATTTTGGAATGAACTGACTCAAATAGCCCGAGTAAAAAGGGAAAGCAAAAGAGAACAAGCTCTTGAATCGAGATAAAAATTACAAAAAAAAAAAAATCTAAAAAAATAAATATAATGAGTAAATGATAAAATTGCCCACAGACTTTCATTATATGATGTTTTGGGATCTGCTTCCCAAATGACCACAGACAAGCCAAGAAAAATAAAAGTAAGCAGCACCACAGCAATGATCTCCAGAATTAATCTTCAGCAAAGCAAAAATAAATATTTACTTTTGATTATAATGTTAATGAATCCATAATAACACAAAAAAAACATTAAAAGCTTACCTAAATATGGAATACAAGGAGTCATCTTTAAGCTACCGATATAGTCTCTTAGCCGCTTGTAATTGTCTTCCTTGCTAACTACATACTCCAGTTTCTCAAAAGTGGTCTTGTCTTTCCGGCTTAATAGCTGAAATACAAAAGTTACTTTATTAGGTGTATAAAGTGTAAAATTAAAAAACAAAACAGACAGCAAACAAGATTTAAGAATTACGGTCTTTGTTCTAGATTAGGGGTTCCCAAACTACGGTCATAGGCCAAATCCAACTCACCGGGTCTTTAAATCTTAAGCCATGTAATTAATATTGTTCAGTTCCCTGTGGAGGTATATACCTGCATCCTAGGGCGAATCCAAACATACATGGCAGTGTCCTCCCCAGCCCCTTTTAGCCGGGCGCACCACCCGGCACTTTTCAGCAACCTGTCTTGGGTGGTTACTGAGGAGTTGTGTCACAATACAGGGGCAGCCACATGCCTACAATTTCCTCCCACCCAGCTTAAAAAATTTCTGGGTTGAACACTGCATGGCCATGCAAACATCTTACAGGGGATTATACCTGTAAATACATCAACTGCTGGGTTTTTGGGGATAGCTTTAGTTCTGTAATATTTCACCTTATAGCTGTTCTTTCACTTGGCTAAGACCTAAGAGCTGAAATGGCAACAACCCACCATGCCCCCTGTACAGTTAAGCCATGCAGCCTTACCACAATCCATAGAAGGATTTAAGCTACGTACACACGGCAGATTTTTATCGCCCGATAATCGGCATCGGCCAATTATCGGGCGAAAATCTTCCGTGTGTACAGTCGGTGTCGTCCATCGTCCGGACGACCGACCTGCCGGATCCACGGGCGATGGACGACAGCCGATCGTAATGAAAGGGAAGGGGAGAGCGCGCAGCAGGGTGCCGCTCCGTCGCTCTCCCCCCTCCCCTCTCCATAGAGCATGAACGGTGGCTGTATGTACAGCACCGTTCATGCATCGTGCAGCCCCTTGTTGTTGGAAAGGATCGTGAAAGATCCTTTCCAACGACAAAAATTGCAAGTGTGTACGCAGCTTTAAACATTGATTTTAACTAAAGAAAAATGCATACAGGGATTCCTAATTAGTTAAACAATGCTGTCATTGACAGAATCACCCAGATTATTCAGATTCTGGACCAAATTAGGAGACTAGGAGTCCGTGTTGAATATACAAAGATCTGTCTTCAAAGACTAAATTCATTCTTTTTAGAATTTGAACATGATGCATGTAAACGGAACGTACACATTTAAATGGCTATAGAATGCTCTTTACAATTACCTAATTTACACACACATCTATACTAGGAAAAAACATGGTCTATTTAAACTGGCTCTGTCATTAAAATTTACACTTTACAGATTTCCAATGGAATCATTGGATATATGTTCGTTATTTTGAGAAAACAGTATATCTTTGCAGCCATGAAAAAAAAGCAAGCCAGGATTACATTGTCTATGGTAGCTGTTAATAACTGCAGAGAATCATTTAGGATTAGAGCCTCAAAAAGGATTACTTTCATCTGAACAATTGCAGGCCACATAAAATGACAGGGTTTCTAATATATTAACATTAAACACTAATGTAACACTTACATTGATATATTGTTTATCTAAAGTAAATTGTGGAAGGATTTAATATATTGTTTGGATACATTGTAGGCACCCAGATCATCTTTAAACAAACTGATCTTTGCTGTAAAACACTCTGCAGGGCCATTTGTGCACAATTCTACCTTTTTGTAGTGAGCTTTAGATATGTACTGCAGCTTCCCAATATAGCAAAAGGCCACAGCATGGACTGTTAGGCACCACAACCCACTGCAGGGCAGGAAGCTGCCAAGGTTTGCCATAGGGAATTGTGATATATAAATGACTGAAGACAACACTGGACCTCTAACACTGCTTGTACAATGTCTCCTCTTTTAAGCTCACACGTTTAAACAAAATAGAGCTGTACAAATGAATGCATCCCTGTGTGCTGTACAATACAGGGAGTTAAATCTGGACATTACGGCTAACGAAAATAAGTCTGCTGTTCTTGGTCACGTCCTGTTCTATTCCAGTGCAGGCCAATCATAGCAGGCTTGAAAAGAAGCTACACATATGCAACAGCTGGTCAAAGATTCATTGATACACCTAATTAAAGACTTTTTCCTTGGACAGACATTGCTACTGTCTCACCTTGTGAGCTTCAGGACATAGACCAGATGGATGGGAAACAAATGTTAAACATTGGAAATACAAAATACACAAGAAAACATGAAATATACATGTTGCATGTGCAGAGTTTAACAATACTAAAGGGGGCCCACAAAACGTTAAATGCATTTTCTCCGATACAGGAAGAACACGCTATGGAAGCACATCTCATTGGAGACATACTTGGGGGTTAGCAGGTCTGCAGCTCCAGCTCATTACTCGTGTAGTGCTCGTCATTGAGCATGTGTGCAAATCTCCCTTGGCCTTGAGTAAAGAATAGACAACTAGGTGTTTCCAACCAAGCGGAAAACCTGAATAGGAATACACATGTTCCCACACAGGACAGTAATTAAGAGCTTAGACATATATCCATTAGAATTACAATTTTTCAGAATTGTGAACCAGATTCTTTGTGCTTTAGGCAATTGCAGTTAAGGGATTAATGGGTGTAATTGAGCCTTAAGCATTAGGTCAGATATAGAATGACATAACGTCATACTGAACATGTTAAAAGTGAACAAGAAATGCCCATTAGAACACATTTACAATGAAGTAAGGTGTTCTATAAAATACATTTTTACTGATGCAACTAGGGGACTGGCTCCAAATATCATTGCAATTCGCTCAGCTTCGCCCACTGCAAATTAAAAATTCACGAAACAAGAAACAAAACTTTTTATATTGCACAAAAACAGATTTTTTTCAGATTTCATTGGCTTACACTGGGTTGAATACCTTGACAGGTTTCACATTGCAGCACTTAATCATGAATCTCAAGGTGTTCTGTAATATGATAATACAGGAATGTACTGTATGTAATGTATCTAGTTTATTCACTGCAGACATCTACTTGTTATAAGTAGACCCAGTACTACCTCTAAAAAAAAAAAAAAAGACAACCTGGCTTTGTCCTCAATGTTTTTCTCTTATCATGAACTTATATGAAGATAGATGTTGCAAGTTAGTTAACATTTCTGAAGTGAATGTGCTCATGCAGCAGGTCTCTGCTAGTAACTTACCTATTCAAACCCAGTAAGACTCATCAGACCAGGCAACCTTCTTTTATTACTTTTTGGTCTAGGCCTTTCATTTACCTGCTTACGGACAGAAGTCAAAACAGGCCCTCTAACTGGTCTTTCACTATACAAAAAACTGTGATGCTGTACATGTTTTGACATTTCTCTCTCATGACCATCATTTTTCAGCAATTTGTGCTACAATAGCTTTACAGATCCCATAACTCTGCGGTCTGTTCATCTGTTCTTTCTTGCTAGGCACCCAGTTTATTAGGTGCCATTATGTTGTTCAAGAGTAAAATGATTTTTAGTACCAATTTTAAGAACGAGTTTAAATCAGCTGGATAACCACTGCACAGTCTTTGGAAGATAAATTATATATATTATATGAAATATATATTTTAAAGGGCAAAATTTAAAATATTTAGCTATAGCATAAGGCAGTTTGCAGAAGGGCTGGACAGCGGTACAATATTGTTGTGTCTGCAGCAGGACAACGTCCCCAAACAAAGCCAATGTTGTTAAGATCTATCTTTAGCGTAAAGGAGTTCTGAAATGGATGGTAAGGCTTGCACAAAGCCCTGATCTCATTATTGAGCATGTCTGAGATTACACAAAGAGACAGAAGGATCCAAGTCAGTCCACAACCACAGACTGCCATCGGCTCCATCTATGGGTAATGCTCTATTACGTTTGTAACAACCTACCTGCCCATTTCCTTAAACTATGTGGAAGTGTACATAGAAGCATCAATGCTGTTTTGAAAACAAAGGGTAATCACACCAAATATTGGTTTAATTTTGTTTTCTTTTCTGTTCATTCACTTTGCATTGGCAATTAATAAAAAAGAAAAAGAAAAGGAACCAACTGAGGAGCTGAAGATGTTTAGGCATTATAAATTGATGGAATGCCTATGTAAGCTAGGGTTTACAAAGTAAATATACATTATAAAAAGATAGAATTTATTGACGCTTGTATGTGTATAGTGATGTTCACACAGCTGCACAACTTTTCTTTCTGAACACAATTTGGCAGTTAATAGAATATCAATCCAGAAAGCGGTTTTGGCAAGAGAGAAAACATTCAACACCTGAAAGGTCTGCAAAACCTGAGATCATGTCACCTCGTACACAGCTGTTAATAGTTATAGTCGTCTAATAGGCAAAGCCTCTATCACCTTTCTTGTCCTATTTCCAGATTCCTGTCCCCTGGTCACTCACATTGTTCTGATTCTTTAGCATTTCACTTGGTTATCTTCTCACATGACACCTACTGTCAAAGGACATCTAGTCATATACGTTACATCTATTGCTGTCATTTCCAGTACTTGCAGTCTGTGGAGACATATCCCTTTCCCTTGATCTAATCCAAACCAATCTGCTTTCACCAGTTACAGCAAACCTATAGTTCTAAGCATCATACATAGGTTATCTATGGAACCCACAAAGATTATAACAAGTTATTGCCAATCCTTAATGTCCACCAAACTACTAGGAGTAATAGAGGCTGTGTTTACAGGGCAGATACAATGTCCGTGTAAAACTGCTATGGTTCATTATTCTTGGAGAGAATATGGATACAGAAGAAGGGCTAAATAACAATATTTACCTGACAACTCTTTATGTTACCCTATTAAGTGTTTGACTGACAAGGGTATTGCCTTCTGTAGTTCACACTACAAACATTATACTAAAATCTTCTCCAAATTTACATCTACTGTTAGTTACAAATCCTCTTTCTGATTACCACTCTAATCTTCTGATCTGACAACTGCAAATTTGAATTATTAAAATTAATTTTATTAAACAGGATTTCTATAGCACCAACACATTATGCAGTGTTGTACACTAAATAGGGGTTGCAAATGACAGATTCAGACAGTGACACAGGAGAGGACCCTGCCTCGAAGAGCTTACAATATAGGAAATTTGACTAGAAACAAATTCAAATCCACAAAATACACTGTCAAAATATAAAGTAAACATACCAAACCCGTTCAGCTCAAGAGAGAAAATTGAAATTCACTTTTATTAACAAATTTTAAAATGATTGTAGAAAAATGTGTCACTAAGTCTGGTGCAGGGGTCAGGCGTGTGTATGTAATTATTAGAGAGGAGAGGTAATAATAGCATTTATTGCACAGTGAACAAGGACCTGAAGTAACATACAAAGTGCAGGGGTCAGGAGTATGTAAATACTGAGCGCAGGTGTCAGGAGTGTGCAATGTACACCTTCTGTTAATTTAATTCACAACTTTGTTTTTTTTTTTTTGGAGAGTAATTTATCACTAGGTATGATGTGTGAGTGCCTGGGATTTGACGCAGTGATTCAGAATAAGTAAAGGAGTTTAGAGATCCAAAGTGTGTAACCCACAGAGACCAGGGATCAGAAGTAAAACTAATGCATGGCCCAACAAACAGTGCAGAGATTGAGAGTGAACAGCAGAGTGCAAGTATCTGTGGTTTGTAATGTACATAGTGCAGAGGCAGAAATGAAGATAAAGTTGCAGCGGTCATAAGTGTAAAACCATACTGCAGCACTGTAACAGTATGTTTTAAAGAGCCCAAGGATCAGAAGGGGATAACGTACAAAAAACAAAGCATCAAAACTAAAAAGTAATTTACAGTTCAACAAATAAAGTGCAGGAGACTATGTAGTGTACATAATGCAGCGTTAAGATATGAATAATGTAAATGGGACAGGAAAGTGCATCATACAGAGTGCAGGGGTCAGAAAGGGGTAAGGACCAGAGAACAGAGATTAAAAGTAGTTAATGTATAAAGTGCAGGGGGTCAAGTGTATATGTACACGCTAAAGCAGCACACCTCATATGCATTGTATCCCTATTATTTGTAGAGCAGCAGTATGCCCCATGGGACATTTTGACAAGACTCACTTACACACAGTACTGGCATGATTGGCTGTCCCATTCAGGCTCTTTAGTTACTTGGCCCCACTACTTGCAGTAAAAGTGTGAAGCCAGTCCACAGGAGGACATGGCTGGCAGAACCATCAGCAGCAAGAGCACCAGGCAATAGAATACAAAGCATGTGATCTGTGTGCCCAACTATGGTAAGACAGGAGGGGAGGGATCTGTCACCCCCGATTATGAGAATATGCATAGAAAACCTAAGAGAAGTGTATCCTACTTACCGCCCATGTCTTGGTTAGCCGGAAGATAGGAGCACTCTGTAACCCAGATACCACTGCCATTAACGCATGAAGATTGTTCAACTCATAGAGTTTCTGCAGATTTAACAAATATCAAAAATAAGTTATCATAAAATAATGTTACAATGCAATAATATTTGCCTAATGTAACTATTACTCTTAACCTTCACATCTCAAACATGGTTACCTAAATAAAATAAACCTTATTTTATAGAGAACTATCACACATATTTAAAGGGTCAAGGCATTTAACACTGATCAGTTATTATAGGTGGCAAAGAGCCAAAACAGAACTCAGTTTCTTCATCTCTCAGGGACTGTAGTTTTTACTTTATTTTCAGACCTGCTTGCTCCCGCCTGGAAAATTTACTGCTGCTGTAACAGATGGAATCTCGATTCAAAAAATGAAAAATACAGTAAGGTCTGTAAGTCCTAACTTCTATTGAGTGAGCTTAGAAAAATAAAAGAAGCTGTCAGAATCATTCATTTAGCTAATATCCATCGATGTCTAGGAACGGGGGTGGACTGTATCCTTACTCCAGATCTGTGATTTGAAACACAGTTTGACCAGTGAATGGATGAGAGTCCTAGCATTTGCATCTTCAGAAAACAAGGCAGCAATGACATAATGCCATTTTAAAACAGAGGTTTACTGTAAAAAAACCTTTTACATTTAAAACAAGTGTATACAATTTAATTTAGAATGTACATGAATAAAGAGTAGAGAGAATGGACAAAAAACGTGCACCTAATGCAGACACAGATTTTGCCCTCTACTCATTTGCTCTGCAGCAATCACATAGCAATGCAGAATTAGAATGCATATGTTAAATGAAAAATTAGGCCGCTGTCAATTTCATTTTAAGATGCCCCTGGTCAGAGAATATATGAAATGTGCAACCCCTTTTCTGCTCCTCTTCAACAGAAACAGTTAGAATATGTATATAAGCCCTTGTTTGCAGTTTTGAGGTTTTCCAAAAACCCGTTTTAAGCGTATCAATTACAAGTCTAAAGAACATGTCAAGGGCACCTGTTAATGAGTTATAATCAGTTCTCAAAGTTCTCTTAAACTGATGCTACAGACACAAACCCAAAGCCCTTTGACACAGGCTGTAAATTTTACAACTGCAACTGAGAAATGATCTTGTAGTGTATAGCACCAACGTAATTTTTGAGTCCTAAAACTGTGGTGGATTGAGGACAGTCCGGACACAAAGAATGAGGATATTGGACTACTACACGAGCATAGATTAAAGTGGACCTAAACCAAGAAAACAAAAAAACATCAGGAGGTAGTGTACTAGTTGACAAGCAATGTCTCCTTTGTCAAAAAACTAACTCCCTGGCTTCTGGTGTTTTTTGTTTCTGCTTTAAACAACACAGTGTATGTAGCTGTACGCCAACGCTGCACAGTTGAGCTATAACACAGGAAGCCGCCAGGGAAAATGTAACACCTGCACATGCTGGAGGACAGCACTAGGTAAGTATGTGCCATAGCTGGCAAGTATGCTGGGCATACTTGCCGATTATGACAAAAATTCACTACCCACCAATGAATTTAGTTCAGTTTTAAGAAAGGGACTGAAATTGTCAAGAAATGTCCTTATCCAAATGCCTTAAAATTTAAATAGAGGTGCAGAACACAACAGCTGAAATTCTGGACTGGCCCTGGGCAAGTGAGGCAGTGAAGATAATCCTTCCTGAACAGAGAGGATCAGTGCAACTTACTTTTTTGCGCCAGTTTTGGCGATTTTGATTTTTCTGCTTAAGGTGAACTTATTCTTCAGTGAATGGTGGTTATTAAGAAGGCTTATCTCCGGAGATCTGCATTCTGTTCTGGATACACACTGTAAAGCCTTTTTACAAATGCCTCCTGTTTTAGGATGCCCCAGAGTTCTTGGACTCCTGGTGTGTCTGAAGTATTTAATGGAGATCCACAAAACTGCCAAATGAAGTGTTAGGAATAAACATTTATCTGCGTGTGCGATCATGCTGTACTGAGGTATGTGCTGTCTGTAGCTTACGTTAAATATTGTGGTAGAAAGCACTGCTGACATGTCTCACCTTTGCAGTTTTAATATAATGGCTCAAAACTTCAGCACGAATCTTTAGTGTTTGCGCATGAAGGATCTCTCTCACTACCCAAAAACTCACCTGTGAAAAAAAAAAAATTAAAAAATGTCCTATAACTACGCGAAAGGAGAAAAATGCTCGAATTACGGCAAAACGACGGGATGGAATACACCCTTTGAGAGGAAGGTTTTGCTTTAGTTTCACTTTGTTTAGCAGGCTCACAGATGGCTGCAGGTCAGACTAGAAGCTGAAAATCTTTTCACAGTACGTTACACCTCCATGGTAGCATGACTCCCTCCACCGTATTCAACATATGCACACGAATGTCCAAGAATCTCCTATGCATTTATGTCCATGAACTGGGGGTAGGCAGGAAACTATGAAGGTAATTGGCGAATGGACTAACTGTACTAATGTTAGCTGGGTATATCCTGTCTTGGCTTGAGGTTAATAAATAACATTTGTTGAAATGGTTGGTTTCTCTCTATAAATATATAAAATTAAGTTTGTTCATGCTGGCTTAAACAAGTAGCTAAAGTGCACTTAACAGGTGACTTTTTAAGCTCATGACGGCAGCTAGATAGTTTATTTTGCCTTCAGTTCCACTGCCAATGAAAGCAGCGGGGAAACTACACATATTTTTTGGTCTACAATAGCCAAATATATCTCATGAACACCCTGGAAGAGATTAGTGTAGGGCAGAAGGAAAAAAACAGACAGTCATTAGATTTGTGAGCTAACTTAAGGGACAGTTTTGAAAGTTTTATGGATTCTTAATTGATTACAATATGTCAGCACTGTTTAGATTCATAGTTAAAATTTCTGATACTGCTTTTACCTTTCTAATCTGGTTTTATTGCAGAAGGGAAATTGCCTGTCCCTTTCGTCAATAAAACCCTGCTTGATCACAACTTTTAGTTCCACCTTACAAAAGAATAAATGTTCAACCCAACAGATAGCTTGCGTCACATCACTAGTAACAAGTTTGTCTTGCAGTATCTGTGATTCTAACATCTTGTATTACTGAAACCTACAGGAGACCTCCCGATATAACTTATTATTAATATTATTATTATTAATAATAAACAGGATTTATATAGCGCCAACATATTACACAGAGCTGTACATTAAAATGGGTTGCAAATGACAGACTAATACAGACAGTGATACACGAAGGGAGGACTTTAACATTAGCATACATGTTCTGTTATTGTCCATCAATCAATCATCTACAGAGGTCTCTTTGTCATCCTTTAGTAATTTGTCATTAAAAGGATATCTCTAACTAGTAAAAATACAAGTGGTGGGAGAGGAGAGGGAAACCTACAGTATGTCTAAAATATTGCAAGAACCCAAAAACCATGGGCCAACAACTTCTGCATCAGTTTTAGCTTCCATTTGATAATTTAGCAGGCACAATGTCAGCAGGCTGATGGGCCCTGTATAAGTCCACAACCTGCCCAGCAAGCATGCTTAGGAAAGTTGCCCTATCAACTGTCAAATTATAAAACATTAATATTTTTAATCACTATTTACACAAATTTGTAGTCTTCCAGCTGAAAATACCTTTCTAACACCATTCTCCAGGTACCTCATAACAGACAGAAAAATATGACGCTCCCCAGAGGGATAATTACATTATCCCTACCTCTGACGCAGATAGCTTCATTTTATGAAGGAGCATTTATACAGCTTTGCCATAAAACTATTCCTGTGCTGTGTACGTCATGACTGGTTACGGAAACGATCTGGAATTCTTCAGCCAAAAATTTCCAATCACCTCTTTTCATCAAGTCCTATAGGCTGGATATTCTGATCTCCCTCTTACCCCACAAATATAAGGAACGTTTAAGTTAAATAACTGGTGTTGTTTTTGGAAGCAAAACCTTTAAAACAGGAATGGCAATTTCCTGAGTGAAAAAAAAAGTCTGGCCGCTGCAGAAGCCTCCCAATTTGCCTTCCATCTACGTGCGACAAAAATACACGAAGCACTACTCAAGGCCCCCAGTGACTAATGAAGTCGTAGAAATAGGTACTCTCTCATCTAACAATTATAAATGTAAACTTGTACCTTGTCAGGACTTGACACCTCTTTTAAGTGCTGGAATGTATGTGATGAGAGATTGTGCATTATATATGTAAATACTTTCCCAGGCTTTAAAGCTTCTGCCCTCTGTTTTCGGCTCTGGAGGTTTGGATGATCAATCACTAGGGATGATTTATAGGAGCTAAAAAGCAACAAAAACTGAATCTACAACCTAGTGGCTGTCCAAATAATATTTTTATTGAAGCGTAAGAAACCAGATTGATTGCTATGAGCAGGAATTCTATTACATGACAACTAAGACAAAGATGAAGTGGTTAGCCAGAGAAGCCAAAACTATTTCATTTCAATGATTTAAAGCAATTTTTACAACTGGGTAAAAGCACTAGGAGGGATCTCATTGTCATAGTGATGAACAGCAGTAGAGTAGGCTTTGCCTATATTCTGATTGTTTTAAGAAAATCCCACTCTCTATGTGAACATACTTACCACTGCATACCACTGGAGTCCACTAATCTCATGGCAGCATCCAAGTTAAACTATAAGTGACCATAATTACAGCAGTCATGCAAATATATATTTTTATAAATAGATTACATTTATAACTGAATCCAGGGATCCTACCTAAGGTCTCATGGATCAACTAAAAAATATATTTAGCGCTTGCTTGAAAGGCCAAAAGTTTCTTCTAGTTTGGAATAAAAGCAAAGGGGTTAAAACTCAGGGGTTGGTTTATGCCCCGTTTCTGTCCTAGGGACACCAAAGGAGCAAGCATTCCAATTGGAGTATTTTCTCTCTAGAATTTTGAACTCCACAGTTCTTAGGCAGAAGGTGTCCAGGTATGGCTTTTTTTTTTTGTTATTATTAGATACACTACTTATCTAAGAGACAACAAGAAAAAGAGCAGAGCAAGTCTTTGCAGCACAATTAATGGAAACCTTATAGAAAGCATAATTTTACAGTTAATCCTACGGGCACATTCATCAGCTTAAGTCACCCAGAAATAATAGACATTACACAGAAAACAATTCACTGAATACTCACTTGGTTAAATCGTCTAGTGAAGGCCACAGCATTTGGTGCATATCTGTACTTTTCCTTTTTGTTCCATCCACAGCTTGATAATTCCTAAACACAATAAAAATTAATAAATACATTTTGACAAATCTCTGTGGATATTTTTTATACGTTTTCAAGTAAGAATCCAAGTAATCAAGACCCAAAACACCCAAAACTTTTTTCTGTTTTTAGTTTTGGATAATGTAGGAAAAAAGTTAAAACTGACAGTTTATTTTTTGTTGTCTTTGTCCCGCTGGGTAGGCTTATCACAAAGATTAAGTAGGGAGTAAAGCTACGTACACACTTCCAATTATTATCGTTGGTAAACGAACGACGAACGATCCTGCACGATATCTGCGAACGATCGTATAGCACCGATCCTGTACATATAGATACCGACACGATCGTTCGTAGATATTGTACACACAATAGATGCGATCGTTTGAGCAATACAGGAAGTGACGTGCACGACAGGAAGTGAACGAACGTTCGTTCATCACGCATGCTCAGACCATGGACGATCAACGAACGATCGTACACACGAACGATGGTAAACGATCGTCGTCCAATCCGATCCGCCGGTCCGGTCGTTCATTTCCAACGACTTTCTTCGTTCGTCAGCGTCGTTGGTTACTTTTTTTACGAACGATTTTTGCCTAATCGATCGTTCGTCGTTCATTTTGAACGATAAAAATTGGAAGTGTGTACGCAGCTTAAGAAGTAAACATGTAACAATAAGTACAAAAAAGGGGAGTAGGGCTTTGAAAAAGGTTTATTAGGCTGATTTTCCTATCAAAGATCCACTATCTTAATAAGACAATAGAACAAGAATGGAAAAAAGGTTAATAGAGTTATTAGATGTTCTAAATCCCAACACATTTTACCAAAGGATCATGGGCTTGATCAGGGAAGACAGGAAAAACAGTTAAAAGTAGCTAGAAAGGAGATTCCCTTCAGGAGGGTTGAGAGTACAAGACTGTCCTAGGTTGGTGGGAGTTGGATCTCATTAAGATAGATGTAATATGAATGCTGACCACAGTAGGGGTCCTAGGAACCATGTAATCCACACCCAATAAAAATGGGTGACAAAGCCTTTATGGACCCTTCTCCACACATTATAAAAAACATCTACAACCTAATGTGACGGTCCCTTCAACAGTTGTCCCTAACACAAGTATGTCTGTTGGAGGATTTATGCTTGTTTTTTATTTATGGATTTCTGAGGCCATGCTAACTCCAGTGCATGCCAAAGATGAAAAGTAACAAGTCACGAAAAAAAGGTACACAACATTACAAGCACCATTACACCTGGAGCTGCCCAGTGTTAAAGCTACTGGTAGGCAAGATGTCCAAGCAAGAAAACCCTAATATTAGAAATATGGGAAGAATGCCATCTATGAGTTTCTACAGGTAACATCCACCATTGCAAAACCAAAAATCACTATTCCAAAGGAAAGAGGGGGGCTCTTGTAATGGCCATGGCAGGCTTGTAATCACACAGATTGCATTGCCTAATTCCTCCAAGGATAAACAATATGAAGGTTACATCTCTCCAGCTTCTAACAAATACTAAAATCGTGGTTTTAGGTAGACTGAACTTTTATTTGTGGGATGACTTATTTGCTAACAATGGTATCCATGGGAGAACGGAAACTCTGATTTTAAGGAGATGACGGATGATTTATAGACAGCAAGGGAAATGAAGTATAGATTACTGTGTAGAGGAGAAATTAATGTTCTCAGCTGCACTAGTAAGCCAATTTTTTTTAAACTAAATTTGTAAAATAAACATCACTGCTGCTCAAATCCTTCACTATGGGGAATAGCTTAAGGTAACCAGCTCACATCATGCTGCTTAACCCATTAGATGACTAGATGAGGCAAAGCTGAATGCTTTAAAATGCAGAAATATATAAAATTGGTTTGTTTGCAAGTGTTTGAAAACTGTAAAAATAAACTTACTTTTTGCTTCCTGTTGACCTGTTTATATACAATTGAAAGCATTTTATTATATCTGTTCAGGAGTGCAAAAGTTACCTGCTGATCATGTTTAAAACAATTCCAAGCTGTCCTATGTACAGTGCATACTTAATGTGTCATTGCGAGGAGAATATTATGCCCTCTAAGTTTTAATTTAAGCCTACAGAATCATAAGGCATTTATCTAGCCCTGACATACAAATATGGTCTAGTTACATTTTTTTTGGGGGGGGGAAGGGTGGACCCTCTGTCAATATTATAATATTGTCTGCGTCCTCAGTGAGCATATTCATCCTTCAATTCATCCTGGTGAATACACGTCCTAAAACAAAGTACTGGAATATTCAAAATATTAAATTTCACCAGAATAAGATGTGAAGGTAAGTCATCCACAGGGGACTCCTGTTTAGACTGTAAAATGTATTGTAAAAGAGGGTAATTCCACTTGCTTACTGTTGTGTATCAGAGAACAATTACCTGACAGTGTTTAATTCTTCATTACTCAATACGAAAAAAAGTTTTGAATATACATACATACAGACATACCATGATTTCAGAATAGCAATAGTCAGATGAAGAAAAAAAAAAACAGCTGCATCAGAAGTCTTGGAATGGAGACCAATGGCCTCAAAACTGAAGAGATTAGCTGAAGGTACTAATTACATTGGAGTTCAGCACACTTAGACAACTTTGTTACTTTTAAAAATATTTTGTTTATTTACTTTATTACATTGACACTTTGTGTTCCAGCCAAACATTTATTGAAGTCATCTGAAAGAGTCCAAACTATACATCCATTGGAGGGGAAAAGTTAGACTGTGTATTTTTTTCTGCTGCCTTATCCAGGTTATATACATTTCATATTTCATATATGTCACAGGACCAGGAATTGGAAGCTCAGACTGCAAGAATGGTTTTGACTAAAGTTGGGTTTAATGGGACCCTGTCAATATTAATTGCATGTAAAAGAACAGAAAAATAACATTTTAAATTCCTGCAGTATTTTTACTTAAAAGCGTTTTTGTAACTGGTAATGTGCCTCTGTGCTTAGTAGCAAATTTGACTACTACAGGAAGAGTCAATCCCATAGCACTGCCCGTTCTCTTCTTTAATGTCATAACCCTTCCTTATGGGAAAGTCTAAGTACTGTCTGTGCTCAAGCCTCTTTGCCCCTGCCCTTACTTTCCTACATAACCTTTTATGGCCCAGAGTACAACCATTCAACAGTTCTCCTGATTCAATGACTTGCATGACTTAGGTAAAAAAAAAAAAGCATACATAAAGGCATTAAAACGGTTTTGCAACCTGCTTGGAATTCAGCTCTAGGCCTCTTGTCATTCATCATCTGATGAACTACAGAGCAATTGGATAAAAGCAACAGATTTTTTTCTACTTCATAACAGTCAGACAGGAAATTATTACTGCAGGCCTCAGGCAACACTCAATTAGGATTCTGACTTTATATGGTAAAACAGCATATGGTGAGAGCAAAGGATACAACGGGATGCATATATCAGGATGGTGGACTGAACTCCGATGTACAGGATGACAACAATTTATCTTTAACCATTTTTTTAGGGATCTTCAAGACAATTAACAGCTACATCAGCAGAATGCACACTAGGGTCACACTAAACAGATTTGAATGGGAATCACGTATAGGAAAAATGCAACGTTTGAAAATTTTTTGTTGCACATAATGAGAAAAAGATCCCAATTACAACAAATTCATTCTGCATTTTCTGGCATTTTAATTGCAAAATGCTGGAACAAAGCCATCAGTGTAAACGAGTCATAATGGATTACTGTAGATTTTACAAACTTTCCAAGTCTGAAACAGCACTGATGGTAATGATAAAAAGGGGGCACTTTATATTAGTAGAAGCAGCCTATTATTAAAAGGCACAATCTGTAGGAACTTTTATGCTCAAATGCCCCATGCTAGGTAAATTCCTTTGATAGTGAATCAGGTGAAAAGGCTGCAAAAAAATTTGTTTACACCCAAGACAAATACAAAGTCTAATAGTAAAAGTTCAACAGAAATCACATAATATTCAATAAACCACCCGGGGCAACCGGGTGATGCATTTCACCTGGAGGCTGAGTTGTAGCGATTTGACATCATGTTATTCCCTCTGGATCTTTACAAATACACAGTGGAAAGAATAAGGTTGCATCCTAAAGTACAGAAGTAAGTAAGCCTTTTGACAGTACACAAAGGAGGTTTAAATGATGGAAGGGTATTACCCTCTCCAGACCTCCCCTAAAATAGATGCTCATTCACACTCAAGAGTTTCATTTAAAAAACACGGAATGTCAGCCTTAAATTTGTACGGAGTCTGGATAAATGCAGAAGCACACTGGCCATGTACATATCTTGCAATATTAACACCTAGTTGTAAAGAGAAGAAGCGGGCAGCTCTGATACCCAATTTTTTGCTTTGGTATATCTCTTTTAGAGGAATACTAGAAATATTAATTAGCGAACAATTAAGGCTTAAAAAATGAAATTGTGTAAAAAGTAATGTGACTGTTAGTGTACCTGAACTGAAAAAGTGATGAATTACTATATTTACAGAATACATTTAGAAATGAATCTATCTGAAAGAATCCATTTACGCTTCATTCACTAATAACAGCTGAGACACTAGCTACATCCTCCAAGTATGTGCGTTTTTAAAAGACTTCAGAGAAAATGAAGATTGACAGAAGTGAACTGTTAGCTGAAAGGTACAATTAAATCTGCTATCAGAGGAACTACGAAGCACTAATTAGTTTTGGCAAGGCTAATATAATTTAAATGAGCACTTTAAGTCATCTGGAAAGTGGCATGTAGGATTCTGCAGTCAACACCAAGTGTGAGATCATTAGGAACAGTCATTTAGGAGTCATTGTGTTAACATGACAAATAGAAACTCTTACTGATATATGTCTTAGCAACTACTTGTTAGCTTTCAGAACTCATTAGGCCAAAGTGAGCTCCATAAACTGCCATTCTTACTAAAAGTTTCAGCTGTAGTATGGAGTTCACTTTTTGGTAATAAAATAACAAAAATAGGAAATGGACTTCTGGAGCAGTCCAGTTTTCTTCAAGTTCAGGGGCCCAACGTAAACAAATAAAACCGTAAGGCAAATGCATTAAAAATACTATTTAACTTTTCCCTGAAATTCTTAATAGACATAAAACTGGCTGCCACATCTATTGTGTGCTTGAATTGTTTTGTCCGGTTACCAAATACCAAAAACATCTTCACTGCAGTTTATAAACTGTATAAGCTGTACTTTTGAGCTGTACTATTGGACAGCATTGATATTTTAGTTAGAAGGAATCTGTCAATGTTTGTTTTCCCCTAACATTTTTCAATCAAATTAGATTGAAAAAATAATATTATTATTAAAAAAAGATAAAGGTCAGGGTAGAAAAAAGGAAACAGATGGAATACATCTGCACAGCCTAGTCTTGAAGTAGCTTTGCACCAATGATTGAAGTAGAATAGTTTATCTTCATTCCACTAGACTTTTAATTTCAATTTACAATTCAAATGCTCCCTTCTGATATTTTTGTGTTCTCTTATTGATCAGCCTACTATTTTTGAACAAAAAACTTCTGTCAAAGGCCAACACTTGACATACATTTTCAAAACTTCTCTTCAAATTGACCCATTCAATTTTTATGAATCACATTGGATAAATTGTCATAACACTTTTGATTACTTCTCGTTTGGGGAATAAAGTACTATCTTCAGCTGTTATATTTTCAATACAATTTCTGAGCACACGAAATGTTTCATTTAGGTATATATTTCAGAAATTAACAATGAAACAATATTTGCTCTACTGCTGAACTGTTTACTTTGTGTACAAAATTGCTGGATTTGTAATGTTCAAACTGTTAAATATTGGAAATGAAGTGGCTGTAAAACTTTTACCTGATAAGGACATGCTGGGTTGAAAACAGTCACCCAATATAGTTAAACATGTATAAAAATAACAGACCTGCAGTAAGCACCTTCTAAAAAGTCAGAAATTGTGGCCTCCATATTATCTGAATTGCCATGTTTTCTTTAAAGACAGACTAGAGATGAAAACTACAATGAGAACCAGGCCTCAATGATGCTATAATTTTAACAAATTTGAAAAAAAAAAATTTATACAAAAGCCAGTCATTAAAAAAAAACATGAGAAAAGTTAGACATTAGGATTCGCAATTCCATGAACTACTCACCTCTGGCTGAATGGCTTTAAAAACTGGCATATCCATTAGTGTTATCTGACCCTGCAAGAGAGAGCCCAGAGGATTAAGACTGAAGACTAACCTCATCCAGCAGGTAAACAGGAATCTCTGAATTGAAGATGATGTATATGTTTAAACATATTAACAGCATATCAACTCTGATTACTTAGTTACTTTCTCCCTCTGGGGTCCAACTGACATGTTTATGTTAAGGAAACCAAGACTCAATGCAAAGATTAAGTCAGCTGGACAGGTCCTGCTGGCAGAGAACACTATACTACTTGGAGCAAGGTCAGACAGAGTTTGTAGAAAATAATTCAATATTTACAAAATACAAAAATTATATATATTATTCCTGTAAAAGCCTTGTGTAAATTGTGTCTATTCTATAACATTTTACACCAGGATAATACAGGATTTTATACAACGCATGCAGTCTGGGTCTTTGGTGACCACCAATTATGTCTTTCACACCTTTCAGGAAGGAACAAAGATGTACTGAGCTAAAACTGATATGGACACCTCCAGTGTAATTTCTACAAATAAGGAGTATGCTATGCACACACTAACCAGTAACATCGTTTTATCCAATATTAGTCTGTCAGCATCTGGGCTTTGTATAAAAGTTTACTATGACCAAGTTGTGCAATTAAACTAGTTTGAATGTCAAAGTGCCAGAAGAAAAATCCCTAATGAAGTGTTATTGCACATATAATAGGTCAGGTTGTTATGTCCACTACTGCTCAGTATCTGCAGTTCCTAACAAAGGATTTATCATACAGAATGTTGTGGCTACATACAATTCTCAGTTTTTTACTCTCTGGTGTCTTTGTGCTTTCCTTTTGCTTTGGCTCATAGGTAATTATTAAGGATTATGTATTGACTACCCGCAATGACATGTAAGAAAATTAATGGTTTAAGGATTGCAGAAAAACGTTGTAGGTTAAGAGAATTGAATATTTCAGAGATGCATATTTTCAATTCTTACTCCTTTAGCCTTGCTATACACCTTTAAATAACTGCATCCCCCCATTGTCTAAATGGCCCTACAAGAAAGCTGTATTACATGCATGAATACCAATTTGTTAAATTGTTAATTTTCAGCTTAACACTTTTCTAGCACCCAAGACATAGTCAGCCGTAAGCTCACAGATTGCATTAAAACCTCACGTATTGAGAGCACTTATGGGGACTTTTCCACTATATTAAACAAAAAATAAAAAAGTTTTGACTATGCACTTTAATTAGGCTGCCTAATGCAACTAACATTACGGTGCATATAGTGTGTGTTAAAGCAAACAAGGCCTGAAGGGCCCTAAAGGTTGCAATTGGTCACTGGTTTAAAAACAAAAAAAAACCTTAAGACATTTAAAACTGAATATCCAGAAGTTTATTATTCCAAAGTGGCATTGGAAAAAGGATTTGTGGAATATCTGGCGCCAGCTAACATTTCAAGTTACAACTAGTTCATTTTTTAACAGTATCAATTTCAATAGGAAATGCAGACCCCAGGCTAAAGTAGTCTTAAACAGTCTAAACCAATTACCAAACAATCTCGCATATTTGAAGTGCAGCCCATTAATCTTCACCTACTCCCAGGTAGGTGGGAGTGTGGTGTAATTGACTTCAGATTAATACAGTAGCTGCAGCACAGAAGGTGTGTTGTTCATTTATTTTCCACAATACTAAATACATCACATTTAGCAGGAGGGAAGTCAAACCAAACATAGCACTTACAGCATATTCCTCTGGTGTGACCATAAGGACGTCAAATACGACAGCATCAAAGCTTTTCTTTAGGGCAGCGGAGTCTTTATCACTCAGGGATTCTGAGCTGCTGCTTTTCTGTCAAAAAAAAAAAAGAAAATTTGTCAGCACAATCTTCATGAGTTGACATACAAATAGAGTTTCGGCCTATATGGAAAGCCATTAGGTAATGCACACAAAAAAATAGATCTTTAACATGGTAAACATTTAAACAGAAAGTATAGTGCAGTGGCTCATAAAGCTTTTAATCAGAGGACCTAATTAACAAAAATGTTACTGTACAGAATACCCAAATACTGAGAAAATTGTTCTCATTTTTCCTGGTTATAAGGATACTGGTAAGTAAAGCTTTCCAAACATCTAGAAAATAATGATAATCCTAAGAATTTGCTTACTACCACATGCAGATATGTTTTCAGACCTTTATTTTAAATGCATGAGCAAATATAATATTTTTTTTAATTCATTTGTTTAACTAGATTTTCTTCATCTACATTTTAGGACTCGTTAGAAAAAAGTGATGAATTAGGACACATTATAAAAGGTTCACAAACTTTCAAGCTTCACTGTAGATGTTATTTTGTTAATGATTAACACAAATATATAATAATTCTATAATCAAGCACTAGACCATATGCCTGCAAAATCCTTTATCGTATGCAAGTGTTTCTTGGAGAACCAACGCAATTTTCTAGGCAAAGGGTGCACACCCCAAATAATAATTAGATTTTTTTTTCTTTTTGCACTTTGCATATGGATAGTGGTTAAAAAATTTGTTTTTTTTTTTTTCTTTTTTTTTCACAGGATTTTGAATACATCTTACCTTTACAGCATTTTTTACAAGTGCATAGGTTGTTTGAGTGGTAACGCACATCCAATGTGCTGTAAAGCAGGAAGCAGTGCTCAAACATGCAATGAAAAAATTTGACTTTCTCAAGGTACAATGCAGGGCTTTTCAAATGTTATTACTGTTAAACTGACAATGCATACATGATAATACTTTAATCTAAATCACTTGTAATGCGAGTTGAGAGAAAATTCTGTTTACCTCGGAAACATTAGCAGTGAGAGCAGCATTGCTCGACTGTCCGTTCATTAGGTCCATTCTTTCAGCACCATTAGTGCATGCTCCCTCCTCAAAGTGAGCGTAGAATGTTGATCATCTCATCTCCACGGAAGCAGGAGAATCATCGTTATGATCATCCTGCAAAGAAAACACAAAAATGGCAACAAAAAAAAATCAGTTGGCTAAAATCTATTACTGTAGACTGAATCCCTAGGACACACAATGGTTTGCTTACACATTCTTGTAAATATATCTGAGAAGTTTAACATAATTTTCATGTTTCCTAGTTTCTGGGACACATGTTTGTGATACGTATAGAACCCATATATGTTTCAGTCTTCTAATTGCTCTTTTAGACTGCTCACCAAAATACTTTAGGAACATTTTACATCTGAATTTGAATGAAAATTTTCTGAGAGAGCCCTGACTATTGATTTATTCTGAAACACTAAAATAAAGTTTTTTTTGTTTTTTTTTAAATAACTTTAACCATCAGATAATCTAGTCAGTCTGTCTATCAGTCTAGTTAAAGCAGTAGTTAAATTAAAAAATCATTACATTAAGAAATTACTACTACATACATCTGTACATGAAAAGTGACTACTCAGAATTTTCGTATTTTAGGTGGAATTCCAAGTAACCCACCTACCTCCACTCCTTTAGCCTTTACCCCACCACTTATCCACCCAAACTTGTCCTACAACATTTTCATATCACTTCAGCTTTTGATCCCCAAGGCGATACGGTTTGGATATATTTAACAATGGTACATCATTGTAAACACTTTATAAAAGGTAAATAAAGATATATATATTTTTTTACAAATACAGAACTGGTCATGTAATAAACAGCTAATCTATGAACACAGATCAGAGGATTCTCACCGATACGAACGGTTGTGTTTGTCTTAGGTGAGAACATGACGTGTCCAGCAGTCACCTGATGACGTTCATGGATCTATCAGAATGGATCCATGAACGACTGCTATACATGTCAATGGAGAAGAGCACAGCAGGGTGCTGCTCAACCCCACTCTCCCCTCCATAGAACAGAATTGGTGCTGTGTGTACAGTTCTCATTTATTTGTCACTCTGTCAACTTGCAAGAAACATTGTAGGTGTGTATGCAACAAATCAGCAGCTGTAACTTACCTATAAAATCTCCCCTTTAACTTTACAGTCAGGATGCTTGGTCATCACTGACAAGCCAGGTATATTTAATAGCAATGGTTATGGGTGAAAGGCAATTTCAATCGTCATTTTTTGCAATTATTTTAGAATGATTTATTATGGGAGAAATGGTAGTGATACTTTAAAAATGGAAAATAAATGCCTCCAGATAACTTGGATCCATGCCCAACTATATATAATAATCTAGTTTTAACTTTTTGGCCTGAAAATGTAACATTAATGGGGAAAAAACTGACATGGTATTTGTATAATTTTATCAGCTTTACGACAGGCACATGATGGAACAAGGAGGGTGGAAAGTTTTCAAGCAGCACCACCTAGTGGCAACAGATTGTTATTCTGTGTATATAGATTAAACAAAGCTAAGAATTATTAAGGCTACGGTTTCTCCTCTTGACTACCAGTTTTGAACATCATATTAAAATTGGAGATCTATAGTAATAAGTACAGTAATAAGACTAAACAAAACACAAAATATTTGGAATGCCAATTCCAAATTCTTGCACTGCCAAAACATATTCCAGAATGCCATTAGTAAAGTTTAAAACATTGAGTAGCCAATCCATAGTAGAGAGTAGAGAAAGATTTGACACACAAAAAATTAGTAAACCTGCACTGGCTGTAGCTAGTCTTTCAAAAGTTCAGGAAAAAAATAACAAATTGTTTCTCCTCTTTAAGGGGTGAAGAATGCTTCAAACCTGTCATATGTTCCTTATCTGCTGTCTAATTTACAGGACAAGTGAAGGGGAAATATATATGTGAGACAGCACAGTATAGAGTAATGCCAATCGTACATTGGTTGAAAGGTGCACAGCCAGGTCAATGATTGCCAACTTCCCAGATATTGATAGAAGCACATTTATAATACAAAATGTAACTATGCAGTTATAAATAGTGCTTTCTTTCATTGCAGTTGTCTTGCATAAAAAATGGAGGGGTAAAGGAAGCTAAAACACAGAATTTCTGTGTACTTCTTTACCAATACTCTTATTCATTTCAATAGAAACCTTTTCTGAAATTTTGGCAGATCATTCATGCTTTCTAAGCAGAGATATTATTTACCTGCAAATAGCCTTAGTTTACACCTGCTTGGGGGGCAAGGAATCCTGCAAGGCCCTAGCGCCTGGCATCTCTGACACTAGCACTGCAACGGCAGCTGGTGGTAGTGAGCAGTAGTGTACCATTCATTTCTTCCCCCATTCTCTCCTTTTGGCTGCTGTGGGTGGAAGTTACATGTCCCCCCAAGGCCACAGTTCAGTGGCATGTGAAAGCATTAACTTCACCGTGACCAGTGTAAAAATGAAGCTTCTCTTGTTTTCTTTTGGTTTGTAACCATTTATTATTAAAATTATTAAAAAGTATTTTTATAGCCTCAACATTTTAAGCAGCGTTGTACATTAACAATATAACAGTAATTATTTGTATGCAGTGTTCTCCCCGGCCCCTTTTAGCTGGGCGCACCACCTGGCACTTTTCAATAACCACTCGGCTGTTTTTGGGTGGTTACTGAATAGCTGAAACACAATACAAGGGCTGCCAAGCGGCTACTATTTCTGCCCACCCGGCTTAAAAAATTTCCGGGTTCACACTGCGTATGCTATATGCAAACAATCCCCATGTCAGAAATGAATAGATATTCTGTGTCCAGCTCTCATTTCTTGTTTTGTCCCAAAGAAAACATTACACTGACAATTAGTGTTTAACTTGTGTAGACGTGAGAGTAGGTGGGTCTGAATAGTTTGGAAAGAAAACTGGGCAAGGATAAATAACAACACTTACAACAATGCTATGTATTGTCAGGCCACAACAGGACTTTGAGTGTAATTCTGGCAAAACTTAGGTTTTATTTTGCCCATACATTGTCTAAAACATACACATAACCCTAAACTCATAACAGTTCTACCAATTTAGCCAAAAACTGCACAACATGAAAGACAACCACACAGAATAAATCTGATGATCATACAGTGCAATCTAGAGAGGGGAAAAAAACAAACACAAAGTATCTTAAAGTAAGGGGGGGGGGGGACCATTTGACTCACCTTTGTTTACAGCATTTTGCAATAGAAAAGCCATGTTTCTATGTAAATGTGCCCATTACCTAAAAGGTATTATGTATCTGGAATGCCAACCAAAGATTTATTAAGAGGATAGTCGGCAGAAATGTACTAAAAGCCATCTCATTTTACTACTTAGAAAGGAAGGATTAAGTTCGTTTAGGTTTATGTCCACATGCCTCTCACTCCCTCTCCAAACACTTGCCTGGCTCTCTGCAATGAGAATATTACAGCTGCAATTCTGGCAGTAAGGTTTAATCTCCGCAGCTGGAGGATTAAAGCAAACACTGACCACCCAGTACTAAAGTGCACACGCCGAGACCAACATTATCTGAAACACATCATGGACCACATTAAAGATATAACAGCAAAAAAAAAAAAAAAAAAGCAAGCACAAGGTAAAACACACACACTTACTTGTAAATGAACACTTCAAACGAGCTTAAAAAGAACCTAAGATTTTGTAAACTGCAAGAAACAAAAATACAGCATGTCTGGTTGTAGTTCCTATTCTCTGCCTTTATTACCTTCTAAATCACAGACGCAGAATGAGTATCCAGCCCATATGTTCATCTAATTGTCACACAGTTATCTGAATGGTTGTTGTTTCAGGTGTGTGACCATATTTACTGAAACCAAAAGATCAGCCTTACATCCGGCCAATTGGCATTCTTTAGAATGAGTTCAGCAATGGCAGCTTTCATTATGTCTCATGGCAGGTTCGTTTCAAAGTCTGTGTTTTTTCTTTTTTCACAGATATACATTTAGAAAAAGGATTTTGAAGTTTCAAAGCTTGTCTCTGGCATCAGTTTGAGAAGAGGATTCAGAATTCATTGACAGGTTCATTTGACTTGCTTTAAGCAGGTGCTACATTTCCATAGACTTGTATGAGAATGTAAAACCTGCCACAGTGCCTTAGTAAATCAGCCTTTGTGTTTTCGTGTGGAGCCTGCAAATGTGTGGCTATCTGCTCAAAGGAAACATGGGCTTTGCTTCTTGTGTTACACAATGAATGAATTCTGCCGTTCTTCTTACATTGACAGTTAGTGAGTTGGTCAACCCGATGCAAAATGCACACACTTAATGGCTGTTCTTTTACGTAAACTGATAAGCTGTAACACATCACATTTTTTGTTTTTGATAGATAAGGTGAGCAAAGTTGTCCTGCCAGTTCTCGTCACTGGAAATGATCAGGAAATATTGTTTACAGTGACAGAAATGTAACTTGTGCATACAGACTTACAATGCTGCCCCTTCCTAACCCAGGCTAAAAACTATACTACAAAGGGTCAGTACAAAGACTGCAGCACAACTTTATACATTTATTTGTAATTATTAAAACAAGACCATAGATTCCCCCAAGAACAGCAAGGCTCCCACTCCATAGCTACTGGAATTTGAAAAGTTTTTCTTTGAAGGCTGTGGCTGCTTCATTAATATTATTAATATTAATATTATTATTATTAATAGAATCACAGCATCCCCCCCTTTTTTTTTTAAAGCACCTGGAATTTATAAAGCTGATGAAAATTAAAGTTCAAATGGATTTACTTCATTTTTTCACAACATAAACAATGTGACTTGCAGCTGATAGCCTGAAGTCTAGCAGATTTTAAAATAAAGGATTTAAGAACCTGTTTGAGAATAATAAAAACACAGAAGCCAAGCACAGGTCATGCTACACTTGCCTCAATAAACATAACACTCGGGCTACAAGTGTTCAACACACAGCCAGAAGGCACCGTCTAATGACTGCAAAAGAAAAACATTTAGAAAAGGCAAAGACATACCATAATTTAGAGTCACTGAAGCTAATAGAGTAGCCGCACTCTTGAATAACATGCAGCTAATTAAATCCTAGACATCTTTTTTTGTTAATGACAATTGCAAATCTGTATTCTGTGAATGCCATGCTCTATTTAATTTCTCCTACTTGAGCTTATTTGTGCAAAATCCTACAATCACCAAAATCAATCCACATCAATTTATGAAACAAGACAGATTTAAACTTTAAAAGATGACATTTCTACCAAGATGGCTCTTCTACCACTTTGAATGGTTTATTTGATTATCAATGTACACATATGTATCTAAACAATGTCACCTAAATAGAATAATAGATTGCCAAAAAGATCATTGCTGATCTTTTGATCTTGAAGGCACAAATTGCTAATTGCTCAAGCAACCCCTAGCAACCTCAGGAGGAACTCTAGTTGAGAAATACTGACAAAGTGAGATGTCAGGAGTTTTTCACACATAGAACAGCATGCCATGTACAGCAGTCAGAAGTATTTGACAGCACAGACTAGGAAGCCATATGCAATTTATAGAAGTACCTACACCTGTCACTGCCACACAGCCCAGAGACCTTCCTAGCCATCTACGAAAACACCAACATGGTTGAAATTCCCATTCACACAAAACACAACCCTTCTCCCCTGCCAAGCAATAATTTCAGTCTGCTAAGAAGTCACCTAGATGCCTTCTAGAATGAAGGCAGGAGTGAGTGAAGATCTCAACACAACCACAAACTCTAAGAAAAAAAAACATAACCTAAACCAATGACATAACTTATGGATAGCGGTTCTGAAATTGGAAGGCAAACAAAACATTCACTCACAATGCTAAACCACTAATTTCCTTTTTGTACAAAAAACAATATATAATAATACCACCGATCAGTGTGATTGTAACCTATGGAAAAGAAAATTAGTAGCCATGTAGCATCCTTACCAAACAAATTCAAAACTTTTTCTGGGTCCTATTTTTAGACATCAATTTCTCCTTTTGGTCCGTTTTGGTTTTATGATTTCTGAACAAAACTCCCAAAGCCAAGTAAAACTATTGGTGCTTCCTGTAGCTCACAATATTAATTATTATTATTAATCATAATAGGGGAGACAAAGGTTTACAGTAAATCTTGATTTCAGATGTACTGTTTATACTCAAGTTGAAACAGATTTTTGTGACCTGAAAATGCCACTAGAAAAAAAAATTTTGGTTTATACTCAAATCACCATTAGACGACGCTGTGTCATGTAAAATGTACCCAAACTTTTTCTGTGAGACACTGAGTTTGTTACATACTTTACATGATGACACAGTGCCATCTACCGATGGCCAACAATAATGCACAAAAAAAAACATTTAGGCGCAATTGACCTCTCATACCAAGCTATAAAAAAAAAAAAAAAAAAAAAAATTAAAAAGGGGGAAAATGGGAAACAAACTATGCCCATGTGATTTTTTATTTCACCCCTTTAAATAAAGGTTAGAAAAAACACAATGGACTTATTCACATAAATTTTATTGGCATTTTTGACGATTACCATTATGAAATGTATTACTGACAACTGTATTATGTGACTTATGTATATACTCGGGGGCAATGTACTTTGTATGTTTTTTTATGGTAAAAAGAGGTAAAACCTTGGTTTATATTTAAAAAAAACACTAGAAATTTAAGAAAACTGGACCAAATGTTTTCTCTTTGTCTTTGACAAGACTGTTCATAGAATTATATAGGGCAGAGGTCACCAACCCCCAGTCCCGCTCTGGCCGGTGCACCCACTGGTGAGGTCAGGAGAAGGACCCCGCTTGGGGGTGGCGGGGGGGTTTGGCGCACCGGCCAGAGCTCCGGACCATGCCTCCCAGAGACATCGCAGGCTCAGGGCAGTGGGTGGGTTGTGTTTTTAGACACAACCCGCCCACTCTTCCATTGCAGGCTGCGATGGGAGAGTGGGTGGGTTCTGGCATCATGACGTCACTCTGGGGGGGAAGCTTCTTCCCCTTTAAGTGATACACAGCTCCCCGCGCTTGTGGGCACTCCCAACACATATGCATCATCTCCATTTTATATTTAACTATAACTTGTGTTACTTATGTGTTGTCATAATTGCCAGTTTGTTACCCACTCACTGTCACACTTACCAATTCTTTCCTTTTTATTGCAAAATTTACTATGTTTGCCCACCACTGTCTATTTGTTGCAACCACATATCGAATACCCATGTATTTTCATGACAGCCCATTTATAGCACACTCGTTGTCAACATTTGCATTGGTTGCTGACCTATTATCAAGAATAACAAGGTTTCGATCATGTTCAGAATCATATAACATCAGCTCCCAGGATGTTGTGCTGGAATGCAGATTTAAACCATCAAATCACACTTCTATAAACACCAAGATTTTGGAAAATAAGCTGTCCCCCAGAAAAGTCGCAGGCTCATAAGATTCCAAAAGTTACCTGATGCCTTAACTTTCAGTTTAAATAAAAGAATCACACTTCACAAAGAAAAGGCAACTTTTTCTAGACTTTCTATGTGAATACAATACTCCAAAACGTTATGGACCAATTAATCCTGGGGTCTTCATTGTAATGTAATGACTTTCATGGAAGTTAGTGCACTAAAGAAGGCCCTAAGACTTTTTTGCAAGAGTTCAGAAGGAACCTTTATATGACTGTGACTAAGAATGCATGAGAGGTTGTGTGGGCACACAAACAAACACGGCCCATGAGCCAAGTCTTGCCAGCAGCTGAATCTTGCCTCCTATTCATGCTCCGAGATCTTGACAGTGTGGCCTCTCTGTCACAACCGATTCCAACACCAACGTCATCCTCACAACTGTGTGCTCTATCCCAGTGCATTCCCACAACAGGCATTTCATTACTCTCTTTGAGGAATTCTTGGCATTTTCCATTGAGCTCATGTAACCATCACACACAAGCTGCTTTATGCAGCTGTACATGGGATAGGAATGAATGTAAGCTCTCCAATATAGGCTTAAACAATGAAATAATAAGTTGATTTAAAAATCACTTGTTCTGCTTTTATAGTTTCTTGGTCTTTTTAGGCTGGGATAGGCAAAAAAAAATACATAGTATAAAGGGATTTGACCTGCTTTCATTTTTTGTAAGCGGATTAGGAAAATTAAATGTTAAAAATAAATTTTGTCGAAGCCGTTTAGAGCTGAATATTTCCTCCAAGAGCACTGAACAGGCACATGGTTATAACACGGGACAGAAAGCAATATTGATGGTGCATTAGTTTTCCTTTTAATATACATGCAATGCTACATGACTGGGGTAAGCAGAAAAATTGGGTTGCAACTGTATAAGAATGTAGAGGAGGATAGGGAAAGAGGGTTTACCTTTTGTTCACAATCAGGATGGTTTTGTTACTTATATGATTAACAATGAAACAACCTTCAGGGAAACCCTGCTATAATTACTATATCCACAGATATGTACCTCTTACATTTCTGCCAGTGGGAAGAATGTCACCCTTGCAGATGGACAAAAAGAGCATTGGTGTCATTTAAACTGACCCGAGAGGCACAAATTGCTCATTGCTCAAGGATCCCCCAGCAACCACTGGAGGAACCCTACATGAAAAACACTGGTTTAGCAGATAAATCTGGGCTGACTAAATGTTCTTAAATTTGTGTACTGTGTCGTGGTGGGGAGCTGCAAAGGTAAATTTGTTTGGACCTGTTGCATTGTTGATTTAGGTAGCTACCAAGAGTTCTCTCCATCTCTCAATCAGCAAGCTCTGTTTCTTAAGCTTCGTACAGATATTACATTTTTATTGAGAAGAAACTCCTAATCCTCTTTGGTGAAAAACTAGTGTAACAGGCATCCCATAATGCTGTTTACCACACTGTATCACTAAATCAAGGACAACAGTTATTGTTCACAATAGGGATAATGTAGAGTCACTCATTTATTCTCATTTCTTCATACAACAGAACAGTGGTGTCTGCAAGGCATTATTGTTTTAGCATCACTAGAAACAATCATAATAAATTGCTTCCGGCAACAATTATTGAATGTCCGCGTGTGAAGAACTAGTGGTCGTCTAATTAAAATGGAACAAAACAAAAATCTTGCATGTGTACAGCTGTCCTCAAATGTTATTCACTAATCTGTCCTGGCAATTTAATGAACAATCCAGTAAGGATGATTGCTGTGCTTTTCTATAGAGAAGAACAGTGAGTGTTGCAAAACGCTTATATCCCCCATATCCCTCTCCACAGAGCAGACCAGCACAGTGTGTACAGAGATAGTTTATTCTCATGTCACTGGAAGATCACAAAATATAATTTCCAGAGACAGAAATTTAATGTGTGTATACGTAGCCTTACAATGCTGCCCTTCCCTTTCCCAGGCTAAAATAGGTACACAGAATACTACAGGAGGCCAGCACAAAAACTGTAACGCAACTTAAAAAAAAAGGAATTTTTAATTAATAAAATTATAAGTGAAATTAATGTCATAAATGTCTATGAATTTAAAAGTAATAAATATGCTGCTCTATTCGTATGGGCCCCAATATAACAGGGAATAGTAATAATAAATTATGAACAAACATACAGCATTTACAGGTTGTAATAAATGTCATCCAAACGTGAAAAAAAAAAGTTAAACTCTTCCAATTACTTGCCCATTTACTGTATTTTTGATCTTAGCCTGAGAATCCTGTAGGGTCAGAGGTGCAAAGAGAGATCAAAACTAGGCATATTAATTCCATAAGCATGCGTGAAATACAAAATCAAAATACTAGTAAATGCCAGATATAATAAAGACATTAAAATGGTTACATTTTAATTCTATCACTCAGTTCAGGGAAACTGAAAAGCAAGAAGTGACAGGGTGTCACTGAACAAGCCTTGATATATGCCCCTGGTTACTTGTAAATGCCAATATAATGTTGCTAGATAACAGCACAAAAAAACATGTAAAGAGTTCTATGAAGGAAAGCCAATCGCACTGTGTTTGTTTTATCATCACCTAGCATGATATCGGTATAAGCAGAGGGGCAACTTCATTTGGAAATCTCATTTTTGTTTTGTACATAAATCATCTTAGAAACTGGTTACACCTTTCTCCCCCAAAGCAGAAATGTAGGAAAATGAAAATCAACCAAGTCTTCACCAATTTGAAACATTCTTTATAAAGGAATCTTACACCCAGCATTCTTACACTTCACATGATTTGGCAACATCTCCCATCATCAGCTAAAGAATACCCACAGAATAGATTTACTGTACACACGGATAACCTGTTATTTCATATTGCATTCAGTGTGGGAAGGGAGAAGGTACTAAATATTCTCTTAACGTTAAAATATAATCTCAGATCAGGTAAGAGACAGATGATAAGATTGCATAGATGCATGTCAAAATATTCTCTGCCGATGCATAGGCTGTGCCGATGCATAGGCTGTGCTTCCATTCAATGCTATGGAGCCTTTGCAGTGAATGGAAAATGCAGGGCACGTGCCTACGTCAGGCTTGAACATTTTGTCAAGTGACTGTACGATCTATTTAGAAATATTTCCCTGGATCAGGCACAAGTGAGTATTGGGACCACAGCATCAGTATAAAAGTGGAGCTGCTTTAACAGCTACTGGTGACATAAGGGTACAGCAGCAAGAGCACTGGCATGTAAACAAACTTGTGACCCATAATGCCGCCAAGTTTAGTTCTTTAGCCTTACCTGCCACTGTTGTAACGCAAGAAATGCCAGGCCATTTACGCTTTTGTTTAGCATGATTTGTTTTTCATATAGTACATTATATTTTATGATGTCTCATGATATACTTTTACCAAATTTAAACTGAAGAATAATTTTTGTGTACTTATTTAACATAAAATAAATTAAAAACAAGCTATTTTGAAGGGGTGGAAAGGTAAAAATAAAATGTTTCAAAATATTCTAAGGAGCACCCGAGCTGAGCTGCTTGTGCCTTCCTCTTCTGCAATATAGAAATGTTAGTGGAAGCAAAGCTAAAAACTGCACAGGCACTAGAATTTATGTGTATTATTTCTGAGAAAGCATCTCGGTCCAGAAAATAGAAGCTGATCCCAGGTAAAACAGAACTCCAGCCAAAACCAAGATAACGTCATAAAACCAGCTTTTGTTCAGTCTTGATGACGATCACACACTCAACACATTTGTGACCTGCTCAGTGAAACTGCACTGGGGTCTTCATTTAAAAGAAATAAGAAGATAAGAGTCATCATAATAATATTGAAATATCTAAAATGCCTATTGGGTTCAAAGGTATAACCATGTTCACCGTCACATATACTGACAATTCTACAAAGGAAAAAAAAAAAATCAGGAAACTTGAAAAATGAATGTCAGGAAGCAAAAGCTTGAAATCATTAAACAAGTATATCCTAGAGTCGTCACGACATGGCTTGGTTTATGTTGTCACCATGGGGAGTAGGGAATATCACAAAGCTGAAAACTGCCCTGTGATTAAGCGGCATCCTGTGTTTGTGCTCTACAGAAAAAATATATATAAAAATTAATAAAAAGCAATTCTCACTCCAAACAAAATCCACATGTGGCAACAATACTCTTGTACTCCTTTGTGTTCTAAGGAATGGGCAGCAAAAAAAAGTCTATATAAAATATACCGCAACAGTACCATGCATTGCATTCTGCAGTCCTACCAATCATCACAGTTGCCAAGCCAGGAGGACAGACAGAGCAAACCCACCTCAATTTCCCAAGTGCATATGTTTCTATATTAAAGTTTAATTTTTGGGTGGAAGAAACTTTTTAAACGACCATTTTGAAGAGTTCTCCACATTCAATAAATAACTCTAACTATATGTTCTGTAAGATATCTTAAACCAGAACTCCCAGCATTGTAAATAAAGTTGTGCGAGATACCTGAGATAAACTGAAGAGATTAAAAAAAGAATGGAAAATGTTTGAAGCCGAGGTGCAAACACTCATCTTGTGAATTTACATTGCACCATCAATGTTTATGTTCAACAATTAAAACATCTAAAATACTTCAGATTCTTTGCAGCAAAACATTACTACTGGAGTGGAGCCTTTGCTGGCATAAGGATAAAGCCATGCTGGTGGCCTAAACCATGTCCAATCTAGTAAGAATGAGTTAGAGCAGTGTTTTCCAAACTTTATTTCACGCCATGCAACTATCACACTCTTACCAGTGTATAAGCAACACCAATTCAGAACGGGGGTATTTGTGGGCTCAATCTACCACCTGCATTATAGAAGCTTGATTAGCTGCAGCATCTACTACTGCCACAGCCACTTCTATCTTCTAGGGGTCTAGAAATCTAGCTTTTAAAGTATTTTTCTATAAAGAAAAATATGTGGTGATCTTGCAAAAAGGGTCCTTGTTCAGCAACTTCCTGTTATAAGGTGACAACTGTGGTGCTGTGGCCTTGCTAAAGACTATAATCAGTCCTGACAAAATACATTGAACAGGTGTGGTCTAAGGCAGCATTTCTCAACTAGGGTTGCTCCAGAGAATGCTAGGGGTTCCTTGAGCAATTAGTGCCTCTCAGGTCAGTATAGGTGACACTAACAATATTTATGGCCATCTATAAGGGTGACATTCTTCCCACTGACCAGCAATGTAAGAGGGATTCTTCCCACTGACCTCCACACTAATGTACTGTGAGTCGAGATTCCCTAAAGTCCTAAAAGTTATGTCAAGGGTTTCCTGATGTTAAAAAAAAAAACTGAGAAAGGCTGTTCTAAGGTAACAAAAAAAAGCTGTTTCATGGAAAAAGGCACCTGGTATAGTAAAATAAGCATATTTCACCATATTTACAGCTGCAGGGTATTAAAAGGAAACTGAAATTATTATGTTGTCTATAGCAACAAACAATAGTATTCTTTTAAATTCTACCTCATAATAGAAAATCATAACTGAATCCAGGTGCTAGTTGCTGTGCAAACCAGAAATATTTCCATAAATCCACCAAACAGAGCTATAAAATAACCGTTGGCAGGTAATTCTGAAACATCTTTGCTGTACACGTCTGTGCACAGAAGTGGAAAAAGTCTGTCACACCCAGTGCACTGAGGCACAATGGAGCAGAACACCCTTGCTAAGTGGAACTAGCTTGAAATTTACATACATCTTCATTGTGTACTTCAAACTATTTCACCAAATCACCTACTTTCACTGTTCCCATGCCAGCACACATCAAAGGTTTTTTTTGCTGTTTAGCTGCCACATCCCACAGAATAATAACTATAGAGCAGGTAAATATTAGTAGTCAAATTTTAGCTGGTCGAAAGCACAGCACCCAAATTTCTGACTTAATCAGGACTTTTTTTTATCTTTATTTTTTTTAGAAAGCCTATTTAGTTTTTATTTAAAAAAATGCCTTTTAGTAGCGTTTTCACTAAACATTAGATCTTTGGAGGATGTTCATGGGGGACGTACATGGTATGGAAGATTACAGAGTTCTGTCATTTCTACAGGATGGAGACATATTTTTAGAATGCATGACTACTGTACTCATGGCAAAAGGATATAGACTCTGCTATTTCCAACTTGGACCCTAAAGTGAACCAACCACTGAGAGATTATGTCATATCATGGCTATACTTATTTTGAAGAATGCGAATGACTTGGATGTAAAGTTTCATCTTTTGGTTTCAAAAGTTACACTCACACACCGGAAATAAGACTCTAGATAACTGCAAAACATGTTGTGCCATAATTAGTCGAACACCTGAGATGTATACTCAGTCTGGGTCATCGATTCAGAAGGAATTTTAAACAGACAAGCAGCAATTTTTAGAACCAGGTAGAAATGGCAGCTTACATAATCAGTAATAGTTCTACATAACAGTTAAAGCCACCAAAGACCTTTAAACCTGCAAACTACTACTACTTGCTGATCACTTCTCCTTTCTGTAGATTCACAATGCAACAGTAGGGGCAGGGTACTCTCCTCATTGCATTGACAATGATTAAGGCAATTACTTATAGCAGAAATTCTAGCAAGCAAGTCTATAGACATGTGCTTTGCATGTACCACAAAAAGTCTAAGCCTGCCGACAGCACAAAAAGTCCTTATTTTAGACATTTGATAAATATGACTCATCACAGGATGCATTAAGACAATGGGTGTTGTCACAGAAACTATTAGAAAATTGTCTGCTGTGTCCCAGAAAATCTAATAACTTCCCCTCCAGTGACTTCTTTGGAATTCACAGTAGGGGGGGGAATAAAAAATAAAAGAACACAGTTCTAAAAGTTAAATACCACTAAAGGGAGATTTCCACACATAGTTAACAAAACTGTGAGATGATAAACAACAAATTTCCCTTCTATGTTTCTATGTGACAGGGGATCAACATATTTCATTCTGGATCAACATGCATTTCTGGTTCAGCAACTAAGCTGTAAAAAAATAAAAATAAAAAAATAAGATAGTGTAAAAAAAAAAAAAAAAAAAATTGCTGCGGGAAAGTAAAATGAAGATAAAATTGCCTTGACTGGAGAGAGATCTACCATGCATGTTAACAGCTGAATCCTGGCTAAGAGCCACATGATATAACAACAGACCTATCATTGTTTATAAACTTTACAGCTGTACATTACCAGCAACTCTGTAAAAGTGAAACAATAACATAAAAATATTGTAATGCTTTCTATACAAGTTTTGTGCAACTTCAGCTTCAGCTCTGGGGACTTATCTCCAAAATAAACACTGATCTTTAATATTATTGCAATATCCTAAACCTTTTCCAAAAATTCCACCCAACTCACAGCTACAGATATAATGAAGGTAATAAAATACTTAAGATGAGCCCCAGGGATACAAGTATTTATGCTGAAAGTACATTTTTTTTTACAATGAGGACATTCCTCTTTAGCCACTTGCACACATTTCAAATAAATAAAAACAAGACTGAAGGGGAAAGAGTACAAAGAGGAGTTAAGGAGCTACCAATAGTTTAACATAAAACTGTCCTAGCTGTACATGTACAGCAGCATATTTATCATGCTAAGGAGTCTCAATCTTATAGATAAGTGTATTAATAAGATAATTATTATTGTTTATATAGTGCATTCGTGTTTCAATGCATGTTTATATTTGCTATTCATGTTTCTCCTAAAGAATCAATTCTGTGCGAAACGCATAGAGAAAAATATATGTGCTGTAATGTATTTCAGTGGAAAAGTGTGCTTTGATGCGATGGACACTAAATGAGTCACCAATGGAAAATTGCCTTTAATGTTTTTAATATATAGGCAGAGTCCTCTCCCCAGAATTTTTTTTTTAAGCTGGGATGGAAGTGTGTGTACGTGGGCGGTGACCCTGGTATTGTAACCCAACTTTTCAGTAAACACCCAAAACAGCCAGTTACTGAAAAGTGTCGGGTGGTGTTCCCAGGTAAAAGGTACTGGGGGGAACACTGAAGTGTTGATAAAAAGGAGTCTTAATATTTTTGAAAAAGTACCCTCAAAATCCTATGAACATTTTTAAACAAAAATCTGTGAATGATTTTGGAATGTGCTGGCATTAAGGACTTATTAATCATTTTATATCAAGTATGATCTTCAACAAATCTATAAACTTTTTAATGTGGAAAGTTGGATGCAAGCGGAAAAAACACACGCACACACATTGAGGTCAGAGGCAGATTGCCCATTGACACCCCGGATCATTCCCATACAAAAGAACTGTTCTTTTACAAAGTTTGGGAACCAGAATCTCAAGTAGTTGTTTCTATGCTCTTTTTTGTTTGTGTTTATTCAATGCATTGTGTTTTCTATTCCTTTGTCTGTTACACCTGGCTATCCTGCCAATTTCTTAGCACAATCTCTCCTCTATTTCTCCCTTTTTTTCCTCAGCCAAAGGAAGTGGAAAAAAAAGCAATCATGGTTTATGTAGTACAATATTTTAAAAGCCCAGGCAAGATATGCTATTAAGTTAATGCTTTATTAAATCTATTTTAAGATGTAAAAGCAAACAAGATAGGTACTTGAATTTATGACTAAATAGCAATGTAATACAAATAAAATACAGCAAATTATCTATGCCTAATACTAAGGACAAAAAACATTTGTCTTTTACTTGTATTATATTGCTATTTCGTTTGGCTTGGAGCCTAAACCAAACACTTGTTTTGATTGTTTTTTTGTTAGGTATCTTTTCATTTATTAGTTGTGTGATGGTTCTCACTAACCCGAGGAAGGCCATAAGGCAAAATGCGTCGGAAACTGAGACTAATCTCACTACGTAGTGTTTTGTTATGTTCTATATTTTCTTCTTGGAAACAACTGTTTTATATAATTCCAAGATTAATAGTATATATTTTAGCTTTCCTGTTTTACCCTACAGAGACTGTTGGGGCCAAGACCATTTTTTGGGGGGGATTTGTACCTGTTATTTTTATATTGCAAGTTCTTATATTGCAACTTATTACTGTACGAATCACAATTGTACATGCACACAAATATTTAGTTATTAAACAGCTAGCTGCCAAAAAAAACCCTTCTACTATTGATTCTTATTATCATTTAATATCTAACATTAAGGGTTCAGCAAAACGTAATTACCTCTGGAACAAAGAACCTCCTGAGCTAAATGCCATTTGCTCATATGAAAAATTCAGATTTTGAAAAATGCCTCTTAGCCGCATGTAACGGTCATGACACGTGATGACATAATATCACTACAGGACACAGGCAACCAAGCTTCTGACACACCCAAAGGTTTGCTGGATAGTGTAGAATCCTCATGCAACAGTATCAGTGAAACCACAGGGGAACAGAAACATCAGCAGCATAAAAAAAAATAGATTTATTTTCCAAAAGTCATTTTATTGTTGTTTTTATCTTCATCTTTAGGTAACGAAGGTTAACTTTAACATCTGTCTTTGTCTTTCATTACGGTTGTATCCCAAGCTGAAAGAAATTCAAAGGCTGCTTACGGACTCACAAAAGCTACACAACACAAGTGTTATGCAAGTTACAGGAAAGAATTTACCAAGTCCAGGTTGGTAAGACTCTCAGATCATCTTTTAGCAGATATTTCAGCAGAAAAACTGCTGCATTTCCTAACGTTTAAATTAGGCTACGTACACAAGTCCAATGGTTCTCATCCGATAATCAGCTCAGGGCCAATATTGGACGAGAACCTAGTGTGTGTACAGCCCCCGTCGTCCATTGTCCTGGTAGGTACACGGACGTTGAACAATCTCAATAAAAGTGAAGGGCAGGGTGCCGCTCCGTTGTTCTTCGCCTTCCCTCTTCATAAAGCAGAACAGTGCTGTATGTACAGCGCTCGTTCATGCATCGCGCAGTCCTTAGTGGCTGGAAAGGATCTTTCACGATCCTTTCCGATGACAATTATTGCATGTGTGTACCCAGCCTTAGAAATTAGAGCATAAGAATGGTGGTAATATACACAGCAAATAACTATGCTGAAGATGTGTGTATAATATGAATCATCGCTTGAATGAAAAAAGACCCTGCCAAAAACCTAGGGAGCTGATAACTTTTGCTTTCTGTTTCTGCATTGTTTCCAGCAACAGAATCATGGATGAGCACTGTACAAACAGTTCTGTTGTTCTGAAACCAGAAGGGCCTCACCGTGTCCCCCATTAAAAAAAAAAAAAAGCAGCAGTCATTAGGGGGATCTGGCACAACAGATCATTAAACGATGTTTGAAGTCCCTATTTATTGTACAGCGCTGCATAATATGTTGGTGCTATATAATTCCTGTTTAATATTAATAAAAAGCAGCTGTACTGATTTTCACGCAAGATAATTATGAATCTTCATCTTATATCATAAAAACATCTTTATACTCCATTCCACTCCTAAAGGCAACCAAATAAGTCTGTTGGTTCATGAATGTGTGGGCAACCTTTTCATTATCATATATATTTTGTAAAAAAAAAAAAAAAAAAGATAAAATACAAGATCTTTTCCAAGCTGCAATGTCTGTAAGGTAGCCTGCCCTTTTAAAGACTGCCACCACCCCTGGTATCATTTTGCAAGGCTTCATCACTGATATTTACATGGTTGACTTGGTATTTACAGAGAAACCTCTTTTCCTACCAATTACCTGCATACAATGCTCAGCAGACAGAAGATGAGATAACTGAAGTAATGCTGCAGGGCAAAAATGAAATTTGAGTAAGAAGTGACAAAACAATGGCATCAGATGTCCAAAGTAAAACATTTCAGGGTTGATTTCATTTAACAGGGACAGCAGATCTTCAGGAAAATTTAAGAGAATAAAAAAAAACAACAAAAAAAAAAAGGCTTCCAATCAAGACAAACAAGCAAAATGCTATGGAGGACAAAGACAAAAAAACACCTGTGAGATTTCTATTGTCCCAGAAAAGAAAATCCGTCATCATTTTTAGGGTTCACAAGCAGAGAGTTTTTTTTATTTCCTTCCCATCAGCAACTGTGACCATGATCAAGATGCTCTTTGCAGCATCTAAACAAATACAACATTTATGTTGAAGGAGCATGGTGATTAGGGCCGCCAAGTTGCTGGTCACCTAGAGATGCCTGGGAACAGTTTTCACCATCCACGTGAACCAGCCCTTCATCTGACACCAGGATAACAAATAAAGGTTAATGGAAGTCAATGGGAAAGAAGGGAATGTAAGTAAAATTTTAATGCACCTGCACTTTGCTGGTGTTTTTTATGAAAAATTTTTTTCAGATAAGATAGACTAATTTCCAGGTTAATTGAAAAGGTAAATAAAAATAGGAAGTAAAAATTTCAAAGTGCAGGATATGAGATGAACCTATATTCCATGAGGATAGAAAACCATTGCCATGCATTCCCCTGTGTATCCAAACCAAGCAAAATCTACCTTCAAGTTTACTAAACATTTTATAGTTTATTAGGTTTGGTACACACAATGTGTGCATGGTCTGGGTCACTGTAAAGCCGCATACACAAGTGCAATTCTTGTCGTTGGAAAGGATCTTTCAGGATCCTTTCCAACAACTATGCACTGCACAATGCATGAACGAGTGATGTACATACAGCATTGTTCTGCTCTATGGAGAGGGTAGGGGGAGAGAGACGGAGAGGCACCCTGCTGTGCACTCTCCCAATTCCCTTGCATTAGGATCGCGCGTCGTTCATCGTTCGTGGCGTGGATCCGCCAGGTCGGATCCACGGACGATGAACGACGCGGGCTGTACACACGCCAGATTCTCGCCTGATAACCGGCCGAAGCCGGTCATTCAAGGGTCATTCCCGTCTAGATCACAGTGTGCAGAAACACAAAGTATTCAAACTAGGAAAAGAAACACAGTAACTTTACAAGAAAAATAATTATTTCCTCTTTATAGTGAAAAAATATTTGTTGCTGTAAAAAAAAAAGCACTAAAATTTCTATGAAAGCAAACCTGTCACTATAGTAACTTGCTTCCTTTAAAAACTGCTGGTTGCCATACATACTTTTTTATCCTTACAACTAAGCTACTGCAAATATGAATTACTGACTGCTCTATAACTGTACAGATCTTACTTTCCCATGTTAGTGTACCCCTAGTGCATAACAGCCAATACAATAGCATTTTCAGAAAGAGGTCAGCAGTATCAAATTCCATCTCTCCTATGACAGGTAAGTTTGAGTGCTGTACTGTCAAAGTATGCTACACCTTTTTCACATGAAGTTTTAGCTACAAAAAAAAAAAACAAAAAAAAAAAAAACCATACACATGCACACACACATTACCACTTAGCTGCAAAGCATTCCAGATGCCATCCTTGCTTTTATTAGGTCCAAGACGCTTCGAGCTAAAAACATACACTAAAAGATTGTCACTTGAGACAAACAGATGTGATTATCAATTAAGAAAATTTTAGCATGTGTACAGTGGTTCCCCTCTATCCGCCGAATGTTAATTTATTATTACACAGTATTTATATAACGCCAACATATTACGCATCGAAGTTCAAAGTCCATAGTCATGTCACTAGCTGTCCCTCAAAGGGGCTCAAAATCTAATGTCCCTATCATAGTCTTTTGTCTGATACATTCTGAGGTCAGTTTTGGGGGGAAGCCAATAAACCTAACTGCATGTTTTTGGAATGTAGGAGGAAACTGGAGTAGCCGGAGGAAACTCACGCAAACACAGGAGAACCTGCAAACTCCATGCAGATAGAGTCCTGGCAGAGATTCAAATCCACGTTGTTTACTGATTTATGCCCGAGGGATGACCACTGTCATTTCCTATGAGGGACAGCACAGTGGTTGCCCCTTGCACTTCCTCCCCTTGACGAAATATCATTAAATGCGCCGGGGGACCGAAGTTAATAGAATTTTTATTATTTCGATACGGTCGAAAATTTTTTATGATAATTTGTACAGCTGTCCTCAAGGTTGTTCAGTAACATTTGACAGTGGACGTAAAAGTTAAAAATTAAAAAGTCTCCAACAAATTTAGTTCTGTTTAAGGACCACCTATCATTTGTTGCAGGTAGGATGCAACAGGGTGCTTCTGCGGCTTCCCTTTTCCCCTTCCCATATTATGGCACTGTCTGTAGAGCATGTGTGTGTTTATTTTACTGTCCCTGGGAAAGATTAATAGGAATCACTTCCCGAGACTGTTATTGAGTATGTGTATGCAGCTCTAAAATCCAGTTTATATGAAGTTAAAAAGAATCATGGCCAGGCATGCCCATTTTGTGTCTCCACCTTTCTGTATAGATTAGGCAGAGCAACCATTATCTTTAAAGTCAGACCAAGTCAGCAAGTCCTAACTTATTGGGAGTTTAAAAAAAAAAAATGCACAATCGGTGGCTTAGTGGTTAGCACTCTGGCATTTGGAGCGCTGGGTCCCAGGTTCAAATATCATTCAGGGCACCATCTGCATAGAGTTTGCAGGTTCTCCCCGTGTTTGCTTGGGTTTCCTACGGGTACACTGGTTTTCTCCTACATTCCAAAAACATGCAGTTAATTGGCTTCCCCCCAAAATTGACCCTAGATTGTATTAAAGACATAGGACTAGGGTAGGGACATTGGATTGTGAGCTTCCCTGAGGGACAGCTAGTGACATGTCTATGGACTTTGTAAAGACCTGCTTAATATGTCACTGTTATATAAATACTGTATAATGACAATAATAATTTTTGTGCTGCAAAGGTGGTGGCAGAGGAGCACAAGGGATCCTTTAAAAACAAGAGCAGGAACAGTTCTACAGAAAGAAGGATAGGTATTAGTATGTATGTCAGGTCGACATATAAATACACCTCATTGAAATTGGTAATTTTTTTCAACAGGTTTGAACAAGTAAACTGATATACTTGAAAAGATGACATATAAAATTTGCATCCCAGGTTTATTCTCATAATTTAACATGCAAAAAAAATGCAGATCTGTCAAGTGAAACAAATAAGTACACCTCAAGATTTATCATAACCTAAAATCCGTGAAATTAGAATGATGTGTTCCAAATTAGCGGTCACCTCCTTAGGGAGTATGCAGGTAGAAACCTCGGGATATATAGTATCTATTATTCTATTTGCTATAGATATATGGTGACATCAAGCAAAGAATAAAAGCCCTTACTAAGAAAATGATGGATTCCTATAAATCCAGCAAATTATTTTTAAATGATTGCGAAAAGACTTGCAAAGTAACAAAATAATCTGAAAGTGGTGTACATTTTTAATGACTGGTAATTTGTCCAGGAAAGACTGGTGCAGGAAAATAAGACTAAGAACTGACTATTGATGCAAAAAGAAGTATCCAAGAACCCCAACATTTTACTTTGGGATCCACAGGTAACAGTTGGCACGAATGTGTATGCAATAAAAATTAGAGAGAAACTGCAAAGTAGGGCACGTTTGCGCACAAATTGAAAGAAAGGCAGGGAGTTGTAGTGCTGTGCATTTGTGGACCCCTAATTTATATTTGCCCAGGATCAAATTTTGTCCAAAACAGTTCCCTAGACCAGGACTTCTGAAAGGGAGGACAGTTTTATAGTATAGTTACAGGAATATTAAGCTATGGGAGCGTTTGCTGCTTCAGCAGGCCATACTTGAGCCAGCTATAAATTCTGCATTTTATCAAAGTATGTTTTATGAGAATGTAAAGCTAACCAATGCAATTAAATACAAAAAGTTAAAGCTGAAATGGATCTTTAACACAATATTGATCAAAAGGTCAGCTGCAAAATCTTCCAAGGATGGCAGGCAGGAAAGAAAGAAATACAGTCTGGTACTGGCCCACTATCCCTAAATTGAATCCCATTGCAATAATGTATTAACTTTGGACTGGCAGTTCTTGAAAGGCAATCCATTTCTTGCAACTGAAGGAGTTCTACATGAAGGGGTAGTGAAAATTTTCACAACATCAATGTCAGATAATGGATGGAATTTATGCAAAATGCCTATGAGAAACAATTTCAGCCAAGTTGGCAATACCACCCTGGGTGGGCATACTTAATTTTTCCACAGTAAACCACTACATTCCATTTTTTGTTTTGGTACTGTTAAATATCTAAATAAAAATCCAATGTTTGTCAGTTTAAAAAAAAATACTTTTTCACAAGGCTGTATTAAAGTACACTCCTACAATCCACTGTTTAATCCATTAAAAGACCATGCAAGTATTTAAAATATCTGTTGCACTCTGCTAGTGGTGTAAGCACTTCCTGGTTGTCTTTTTCTAAACCACTGAATCTTACATGCCCTATGAATACATCATGGACAATTAATAGATGTAACAAAATGCATTTGGTGTTAAATTTAAGTGAATGAAGTTCATTTTTAAAGTTTACATAAACTAACAGTCAGCTGAATGCCAGCAAGAAAACAAGAGGTACAATCACTATCAATACACAATTTGTAAATTTGTTGTGTCCAAACAAGTTATAAATGGTTACTTTGCAAATAAGACAACAGAAACTGTTTATCCTGCAACTAATCGCACTTGGCAATCGTTTGCAGGACCGTAACTGAATCCTGCTTGAACTGTATCAAATGTCCTTTTTTTTTTCTTCTTAAAAGGATTTGTGCAGGTTGCAGCAAGCGGGACGTTGCTCTGCATGTACATGCTGGTCTCATTGAGAAGCCAGTTTCAGTGTACTGCTATTAAAAGGGTACTGGCTGAATCGTCTAACAGAACAAAGAACTTGCTGACAAAAATTCAATTACACCAGCAATGGGGGCAGTGAACTGTTATGAACATGAGTACAGCCCACATGGCTGATACCACAAGCTTGCTTTATTTCACTACCCTATGCCTAAACCACTGAACGGGATCTGCTGGAATTGAACACTTCCTCTTCCATATGTAGCACCATATAGTGGATATCAAAACTTCCTCTTAAAAGGAGAATGTAGAGTACAGAATGGATTGCAAAAACAAACAAAAAAAGTCAAGTAGAAACAATGAAGTATTATCCTCACCCTCTCCCTGCTGAAGATCTAATACTAGGGGCCCATACATATGACATTGACACTGAACACAGCCCAGTTCACTTTTTGGGTGGGAAAGAGTGGCAGTGTCACCCCACTGTATTCTCCCCAAAGGAAATAAAAGAGGTATTTCCTAGTCAGTTAATTAGTGATTACCATAGAAGATCACCAAACGATGTCAATGGACTGCAGTACACAAACCAGATTTTTGCCCAAGATCACAAAAGTTGCAGTTGACAACTGTCTAGTGTGTAAACAGTTTAAAATTATAGTATGGAAATTAGTGTGTCAGCTCCTAAATATGAATTCTGAGAAACTGCATAACTATCTTGACACAATATTTACACATACATGAAGATAATTGTACTATTCTCAGTGCATTCTGCTGCACCTCTCATCTGTCATTCTGTACAATGTTCAGTGTCATACAAACAAAAACAAATGTGAGATTCCAGGGACATCCAGATCTGCAAGTTAATTTTGATGAAACCAGCAGCTGAAAATCAGAAACAAAACTTAGGAAACACATAGAATAATATGGTGCACATAGCATGACAGATTGACACTCACCAGCTAAGCATTTAAGTGTCTCCTCAAGCAAACATGTCAATATTTCTGAGTAATCAAACTGAGACATGTAGTTACTTTTAAATGTGCTCATTCTAAACTAGTTTCTAGGTGTAATGGGAAGCCCTAGGATCACACTATACATAAGGCCTAAATATTTCTTAAAAAAAACAAACTGTCAATTCAAGATTGCTAGAATGCTACATTGCCGCATTTGGATTGCAATAAAATCAATGCATTATAAAGCAGAGAAAAATCTAAACACCTCCAATTTCTCTATATAGTCTAGAAAAATTAGTTCCAGCACTTCACATTATTGTGAGTTAACTGTCCTTCCAAAGCAGATCTTGAAACAATGGATTGGACAGATTACAGAAGTATAGAAGGTCCAGTCAAAGAGGTGGCAGCTGTACAAGCAAATAAAGGCTTCTCACACCAAGAATGTCATGCTAGTTCATTTTATTGGTGTGCCTAAGGTTAAGTCAATTAGAAATATCTAAAAGGAGGCCAAACAGGCAGCATCTACACTGATCAGGCAACACATACAAGAACACATTTCTGAATATGGAAACAGCCAAAAGTAGAATTAAAATGTGTTCAAAAACACAACTGCAGCACTCTTCAGATGTTCCTCCCTGTGTTTTATGAGTCATATTGATGCAATAGTGGTGGAGGCTGGCACAGGTACAGATCTTCTCCCACTGACTTTTAGAAAGATCAAAGTACACCTCATCCCAACTCAAACTGAGCTTTTCATTACAACACACAGGGTTTCTGCAGAGGTTGCCATGGGTTTCTTGAGCCATGAGCAAGTTGGACCTCTCAGGTCACTTACCACTGACACAAATGATCTTCTTGGCTATCTACAAAGATAATATCCTTCACACTGGCCAACAATTTAGGATGCATTCCTGCCACTAAGTTACATTTCGCAAATTTCCAGATCGTAGGCTCTACTGTGCAGGGTCCTCTCCTCCTCATGTGTCACTGCCTGTAACTGTCTCTCATTTGCAACCCTATTTAATGTACAGCGCTGCGTAATATGTTGGTATATAAATCCTGGTAATTAATAATATTTAAAAAAAATAAAACTAATAACAATAACAATAATAAACATGTAAAAAATCAGTGGAGTAAAAGATATAAGCACCTGAAATTTTATTAAACACAACTTTTTCGACAAAAGTAAAGTTTGGCCCAGCCCTTCCTTCTTTCTGTACCAAGCTAATTGGTCTTTGGTGTGACAGGTCGCCTCCATGACCTACAACCCGCATCAGCATATTTGACATATAGGTCCTGATTTATTAAAGCTCTCCAAGGCTGGAGAGAATATACTTTCACCAGTGAAGCTGGGTGATCAAGCAAACCTGGAATGGATTTATTCAATGTCATTTTCTATTTGCTAGCAAATGCTTTGAATCCTGGACCAGATCCATCCCAGGTTTGTTGGATTACCCAACTTCACCGGTGAAAGTGTATTATCTCCAGCCTTGGAGAGCTTTCATAAATCAGGGTCACAGTCTCTGACTGAATGCAATCTTTACTTCTTAATTTTTATAATATGCCCAGTTTATATTTTACAAATTATTGACATGATTAGTGTAAATTAGGTACAGGACTCAGACAATTATCTCTAAATTTTTGGTTTGGGAGATCCTCTATGGCGATTAGTATCGCCTCTGACATTTTTCTATTTTTATGTTTATTTTAAGGCAAATTGAGAGAATCAGCAAGGGAGACGCTGGACTTCATATTCCTTTAACGAGTCATTACATCAAGTAGAGTAAATAGAACAAAATGTACTAGTAAACATGTTTTCTCACTCATGTAATTACCAACATTTGAAAAGTTCTTCTCTTCTGCAGTGGACAAACTTCCAGTCATTTCCAGCTCCAACTGTAACCTGGCATAGACACAGAAGCTATTATGCCCATCCAACGGTCTCCAACAGATTTTTCCTTGCACTCCTCAAGGTACTTTTGTGTCACAACTCCTTCCCTGAAAACAGCTAAAGATCCTACACATCACATCCAAAATCAGAACGTTATGTAATGAGCCCATGTACAAAGGGATAACATCTCAGAGAAATAATGCCTGGGTCACTGCAGTACACAAAGTAATTACCATTGGCTTCATCTTAGGAGTGTTTGGAATAAACAATACAAAGTAAACAAATTTCATCATGAGTTTGATGCAATGTCAAAGTTCACATCCTGCAAAATATTCAGCTTCAAGACAACACATTCTACTTAGACTAAAATGTCCTGTTCTCATCTAATAAAGTATTTTCTGCAAGCATTCAACTTGAGCTCACATTTTAAGCATTTGCCAAATATTTGAGGTCACACAGTCACTTAACCATTTTTACATATACAATTTGACATTTTTATCCTATTATCTGTCAGCTACGACAACACATCCTTGCTGAAAGATCACCGAGATAAAACTAAGTATTCAAAAATTGTATTGTTTTTAATCGGGTTTGTGGTCAGACAGGAATAATGAAGCCCAAATAATTTTATTTGCTTTTAGAAATGTGCTGCTTAAATCTACATTTTACCACTAGAGTGAATGGGAGCTGGTTATTGTGGCTAAAGCTCATCAGTGTTGTGGATTACAGACAATTTTGCTGGTGTAGTTGGGAATCCACAATGGGTTCCATACACACAGTTTTATAAAGACAATTCTGACTATTTTAGGGAACTAACAGTGCACAGAAATGTGAGTAAGAGATTTGTTGGAACAGCCTAGTTAGAATGAACTGAATTCATCATCAGATTGAGGGAGACCACAAGCAATTCAATGATTACAAGCAATGGCACAGATTTCAAGTATCTTTTGACTAGCAGGAATTCTTTACTGCTAGGAGGACAATAAAGCACTTCTGGTGATTAAAGGCACATACATACAAAAACACAATGAGGGAAAAAAGGGAGGAAGGTATTCATTATGGCAACCTAGATTCAACATATCTTAAATATGATAAAACTGATAGCAGTGTGTGGATTTAAATACACACACATATATATATATATATATATATATATATATATATATAAAAACAGTATATAGAGAGTGCCAACATATTAAGCAGCGCTGTACAAAGTCCATAGTCATCTCACTAGCTGTCCCTCAAAGGAGCTCACAGTCTAATGTCCCTACTTCAGTCATATGTCTTTAATACAGTCTAAGGACAGTTTTGGGGGAAGCCAACTAACCTAACTTCATGTTTTTGGATTATGGGAGGAAACGAGTACACTCGCACAAACCCACGCAAACACGGGAGAACATGCAAACTCCATGCAGATAGCGTCCTGGCTGAGATTCAAACTTGGAACCTAGAGCTGCAAAGGCCAGAGTGCTAACCACTGAGCTATATATATACACACACACACACACACACACACATATATATATATATATATATATATATACACACACACACACACACACACACACACACACACACACTAATCAGGCAAGGCTCCCTGTATTGTATCTATAAAATGGGCAGCACTTGCATAGGAAGTGCATTAGGACTACAAAACCTTTACACTATCCTCACCTCTAGAACACTGTGAATATGGAGGTGTGAGTAGTTAGATAGAACTGCACAATACAAAGGATTTTTACAGCAATCATCCCACAAACTATTTGGGAATAATCAAAAAAACGATACTTCCAGGAGCATGCATCTCCTGGGTCCCCCACTTTTTAAATTAGTTTCTTTCTGCTGAACTCCAAATCACTCCAAAACACAGAAGTGTGTGGAGTTCAGACAGCATGGGCACCAAGTATGTACACTTTCGTTTTCAAATATATTCTTTATTCATATTGTTTTTTGGGGACAGGGTCAATTTAAAAATGTAAAAATGACAAGGTGGAAAAACCGTGTTTTTCCCAGAAGTGATATGTATCACCTCTGTTCTTGCTAAAATATTTATATTTGACTACTTTACAATATACAGACACCTCCCAGGTATATCACTGCAGAAGGTAGTGACTAATCTAGGCCTGTATGGGCAGGGCATATCACAACAAGAATTTTCTCAATCACAGTTGGGTAAATAGTGAAATGTTCCACGTACCATAAAGCTGTACTGTACATTGACACACACGTTGAGCTTAGTCATCTGGCTGAAAGCCCTTACTGGTTTATAAAAGAGAAATGAAGCTACATTTTACAGAACAGACAGAGCCAAATTGGTGCTGAACATCAAAGCAAATTCTAGCCCAAAGAAAGCCAAATTCCTGCAGATTTGTGGAACCTCCACACTAAATATGATCACAGAAAAAGTAGAACTACAGGCATGACATAAAAAGGATAAATTGTTTCTAAATTGTTTGGTCCTAAAAACCAAACCTCTCATCCCTGCAAAATGACAAACATTACAACTTAATCCTGTGATCAGATCCACATTCTACCAATTTCTTCATTTGGGGACAATGCTGACCCATTACTACTAATTACTGGTGCTGGTCCATTTACACAACAGTTTTTATTTGTGACCCCCCCACACCTATATTCCAGGGCACCAAACTGCAACAGATCTGTACAGGTCTTTAGGATTTACCACAGGGAGGTAGCCACATATTCCTTCAAAACAGATGCATAGTTAAGATGTGGGTAGGGACACATTATATTCTGTCACCGTGCTGCTCGTTAAAAAAACTAAACCCTGCAAACGCTGCCTAAACTATTTTGAAGTCTATAGAAAAAAATGTTTGCACATGGGTAATCAATTTTCTACAATCTGACCATGGTCCAAGTACCTGCTATTGGCAACATTTACATGGATGTTGTGCAACTTCATCTCCCAGTATAGAGTATTTATAGTAAATTAGTAGTTTCCCAAAATTAGGTGTTAAAATGTTCACAAATGACAGAAACTGGATGCATTTTTGTGGTTTCTTTTAGCAATTAATTCCACGAAACTGCTGCAAAGAATACTTACATCTGCTGACTGTCAGCTTGGGACACTCACAACAGCTAAGGCTGCCAAACAATACATAGACTATGCCAGCTTCCTGTCTTCTTATAAACCGTACATCACGAGATACACTTACATTTCAAACTAGCAGCTTTTAGCTTTCCCAGGGGGAGAATATTAAATGCAGGCATGTGAATAAGACATTAGAACGCCGCCTAAGATCCTAGCTCTGTGCAGTCATAAGACAAGTGATGTAAGGTGTTTATAAAGAATTTCATCATTTTCCCTTCTTAGAAACAGTACAACTTCTACAGACTTCTATATTATGACAGGAGTCACCCCAGTTAATAGGCTGTGCAGTGCAGTTGCCCTAAGAAATCATAAATTAGTATCTGTCAAAGCTGCCAAAGTCATCCAATTAGTCTTTTTTATATACTACACTACATAGATTTGCAAGGACACCAACACTGGGATCACATCTAGACCTTCATCAATACAAATCAACTCATTAGTGTAGGTCTGATGTCAAAACACAGCTAAAAGGTAGGTAACTTCAACTCCAAGAACAATCTACTGCACAAAACTCTATATCAGTGCCAGTAAAGTAAGTTTCTCCAGAAGTTTGCACACTCTTTATTCACGTAACATTAGGTGATTCACGTAATAGGAGTTTTGGTTCACAATGTAATACAAAGGGTGTACTGCAGTCTGATTCACCTGTAAACTAAAAAAAAAATACCACCAGGTCTGCAATTCATTTGATAAAAACATAGCAAGCATTAAGGTGAAGGAATCAGCTGTATAAAAGATGCTAAATAGTTGATGTGGGTACAGCTCTTTGCATGTCCTTACCTATCCCACTTTTGTTCTTAAAAAGTTGCTACTAAAACAAAAAGCTAAATAATAAATTTTATTTTGGCTTCCTTACATTTACAAACTTGGACTGCTGTCTGTGTTTTCCTTTTATTCAAAATTTGAAAGTGGTTACAGACAGAAGAGAAAGATAAATGGAACACTGGAGAAAAACAACTAACAGGGAAAAACAAACAAAAAAACAATACAGGTTTTGACTAGAGACACACTTTAAAAAAATATATTTTAAAACTACGTCAATAAAAAAATAATTTGATCACTGTGGTGGCACAAGTATGTGCAGATCCTAAATCATGCCAATACATTATTTTACCCAAAAGAATCAGAAGCATCAAAACAAATTTTCTAGACAGTAAACATGACAATATATAAAACTGTTAATTTATAAACAGAGTAATAAAAAAAAACTAAACAAGTAGATTTAAACAAATGAATAATTTGCAACCAATATTCAGAAACAAACTGCTCAAAAGGGCAATATTTTCAAAATATGTATCACTATGCCAAGGACATTAGACTAGGACTATTGTAGGTACATTAAGACTATGAGCTCTATATAAATACATAATATTAATATACAGTCCTCAGGATAGGTATTGAAATAAAGCATTCTAAAAACACCACATTCGGTTTGGCAAGGGGAGAAAATAAGGTGGCTTCACTGCTCAGAATGGTAAAATAGTAATGGGATTTTTAAAAAAGGCTTACTTTTGACACAATCAACAAACTAAAACCTGCTGCATCATCTTTCAGAATCTCCTGGTTCGCCTCAGAGTTGGCCCTTAATTAGGGAGAACTTCAGCTCTTTATGCAGACATTCCTACTGGCTGGCGATGCTGCCCTTCAAAGCAATGAGGAATATAAACACTGGGGGGTACGGCAGAAGTATCCAACACTATGCAGAAATATAGGAGCTTTGCAGAACAGAACAGCCTGACATTTGGGCAAAGCAAAAAATAAGGTTATGCGGATGGATAAATGGAATACCCCTAACAGAATGTTTTCTTCTTACATAAAATATAAATGATAAACCATAAACACTAAGTGAACAGCACTTGGATGCAGTGGCAACAGTTTTATCCTCTTCCTGAGGACATTATCAGAGCACGCATGTTGCTGTGTGGTCAGCTGAAGGCATATCTTCCCAGCGGCAGGATACTACTTATGTCATTACGTCAATCTATTTTGTGTAAACATGGCGATAAAATTCCTGGTTTAACTACAGTGGGTGCTATATGTAAGTGGTACATGGGCTAACATTTTGAAGTTCTTAGAAGTACAAATATTATATATTTCTTTAAAATCTACAAACAGAAACGTACTGTATTTTAAACTACAGAAAACCTCTGGCAAAAACATTAAAAATGGTCATTTTTTTCTAGATGTTCCATTGGGAAGATTTATCTATTTCCTGTACTGGAAGTTCAACAGGTATTAAGGGGTAATCTACCCGTAGCGATGGGATGTCCCTCTTAGCCAGTTAGCAGGGGAACAGGTGTTTACTCTCAAGACTTTCCCCTCTTCCAAAACATTGTTTTTAGGGTGACAAATAGGGTGGTGAATCACCACAGTGGTAACAACCATTGCAATAGAAACATGGCAGAGAGTCTAACTCCTACCCACACCAATTAATAAACACACATAAGAAACAGTTTAGCTTTTACATAAAATTAAGGTCTGTTTATTCAGATACTCCTGTATCTGTCTGTCTGTTCTTTATTAGGAACATAAGTTTTCACTCTAAGAGAAGATACAAAACAACTGCCCACCTTTAACCTTCAAACTCCATAGTGAGGAGTACTTTTAGATCACAGAGAAGGGGATATTCTCTGTAATAAGTGAAAGGTTTACAGTAGCTTCAGTAGTTCAGAAACTCGCAGAAACACTGTTATGAGAAAGATGTACAATCATTCTAAATGACATCAAACAATAAAAAAAAGACAATGTACAGTTTCCATAATAAAATCTAAGTTATAAACCCATCTATAATTTGAGTCACTAACTTTAAAACATAGTTGTACATACTTCAAGTTCCAGGTTAGTAACTCAAAACGACAAAGCCAGGGGATCAGTATTGCAATAATGAAGTCAACATCATTAATCAGCAGTCAAAAATCCAAAAGTGAGTAAAAACTTACACACACACACACACACACACACACACACGTAGTCCCTGGGTTACATACAAAATAGGGACTGTGGGTTTGTTCTTAAGTTGAATTTGTATGCAAGCCGGAACAGGTACATTATTTTAATAAATGCAATTAGGACAGATGTTTGGCTCAACATATTAGGCAGTGAGGTAATCACAAACAAAGCAAAAATAAAAAATAAAAACTTTATGAAGCCTAGACATTTTTAACCTTTTGAAGCAAGCTGTGCTTTGATATTCAAAAAGAAACAACTGCATACACACACACACACACACATATATATAAATTTTACTACGTATAACAGGTATTTGAAGGTACAGCTAGATACCTGAGCATGGTATCCTGTAATCCTGCATACAGAAGAATTTAGAAATGAAGAGGAAGAAGCAGCACTTGGGACCGATAGGTCTGTTTCTTCATTGACCACCAACAGGCTGAGGACAGGGAGGTGCCCTAGCTTTGTCGTTAAATGGAAAAGTCAAGTCTCCTGGATGTCTGTATTGAATATATATGTGTAAAGCATTTTGCAAGAAACAACTGCTTAAAGTTACGACCCCCCCCCCCCCCCCAAACAAAATAATATTCATACCACTTAAGCAAAGGAAAAAAAATTACAGCACAAAATGTAACTTACAAAAGAGTGCCAAAATAAGCCTTCATTTCCCAGTGCAAACTCCCAGTTGGTGTATAACAAACACACTTCAAATAGAAGTGGCACAGAGATCTGTCATGAACAATGCAGCTGCCAAGAACTGCACTGGCCTTGGACAGTTGCTTATCATTCAACTTTTCTTGACTTCAGTAAACACAGCCGGGCAGTTTTAGAACAGAACACACGTTGTGTGAATTCATGACTAACCAAAGTAAACTTCCAGGTTACAGGCTAAGAACCATGAGGCACAAGCAGCACTCCTACAGAAGCATACCGATAACACCCTTTGAAACTGATATAAATTTATGTGTGCAAACTGTATCATCTACCTACACTATGGAGAAGCAAAATATCTACTTTAAGCAATGGCCTTTCTGGCAAGGAATGCTGGCTTACATCCTGGCAAACATCAATTAGGTATACCATAATATTACTCACTCTTTGTTCTGTAAGACAGAAAATAGATTTTCAATTTAATGACTGGCATACTTAAAAAGGTGATCTGAATAAAAGAAAAAGTTTGAAAACAACTGCAAAGATGCAGTGCACTTCAACCATTCTTATAACCGCTGTGCTTTGTGTTATAAAAGAACAGGGCTGTCTAAAGTCCATTCACAAAACACGAGGTTCCCTTGCATGACGTCACAGGAATCATGGCAAACTACACATATGTTTGACACAGCTTATTCCATCATATATGGAAGTATATCTTCTTGGTTTGTGTTGTTCTCTTTTGCACAATAATAATTTTATCTTTTACTTTTATTATCCCACTCACATGGTGCAAATAGTTCTTTTTCTCCCATACCAATATTATTATTATTATTATTATTAATATTAATATTATTAATAAACAGGATTTATATAGCGCCAACATATTACACAGCGCTGTACATTAAATAGGAGTTGCAAATGACAGACTAATACAGACAGTGACGGTTTCAAAACACAGAAGAAGACAGGTAGGCAAGTTTGAACAAAATGGGTTTTGAGTGCTCTTTTAAATGAGCAGAAAGTAGGAGCAAGCCGAATAGGACAAAAAAAGACCATTCAAGAGAGTTGGGGCAGCTCTAGAGAAGTCTCTGAGCCGTGCACGTGATGAGGTTACGAGTGAGGAAGTCATTAGTAGGTCATTGGAGGAGCGGAGAGAGCAGCTAGGGGAGTATTTTTCTATCAGGGCAGAAAGGTAAATGGGACAAGAACTGCAGAGGGATTTGAAGGCAAAGCACAGGAGCATATAAGGTAATAGACCTAAAAAGCTGAAAATAACCTTCATTCAACATGATAATTTTACACATGCAATGGGTTCTACCTCCTATCCCAAACAAAAAAAATTTTTTGGCAAGTTTGACTGTTTAATTTCACTGTAAAGTCCAGCTCTTAGGCTACGTATACACGCGCAATAATGATTTACCGAATGATTAATGACCGATCAACAATTATTCACGTTTATTTTGAACTATCGTATTGTGCACAATTCTGTACATGTTGAAACGATACGATTGTTCAAATATAATCCACCAATATTGTACCCAACACTAGATAGGATCGTTTGAATGATGTAGGAAGTGACATGCACAGGAGAAAGTGTATCAGAACAATTCACGATCACTGAACGACCGTACACACAATAGATAGCGAATTATCGTGGCCCGATCAGATCCGCCGGCACGATAATTGGTTTCCAGCAACATTACTCATTCATCCGCCAGTCGACCTGCACTTTTTTTGTTAACAATTATGGGGCACTGGGTTGTTAGTCGTTCGTTTCCACTAATAATTATTGCACGTGCGTACATAGCCTAAATCTTTGTATGACTCCCAAATCAGTCTGAATAGTTAACCTGCCCCTCAAGGCAAGCCAGCCAAGACACCAGCGCTGCATATTGTGTTGGTGCTATATTATTACTGTCCAACAATAACAAGACACTGGCAACTTCTGGAGGCTGGCAATGGCTCCCCACACATTTTTTTTATTACATGGTATTATTTTTATTACACAGTATTTTCATAGCACCGACATATTATGCAGGGCTGTACAAAGTCCATAGTCATGTCACTAGCTGTCCCTTATAGGAGCTCACAATCTAATGTCCTTACCATAGTCATATGTTTAAATACAGTCTAAGGTCAATTTTGCAGGGAAACCAATTAACCTAACTGCATGTTTTCATGTTTTTGGAACGTGGGTGGAAATCTATGCAAACACGAGGAGAACCAGCAAACTCAATGCAGATAGTGCCCTGGCTGAGATTGGAACCTGGGACCTAGCGCTGCAAAGGCCAGAGTGGTAACCACTGAGCCACCGTGCTGCCGAGGTTATGGGTTAAGTAATTTTTACTCCGATAATCTCTTTATGTCATTCACATATACAGGTAAAAAAATCATCCAATCCTTGGCATTGCTGGAACTGCAACACATTTGGCCATCGATGGTCAAATCCAATAGCTATTAGCAAGGAACACCCCACTGTGCAAAGGTCATTAGCTTTTTAAAAGCTTACCAATATAATTGTAAAAAAATGCATTTTTTTATCTTGTGGCGCCCTAGTCAAGTACTTCCCCATAACCCGTGATCAATACCAATGTACAAAACTTGTCATTACAAACTACAAATGAAATTGTGTTCATTACAGAATATGAACACACAAAACATCTTCAATGCACCTTGTGCAGTACAGAATGGAGAGTCAGAGATACAATTACAACAATGGAAGAAGAGACTGTCGGTTTTCAAACAATGATTACACGTGAAAATAGATTAAACTACAGCAGTTTCAATATAACTAGCCACTTACACTACAGCATGCCTGGATGTGATGACATGAAGACAGAAGTCTTTTCCAGCCACTGGTTCACATTCACTAAACATGAAGGCACATTGACATCATTTGTGTGAAAGCACTCCGACACTACCTTATCAGGATGAAAACACCATACTGGACAAGATTTAAGACCTAAACAAACATTGTTCTTCCCATCATCAGTACTGGGCAAGGCTGACAACACTTCCTGAAATTTCAGTGCAGCAGAATTGCGTTGTCAACTCAATTCGGAAATTACGACCACTGAGTATTATTCTGCACTTGTAGCATTTTTAAAGTGAGCAACTAAGGAGCAATATGCATGAAATAAGAGCAAACTGTTTAAAAAACAAACACTATTAAAAGAAAAAAAACTCACTACGGTATAACATTTTCCAGAAACACTACATTTGTTGTCCCCACACTGGTATATATCACAGGGACAAAACATAGTACTATAAGACCACAGTGAGCAGAATATTAATAACTGAACTGGCAGTATAATACGAAGGTTCACAAACAAAAACTTCATATACAGAACATTGGTGCCTTGAGAAGACTACAGTGCCTTGTCCAATATTGCTACAAGTTAAAGAACCAGAACACTGGTTTGTAGAAATGGAAGTTTTTGGTGCATATTAAAGCAGAACTCTCAAATGCTACAATTAGACTGAGCTTTATTGCAAAAAGGGCCATAAGATGACCCTTTTGTAACAAGCAATAGTATTTTCATGTTCTCTCTTTATGAAACTGTCAAAATTGCATGTGGTTGCCAGGACTGAAAGAACTCCTGCGCAGGTTATGTGATCCTGGCGCAGCCAATCAAGATTGCAGAAGATCGCAACTAGGAGGAACAGAAGGAAGAAGAAAATAGCGATCCCCAGCAATGGAACAGATACAGGCATATAAATTATAAATAAATCATATATATATATAAATATATATATAAATATAAAACACATACACACACATGTACAAAGACACAGGCCTTGATCTAATGGAAATGCACTTAGCACAAAGCTGGCTATACACAGGTCAATTTTCCTATTACTTAAGCAGGCCATTCAATCAGTTATGAATTTCTTAGTCCAAAATTACCAAATATGATTGGCAGAGCGTAAAAACAAAAGAACATTAATCTATCATGATTTATGCCGTTTTTGAGATGTCTGAATTGATTTGTTTGATCAAATGTTAGTGTACATGTACTTGCTTTCACTGTGCTTTTCTGCTATTGCATCGTGTGCAGAGTGAACTAAAGTCAATTTGTGTGTGGTTTGTTTAAATGCAGCTGACAACACACAGTATTTATTTGGGTCAAGAATTGTCAGCCTTGGACAGTGTCTTTTGTTAAGTTACATAACCACCTGTACTCTTCATCCTACAGAAGTGTTAATTGAGATGACACTGGACAGTTCTATATTTCTGACAAGATCAACAGGTTTTTGTTTGCATGCATCAAACAGACCTAACTAAATGATTCCAATAGCAAATAAAATGACCAAAAGGAAACAAGAGATGTTCATGCTTAAGTGTCAAACACTTTAAAATGAAAAGGTGCCTATAGGCATTAAATAACATGAGATGATTATTATTATTATTATTATTATTATTATTATTAATAATCATAATAAACAGGATTCATTTAGCGCCAACATATTACGTAGCGCTGTACATTACATAGGGGTAGCAAATGACAGACAGATACAGATAGTGACACAGGAGGAGTAGAGAAGACCCTGCCCCAAAGAGCTGACAATCTAGGAGGTGGAGGAATGAATGATTATCAAAATTACAGCTTATTCTTCTAAATAAATCTGCACCTTCACTTATATTCTATATTCTGCAAACCTGAGGTACCAATCGGTCTAAGGTCAGTTTATTAACATTATACAGTATTTATATAGTGCCAACATATTGCACAGTGCTGGTTTAGGTTTACACCAGACATACAGATGATGATTTTTCAAGAATTTGATATAATACCAGGGAATATATAACCTTTATATTTTCAGAATATAATTGAGAATGAACAGCAGCAACATAGTCTATGATGTTATGTAACTTGTACAGCGTGTTACTGGTTCTTCATATTTGATTGCTTACAATTTTGACTAGTAGTCAATATAAGCTTGACCCCGGGTTCTGTATTTTTAACTACTGTTTGTATTGATCTCTTGGGAAAATTACTTTTCCAGTCCTGCAGAATATCCTATTCACCCCCCTATCTCTCGCACCTGTTTTTTTTGCACCTAGAATCTTGCAGCTGTCATTGGTTCCATCAATCTTGTTCATCAATTGCTTTTCCCAACTGACTAATGTATTCCTAGTTAAAAACCAATTTGGAAACATGAGATGGACCATGAAGACACAACAAGGTAAAGATGTGGACATTGGAAAACAATGGTAATACATAGGATGCTGACACAGCAAGTAATGAGCATCAAACTCTCCAATTATCATATTACTACCGAGATTTATATATGAGTGTGTATATATATATATATATATATATATATATATATATATATGGAAAAAAAAGTCAAGCTGTCTTAATGATGTTGTCCATTCCCTATGGCTACGAGTACAATAATAAAACCAGGTTGATGGTTTTTCTAAGTTTATTCTGGAGATCTGCTTTTGTAACTTTTGCATTTTATTATGCCTACAGGCCTCAGTAATGAGCTGACCCAGTAAGGAAAATTAAAACATTACAGCTTGCTTCGGGATAAAATTGAAAAAGGACGTAGCTCTGCGTAGAACTGAAAGCTTTAAAGTTGGGTCAGGGGAAAATGCTATGAGGATTAAAATAAAGCTGTCTAAAACCAGTGTCCATTTACCAACATTAATCTAAGGGTCCCAAATGACCCAAGACCATCTGTGCCCATAGTATCCTGTCAAAGAAAACAGACAGCCTCATCTGCCAGGACAGAAGGCCCCTCGGACTGTAATTTTCATGACAAATGGTGACCTGTCGCTTCAACTAAATGCAGAAAGGCACATGGGGAACAGGTGCTCGCTACTGAACACCAAGCCCCTTGTGATTACAACAAGCCAGATCGCCAAATTTGTAACGTCCAGTTTTTACTGTTACACAGATTCCAGGCAAAATGAAACAGAGCAACAACCTAAAAATTAGCAAACAAAACAAATAAACCAGGAGGTCTAAACAGATAATCACCAAGTGATAAAACAAAAAAAAATGAGAAGGGGTCAGCACTAAGATAAGATACATAATAAGCCATTCTCTGACAACTCCCATCTATAGCTCACATGACAAAACCACAGCTCACACTGAAATAGATCCAAAACCATCAGGGGGACACGGCCCAAACAAACTGACCCTTCCAGCAAAAAGTGGGGGAAGGTAAACAATGGCAATGGCATTTTAAATTTGCTGAAAAAGATAAATAAAAAGAAAACAAACAATAAAATTGAGAAATACAAACCATCTGCTAGTATATTACACTTCAAACCCAAACAAAAAAAAAGATGACAAATCTAAACACAAAAAAAAGATGAGTTTTTTTTTAAAGAGTTCCACAAAACTTTACTGTAAGTTGCTAAGGGTTGTCACAGACTGACAGCTGCCGGATCATCTCTAGTTAATAGATTGTAAGCTCTTCTGGGCAGGGTCCTCTCCTTCTGTGTCACTGTCTGTATCTGTCTGTCTTGTGCAACCTCTATTTAATGTACAGCGCTGCGTAATATGTTGGTGCTATAAGTACAATAATAAGTCACTAGTTGCTTGGGGAACACCTGGCAGTGGTAATCTCTCTCCATATGCACTACATTTTGTATGCCATTTTTGTAGGGTTGTTCTTTATAAAAACTATGATCAACAAAATACTGTGTTATCTTTTCTATTTCAGAAGACACAGTCTGATAATACACAAGGAAATCTAATTTTACTAATAAGTCAATTTGATTTGTAAGCAGATGAATTACCAGAGACCACAAGCCGCCCAATCAATGATCTCTGCCCACCTTGCCTCACATTATGCTTCCAAAAAGCACGCAAAACTTGGCAGATGTGCCCAACCAACACAAGGAAGGGCAGTGACAACTTACAGCTCAGCTCTGTTGGTATAACTATTGGAGAACTACAAGTCCCAGCTGACATCCTTCCTCAACTAACAGTAACTTCAGGGTAATCACAAGAAGCAGCCTGGGGGCAGATATAGAGGGACTGTGACACCAGGGTATCTACTATAAGGTATTCTGACAGGTATAATAGCTGGTGGGTCACTACAAGGCACAGCATGCCCTGCAGACAAAGGGAAGGGATATTCAAACATGAAGCTCCTCTCTGTGGGGCAAATTGGGACTTGTAGTTCCTCCACAACTGAATAGACGTCCTGGACATGATGGAACGTGTACCCCCTATTAGTTATGGAGGGGTTTGCAGGCCCCCATAGTAGGTGCAGTAACCCAGCGGTTGAGGGAACCTCCAGCTCTTTGCAAATGACAGGGTATCCTGGGACTTCTAGTCCCCATAGCTAGAAAATAAATATTGGATTCTGTCTCTTCTAACCAGTAGGGTAAACAAAGGCATGCTGGGGCCTGTAGTTCCACCAGTTGTAGTGATCATGCTGGGAGTGGTAGTTCCCCATGCTGTCTGCAAGCAATGCTGAGACTTGCAGTGCTCCAGAGGATGTTGGGGCTTGGAGTGTCCCATGCTGTACATGTCAGAAGAAAGATGGCAATTGTAGTCCTCCAAGCTAGAGGGAAAGCAAAGAATGCTGGGACTTGTAGTACTCTATGATGGAGAGGACAGCAAATATGTAGTTTTGGGGGGCGGGGAAAGTAAAACAGGACTTGTACCCCCCCCCTCCGGGGGGGCAGAAGCCAGGGGATGCTGGGACTTCTGGGACTTGTAGTATTCCATGCTGGATAGGGAATCATGGAGTGCTGGGAATTGTAGTTTCTCATAGGAAGCAAGGTGATATGTGCTACGACTTGTAAATCCCCCCAGCAGAGGTGTCACGACACCCTGTAGTTTCCCCCGCAGCAGGTTGCTGTGGTAGCAGAGCTGGCCCATGGTGTGTCAGGCTGTGCAGACAATGCAGAGCTCGTTGTCAGTGAGGCACACTCTGGAGGGAGCGGCCCGGGTACCACACATCCTCTTGGTAACAATAGGCACTGCCCCCTGCACTCACCTTTCCTCCTCCTCTGCTCACCGGAGTGATGGACGCCGCTCCCCGCCGTAGCTCCGTTCGTTTCTCTCCTCTCTCATTCAGACGCCGGCACAGCGCCGTGCGCGCTCCCGCCCGATTGGCTTTGCTACCACTGCCGCTCCGGGGTGGGCGGGGCCTAAAGCTGAGAAGTCGGCCAGAGAAGCGAATTGACGCGCCGTGCGCGCTCCCAGCTTCCACAGTGGGAGGAGCCAATAGTGGAGGTGTGGTATGTTTAACAGACCGCGCCCTTTTTTAATGTTGCCACTCCCCGATGTGTGTACTCTTCCACCTATCCCTGCCAGGCAAGGAAATAAAACACAACATGAGGGGCGTGACTACACTGAAAAGGGCGTGGCCTTTATGAACTGTAAACTACAAGCACGATTAATGATGGAAACAAAAAAACACATTTAACCCTTTCATGACTGCACTAAATAGGAGTCATGAGGTCAGAAAGGATTATAAGGTTCTGGTCTTGCCAGTGTTGTTCAGAGGGCCATGGCAATAACAACACTAACGTAACAACGTTTATAGCAGTTTCACTAAATGTTTTCATTTAAATGTGCTTTAATCACACAAAGCTCTTTATATTACCCATAAAGATAAGTTCAGCAGCTGCTTCATTATTTTTAAACAGTATTTATATAGCACCAACATATTACACAGAGCTGTACATTAAATAGGAGTTGCAAATGACAGTGACACAGGAGGAGGAGACACTGTCCCCAAGAGCTTACAATCTAGGAGGTGGGGGGAGTATCACAAAATAGGAGGAGAGATATGGAATGGTGGGTTATGGAAAGGTGAGATATGGAACAGTTTTAAGAGATGGAAGAAGATGGATAGGCAAGTTTAAAAAAATGGGTTTTTAGTTCTCTTTCACATGAGCAGAAAGTAGGAGCAAGCGGGCGAGAAAGATCATTCCAGAAAGTTGGGGCAGCTCTAGAGAAGTCTTGCAGTCGTGCATGTGAGGAGGTTATGAGTGAGGAAGTCATTAGTAGATCATTGGGGGAGTAAAGAGAGCATCAAGGGGAGTACTTTTCCACCAGGTCAGAAAGGTAGGTGGGACAAGAACTGTGGAGGGATTTGAAGGCAAAGCACAGGAGCTTGAATTTGATTCTAAGGTGAAATGGAAGCCAATGAAGAGAACTACAAGGAGAGGCAGCAGAAGAGGAGTAAGAAGGATGGAGGAGTGGGGCATTCATTTCATTTGTATTACCTATTTATGTACATCCAAAATTTCATCTTTTACTTCGATAGAATAAGAAATGGATAAAAAAAACCTTTTCAGCATTTTCTTTATGTCTTTCTGTTTCCCATGTGGGGATTTCCCTTGATTTCGTTTCTCCAGACACAACAATCAGTACCAGGAAATCTCTCTAAATTAAGGGGAATCAACTTTTCACTAAAAGAAATGAAAGAATATCTACAAATTAACAACAAGGTAACAGCAACATTTTGGATTTTCACTTTCTGTGTGATGATAGGAGAGTACTATGCAAAGGTTGTGTCACATGCCAAAATTCTGAATCTATAGTGCAGTACCATTCATTTTCTATTGGGCTGCTACATGTACCTTCTCCCAGAGGCAGTGGATCACCGGCATAATAAAACAGTTACTGCACTGCCAGTCTGAAATGAAGTGAATAGCAATGCACTGCACATAGTAAGGCCTCACACTCACTACCTGTTCCTGCACTACCCTGTATATAGGGGGAGAATGATAAGAAATTGTTTTGATCTACAGTGGATCTGCCAAACCACCTGGACACAGCTCAGCCATCAACTTCTCAAAATCAACTTTTTTAGGTCTGTAATATTTAAAGGAAAATGAGACATGAAAATCACTTTAAAATGTTCTGTAATCAGCAAAATTTAAAAAGAATTAACACACACTTATAATTAGTTTAATTTACAATAATCTGATCACTTTTATATAGAATGTATATCCAGATAAATGTTACACACACTATACACTCCTTGCAAATGTTTCCATGTTTGTACTATACATGTATATCATTCTTGTTATTGTAAAACTTAAATAGAGAATATGATGTGATCGCGAATGCAAATCGCCTTCCCCTCCAAATATTAAGCAGTACTGATTGCTAGTGTGCATAATTGGTTGTTAAACATGAATACAACATATAATTATCTTTTAACTTATTCACTAAAGCACTACAATTCAGATGTAAATGGGAGCTATTCATTACTGTAATGAGAGGAAGTCCTGTTATTTTAACCCTCACAGCCTGAGGCTCTAATTAAAAGGGGAAATGTAATTATACCTCTTGAATGGGGTCTAGAAAGGAATGACAGATATGGGGGCGTTTACAGCCTGAGGGAAGAATAACCCAGGCAAGGGAATATTGAAGGTTGAGTACTGCAGTCCCAGAGATTTTGGGTTTCCACACAAGACATAGTTGAAGGTGATGCAGCAGATTTCAGTTTTCTTGTGGTGATCTGGCATTGTAAAGGCCTTGAGACCTGCAATAGGAAGTAATATTATAAAAAATATATTAGAAATACAAGTAATATTATAAAATCATAATAAGAATACAAGTAAAAATATATAAATACATAAACAAATTTATATATAATTATAATGCAATTATATATTTATTGTTGAAAGATGGTGATCACATTTATAAAGTGACTTTTAGTTTGGTCAGCACTTTAGGTTGCTAGAAAGCTTTTGCCTATTTACTAAAGGTGGAAAATGACATATGCCAGATTTGAGATCAGTAGCGTTTGCTGCCTCTTTTTATAACCGTCATTTGCTGTTGCAGTGCCAATGATTACTACTTTAGAGTGGCAATTGTAGTTAGAAAAAATGGCAATCAGGTACCTACTAACGATATTCCATTTAAGACTTAAAGAGGAACCAAACTCAAAAATCACCCAAAACAAAAAAAATACACATACCTTTAATCCCCCAGAGCAGTCGATCAGTCAGCGTTGTCCCAGCATCCATCTTTGGGACGCCACCATCTTTCTTCTTCCGTCACCTGATCTCGCACCTGGAAAACCAGAACCAGGAAAAAAAACTTGCCGAACTCATTGCACATGCGTGAGATCTGCAATTTTTTTTCCATTTTGACGAAAAGGGCTCCTTCTGCGCATGCCTGAGATGCGCATGTGCAGAAGTACCCAAGACCCTCCCAGGATGCATGACGTAGATATCCCAGGAGGCTTTGCGCTCACATTCTTAATTGCCTAGGCGATCGAGAATTAGGGGGCGGTGCTGCAGCTTTTTTTTTTTTTTTTTTTTTAAAGGGTGTTGCATTTAAAAAAAAAAAAAAAAAAACGAATTTTTACCTTACATAATAGGGTTGTCTACCCTTTTATTTAAAGTGAAAAATCTGAGTTTAGGTATGCTTTAATGGACCCAGTTAGCAGCTATATTCAAGCTGGGGTTCTATCAGATAATAGTGCCTGTATCAGACTTGAAACCCAATATATCTGGAATGATGGGATGTACCTGACCTGAAATTTTAAAGGTACATCGGGGACACAATATCTAACTGCACCCAAGTTTGAGACCTTGTGTGGTTCAAAAGCACAAGGGCTAAATGTGAACAGAAATTGGGTGTTATTTAAATTTTGGAAACTTCAGCATCCAAGCATGCAAATTGCACTTCAAAGGGCACCCAGCTGGGTTGAAAAATGATGGTAGGAAAAAACAAATTAAAAAAAACTGAGAAAATGCTGCATTTTACTATTACACAGTATTTATATAGCGCTGACATTATGTGCAGTCCATAGCCCTGTCACTAGCTGCTCCTCAAAGGAGCTCATAATCTAATGACCCTACCATAGTCATTTGTCATTATTACAGTCCAGGGTCAATATTTGGGGGGGGGAGAGCCAATTAACCTAACTGCATATTTTTGGAATGTGGGAGGAAACTGGGGTACCCAGAGGAAACCCACACACATATGATGAGAACCTGCAAACTCCATGCAGATAGTGTCCTGGCCGAGATTCCAAGTGCTGCCCACTTACCAACTTTTCCCCTACAGCTTGGAACCCAGAAGCCCTAGCCAATACCTATTACTATATAGGTTGCCCTGGGGATATCCTAGTTGCATGCCAAATTTAAAGCCCCTGGGGGCCTGAGGTCTTGACATAAACCCCTAAAATATGAGGAGCAGACTATTTATGACACGTTAATGTATGCACCATACTCCCAAATCCCCATGGAGTCTGGAGTGCAAGCAGCTATGGGGTCCTCTGTGTACATGAATCTTTCGGGTCCGTTCCGGATATATCAGGGTTAAAAGCAGATGAGTACTATGTGACAGAACACCGGAAAGGAAAAAAGAAAGCGATGCACATCGGGAAAAAACCATTCGCTCCTAAATGTGAGGAGACTCCCAATTGCTAAATTTCAGGTTTCTGTTAAATTTTTAAATGGCCACTGTAAATACATTGTATCGCTCACCTTTAATTATAAAAACGTTCGTGAGAAAAACAAATAGGATCATAACATTTAATGCGGTATTACTATTTACGTTTGACTGCTCCCCCCTCCATTTACATGTATATGTAACAGTCCGCCAGGGGAGGCGCGCGACGTTTCAAGCTGCAGCTGGCGGGAAGTCCGTGGAGCCTCAGATGGCGAATAAAATAATGGAGCGCTGTGAGGACGTAATTTCATCCCTGGAGCAAGAAATTGCCGCCCTAAAAGAAGAATATAAAGAAAACCAGAGAGAAATCGAGTTTTTATCCACAGCTAGTGTGACCTCTTTGCAGACATTTCAAGAAAACAGCAGTTTTACCACACTGACAAAAAATTTAAACACCCAGCTTGCCCATGGGGAGATGGAAATAAAATTCTTTACCGACATCACCGGCTTTGAGATTTTACAATACTTCAAGAAAGCAGAACAAAAAGGGGAAAAAGTGTTTCATATTCACAAAATGGTGGCTCGCTGCCACTCCCTGCCCTTTGAGGTGATGTTTGTAACCATGGAAACGCAGGGCGTCCCGCCCTGGGCGTGTGATGTCACCCAAGTCAATGTCCGCATGGATTGTAAGGGCGACCCACAACTCGGTAAGCTGTCAGAGAGAACCGAGGCCACCAAGGATCTACAGGGCTTCTTCCAGGCGCTCTCCAAGTACACGGAATGGTGTGAATTCCGTACAAAAACCTTCGCTCATTTCAAGGAATGCTACCCAGCTGAGGTTAGACTTCCCCTTGGGCCCTCAGAAAATTATATGGTGCTGGTGAACCCAGAGCTGCCCAAATGTGAGATGATTGTTGTATGGGAAATCACCATAAACGATGGCGGAGCTGTCCTACCCATATTGGATTTACTGCCCAAGCTGCCCGAGCAGGCCATAGCTCTGGATAAATCCAACATTGTGGAAGAAGCTGCAGCGGCTTTTAAGGATCTTCTTCAGTTATTCGGGATTCCCGGGGCCATAGAGAGAATTATGCATTCCTTGTGCTTGAAGAACACCAATAAAAGTGGACCTGAAGCTAAAAAGTAAAGGTCTTTATTGTAGTAATGAACATTTGAAAATGTTAATTGTGTCTAAGAAGTGCCATAAAACTATTAATTTGCTTGGAATTGCTCCTGGGAAAAAAAGTAATTTAATTGTGGGTATGTGAGGTGCCTCATTCTTGTTTGTAGAGGCTCATAGCTGTGTATCTGCAGTGTGAGATCTATGGCACTACTGCGTCAGACTACCACTTTCACAAGATTTTGAGTGGGATATGGTGTTGTCACCTCCGTGCTGGTCTCTCTCTTCCTTGCTGGAGGTTCTGACATAAGGAAGCAAAGCCCTGCCTCTACCAAGATGGCTGCCTCCACAAAGCAAAATAGGGCTTGAGCATCTTGAGAAGCGTGACGCGTTCCTTGCCCCTATCTACCTTTTTGGGCACAACATCCAGAGTTCAGTTCCTGTTTTACATTCTATTGTAATATATAATGTAAATAAAAATAATGCAGAAAAACTAAAGAACTAATTGTCGCACTTCAGTCAAAACCGAAAATAAAATTTAACTTATTGCCAAGATTTACACTCATGTAATAATTATGTCACTAAGTGTCCCTTAAAGGAGTTCACACTATAACAATCCCTATTATAATCCTATGTTTCTAACATGTCCTAAGGCCAATTTGAGGGGAACTTCATTAACCTATTAGTATGTTTTGTGAGAGGAAACTGGAGTGCCTGGAAAGCCGTATACATTTGATGAGAACATACATTTGATGTATGTATGTATGAGAATATACATTTGATGGGAACATACAAACTCCTTGCAGTGCCCCCTCCCTGAATCTGGGATCCTAGAGCTACAAGGTGAGAGTACTAACCCTACTGCATCTGGTGGACATGTGAACTGGTGATCTGATAGAGGGTGTGACCCTTCCCAGAAGACCGCAGTAAAACTAAATCCCTTTCTGTGCACTCCTGTCATCTTCATTTCATAAGGGGTTCAATTTAAAGGCCTATAATACTATTGTAGTTAACATATAAACTTATTTTAATTTATGTGCCTGTTTCATTTTGTTTTTCCTAAATTAAAGCCTACCTAAACTCAGAATTTTTACTTTACATAGAAGGGCAGACAACCCTTTTATTTCAAGTAAAACTTGTTTGTTTGTGTGCTTTTTTATGCAACACCCTTAAAAAAAAAAAGGGTGCAGCACCGCCCCCTTAATTCTTGATCACCTAGGCGATCAAGAATGAATGGGGGCACAGAGCTCCCGGGATACCTACGTCACGCATCCTGGGAGGCTATTGGATGCTCCTTCTATGCATGCATTTTGGGCATGTGAGGAAGCAGACCTTTCACCAATAGGGAAAAAATTGCCGCATGCGCAGTGAGATCAGCAAATTTTTTCCCAATCTACGTCACCCGATCTTGCACTTGTGCACTGTGAGCTCGGGTGACGTAAGAAGAACACGGAAGAAGAAAGGAGAAGATGTCAGCGCCTGGCCGAAGGCGGGTACCGGGATCGATGCGGGACCCGATGGAAGAAACCAGACAGATAGATTGCTCTGCGGGTTTGAAGGTAAGTGTGATTTTGTTGTTTTGGGTTTACTTTCACTTTAACTTGCAGACTAAGTCCAGCAAATGCGGCAGTAAGGGCATGGAACAAACTATTCTACGGACAAGTGTGCTTAGTCACCTTTTTTTTAAATGGATTTAATTTTTTAACAGAAAAATAAAAATAACTAACGTTTGTTTTTTTTTGCTAGCTTAGCAGGTTGACACTGGCCTGCTACAAATGTTCACAAATTGTCAATGAAGTTTATAAAGCATGAGAAGTATAGCTGGTCCTTTTACTCACCTACCCTTACCCCCTCTCTCACCTGATTAGATGTTTGTTATTTTTTTTTGTTTGTTTACAATTTGTTCCTAATTTATACTATCCTGTTCTATAAATACTTCCTCTTATCCCTTTAACTCTTATTTTTTGGTGATTACTGTTTTTCCACCAATAATAATAATGTTATAAACTTTTGTTTTCGTTGCAGTAAAAAAAAATCACATTTATGTGTTAATAAATTAGCAATGTGTTTTTGGTTGAATCTAATTTTAGTATGATTTTTAGCAGCAATACAAGGTATTCCATTTATTATATACTTTTTATGCACAGTAATATTTTAAAACTAATTCGCTTTATTTCTAACATAGATGACAACATTCATACGGCAGCACGGTGGTCCAGGGGATAGCACTGGAGTTTGCAGCACTAGTTTGAATCTCGGCCGGGGCGCTATGTAGTTTGTGTGGGTTATCCCCGAGTACTCTAGTTTCTGCCCACATACTAAAAGACATGCAGTTAAGGTAATTGGCTTCACTCCACAAAAATTGACCTTAGACTGTATTATTGACATATGATTACAGGAAGGACATTACATTGTTAGCCCCTATGTGGGACAGCTAGGGGCAAAAATGATAAAGTGCTGCGTAATATGTTGAGAACGTTTTTGCTGAATAAACAGGCCTATAGTAGAAATATAAAATTTGCTTGGATCATACGGGATGTACAGGTGTGAGTGCTGAACAAGTCCCTCTAAAAACATATTTCCACCTAAGACTATGGGTGACAATGCTGTGGTGATTTCATGATTGAATGAACATGGTTATCACCCTGTTACAGAAAATGGTAAATCAAAAAATCTACACGCAGTATAAACAAATAAGTAATAAAACCATGTTAAAAGGAAGACAGGGATAAACAGAAACTGGTAATTATACTGACAGACTGCAGCATACGTTTCATCTTTGATTTTGCCCTACCTCTGGAACTATCACCCATCCAAGAGTCCAATAAGGAAAAACATGGTCATAGTGTGCAGAGATGTTATGCTAGCCTATACCATTTGTAGTGGTACTTGCCCCTAGAAAGGACTTCCAGTAGATAACTAAAATATTGGTTAGTGGTACAGCTGAGTGCTAAGTCTTTGAGTTCTTAAGCCACTGTGGCATAAAAATTGTACAGTGAGTTTTTGAACAATGACAGTCAGTGTGGTTGGAAAAGCGGGTTCACTTGTATATAGTCACAAGTGTATGTTATAAAATGCTTTTCATCTAATAATTCTTCTACTGTACAACAAGTGTAGCACTTTTGATGTTGAGAGCTCTCCTATGAGTTGTTGGAGTGGAGCCAGACGATGGGCATCTGGTGTAGTTTCTGTGCACTGGAATGCTCTTACAAGAAACATTCACTACACTTAGCCTGACATCAAAGTTGGTTTATTTGGGATTCCTTGACAAGCAATATGGATTTTGCATTCCAGAGGCAAAAATCAGGTCTATTTTACATGTAGTAGTTTGCGGTTTAACTTGATGGGACAGTTTATACCTTTTAAATTATTAATATTTTGTTTTTATGATACCCCTTTTTAACACCAACATATATAGTAATAAAAGATTCTGTGAGCTGTGATATGGGCACCCTGACCAAAAAGATCAACAAAAAGGAATGGCCAATGATGCAAAAAATGGCATTGTGTGTGCGATAGCTTCTTAGTATTTAGGATTCACAGAAGCAGAAAATTGGCAGGTCTTTACTTTCTCTGAAAGCTCTGTCCAAATCTGTGCACTCAAAAAAAAACGTTGACAGTGTTTAATACCATTGCTGGACAGTACCATAGTAGTCTCTGCTTTTAAAATAGTGCAAGCCATGAATTCCATTTGTAATACGTTACATAAGAGAGATGATAACCTGACAGAGGAGGTGTTGCATGATGGAATACTTTCACTTCATTGCAAATTCATCCTGGGCTGCCAAGTGGAAATAGGGTTTTAAAATACCATAAAGGCAATGAGATTAGATATTCCCGATAGCTAACAGCACAGTGCGGCCAAATCAGTCCATTATCCTTTGAGGTTGAGGTTGGGATTTCTAATCAATGTAAAATCACAGTTTTTAGTAAGAAATTCAAAATGAACTTGTCTGGTCCATAAAAAGATCTGGATGTTACAGACCCGTTGTTGTCACATGGCATGTCATTTCATTTTTGTAAATAGTGATCCTATACATTTTTTCTCTCTTAAATCAGGTACATATAACATAGGGATGAGTTTCAAGTTCTATTCTACTATACGTCTGACTCAAAAACAATAATGCCAAATAGTTAAACATTGACATGTTTTCAACTCAGAGTGGGTTTGAAAAACTTTCAAATGTTTGAAAAATCCAGAACTAGTTACCTTGGGCAGATAACCCAAAATATCAAATTTGCGTATGAATAGTTTTTGGTTTCATTACCAGCCAGCAGTTGAAATTCCCTTTTTTTAATTTGCTAGGTGAGCATTGCCTGCATTTTTGGACAGAGACAAGGTTGTTGCTTGAATTTCCATATACAAGTGATCGAGTCAGAGCTGGGCTCCTCTCTACTCTCCTGCCTACTTAGATGGAGCTATACAGATTATCAGTCAGGGTGGGAGTCTGAAAGCTAAAGTCAGATCAGCATGTAATAGGCTGACTGAAGTTCACTATACTGTGTTTAAGTTAAACAACAAGTGTGTCATCGAAAAGAGTAAGGTGTATGGTCAGAGCCTAGTCTTGTGGGCAGATTCAGGAGGATGCCAGGTGATTAGAATACCCTAGTGAGATGATTATCCTAGTCAACGATTTTCTACAGTAAGTGCTTGTTCACACAGATGCTTAGTTAGCAGTTACAGGGCAACTGCACGTCCTGTCGCTGATTTATTACAGTCCCATGCTTTTTATCATTTAAATCAATCACAGGCGTTCATAGTAAATCTTTCAGATATTCAATACTTGCAGCACCTAGCATTTGGTTATCTGTTTAACAAATGCCTGTGACTGTCAACTGCTATGAACAAACTAGGTACACAAATACAAAACTCAGTCCAGATCCTCTGAATTAGTATGAAAGGAATTAGGGATTTTATAACAAAACATAATTCGTTTATTTTTACATTATTTTAAAGTAAATGGTCCATAATGATCTTACAACCAATTTTCTGTAAGAGGCTTTGGTCCCCTTTTCATTTTTCCCATATAGGGCTTCTTTAGGAGAGGTTACAGATAATAGACAACAAACTTGGCATCCAACAAACCTAGGAATTGCAGAAGTTCCCCCTTCTCCAAGAATATACTATGGACCACACACCAGTGTGATTGGAGGCAGCTAAAGGGAGCTAAGTTTACATGCACACAGTGCTGTAACGGCTTCACAACTGTTTAAACAAAGAAGCCCTTAGGGGAACTGCAACCAGACAGGTTCCTTTTCCATCACCTGTCCCTTCTGCAATAAAATAAACGTATGTTCATCTCAGTGGTTAGGGATAAAGGCCCTTGTAGACAAGCAATGCTGCTTTGCATCGACCTTCAGAAGGCTTTTGACTACATTTTGTGGTCATTTTTGTTCGAGGTCCTGTCAACGATTGGATTTGGTCCATTGTTTATTAGTCTTTTATGTGCGCTTTACCAGAAGCTAGGATATCCTTAGGGGGCTTTTTCTCAAATTCTATTCCAATTAGAAAAGGTACCAGACAGGCGTGCCCTTTATCCCCGTTACTGTTCGCTTTGGCAATCGAAGCACTAGCTAAGGGCGATAAGGGGAAATCAAAATATTCAAGGAATAAAATGTGGACAAATAGAACATAAATGCGCTTTATTTGCAGATGATATATTGAGTATATATATATATATATATATATATATATATAGTTTGTAACTTCACCAATTACTACACTCCCCAATCTTTTTAAACTTCTAGATGCGTTGGTACTAATATCAGGGTTATAGGTTAACAGACCCAAGTCACAAGCTCGCAATATTAATCTTCCAGCTATCAAAGGTAAATTTGATTTGTCATGGGATGATAGCTCTCTTCAATACTTAGGGATTAACTTGACTCCCTCCTACAACTCTCTTTACAAGGCCAAATATAAACCACTATTTAAAAAAATGTATGCATATCTTCAACGCTGGTCCCCAGCTCCCCCATCCTGGTTAGGAAGGATAGCTACTTAAAATTAATCTACTACCCAGACTACTATATCTGTTCCATACCCTCCCGATACAGTTACCTCAGAAAAATATTTCACTCTTACAATCCAGAATCATTAATTTTATCTGGATGGGTAAAAAAAGAATCCGGAGGTACACTCTGTACACCCATAAACAATGTGGGGGATTGGGTATTCCTAATATTAAACAATATTGCATCACAGCACAAATAGCGCAATTTTCTTTGAGTATGGTAGATGGGCCCCGCCCTCAATGGGTTGAATTGGAGGCTCTTGACGGCTTCCGCGGCTTAATCGAATCACTTATGTGGACAAAGAAAAAAACGAGGGGAAGATAGAATGTCCTTCATTAAAGCACGGTGCAAATTTTTCCCAAAGCTTATATCTGTATACGCCCCTCTAATACCACTCTGGAACTACCTGGATTTTTTGCCGGGAGTGAACCAAGAGCATTTTGGGTGGTGGATTTCGAAAGGCTTCATGAGACTGAAACATATGATAGACTGAGGGACCATAGTTTCCTGGGAATATTTGGTGAGCAAACATGACCAAGGAATATTTATGTTACAAACAACTATATTCATTTGTAACCGCCAAAACTAGAAATGTGCCAGGACTATTGTAAATTACATTATAAAAATCTTGTAATGGTACTGTTAATACAAAAGGTCAGGTCTCCATCATCTATACAATCCTGGCTTCTCCAAACAAGAAGCTAGGATATATGACTGAATGGGAACGTGATTTAAGAATAACTAGGGATTTGGAAGAATGGAGTAAACTGGCGTTTTCATTATCAAAAAATTCCCAGAATTCTGCATTACTGGAGGCCAACTACAAAGTATTATGTAGGTGGTATATGGTACCTGAAAGATTGTCCAAATTCTGTTTGTCAATATCGTCACAATGTTTTCGGGGTTGCGATTTTGGTGGCTCCATGTTGCATATTTGGTGGCTTTGTCCAGTAGCCAAACAATTTTGGGTTGAGATGTTTAAACTGATATCTGGAGTTTTGGGTCAAGAGGTTCAAGGCACTGTTAAGGCAGCTTTGTTCGGAAAGCTGAATTTGGTACTTCCTAAATCAAAGATAAAGGTAATTAAATTGATACTTTTGGCAAGCAGAATTACTCTTGCCAAAGCGTGGAAAACCAGTTCAATACCCATGGAACCCATACATTTGAAAATGAATTGGGTTATGGTTAATGACAACCTTACTTGCATGATTAAAAATGCTATGACCAGATTTGATGATATTTGGGAACCAACAGAAGTCAAATAGATTAAACCCGTAAGGGTAGGTATGTACTGAAAGTTAGGAAGTCTTCACCGCACTTAAATATTAGAGGTTATATTGTATGTTGATTTTATTGTTTGTTATTATATGTTGCATAATGTTTGGGAAAGTTAGGAAGTCCTTACGGCATTTAATTATTAGAGGCTATGTTGTATGTTGATTTCATTGTTTTTGTGATTATGTGTAGTGTAAAGTTAGTATGGATTATCTTCAATGGTTTGCTTAATATAGTAGCATTAACATTTGGGAATATAATAGTCACTTATAGGTATAGTAGTTAAGAGAGTAGTAAGAGGTTTGACTAAGTATATATTGGATATTTAAGATGTAAGAAGAGCACTAAATATTCAAATCTTAAGTCAAATATAAATACTGCAATAAGAAAATGGTATGAAAGTTATAATGAAATAGGAATGATTTGTAGCTTTCTATATCATAAGGGAAGGTTGTATTGATACTAAACCACATCTTATTATGAAAATTATTAATGGTTAATGGGGTTTTCTTTTTGGAGGGTTGTAAATTAACACATTTGGTAGATAATATTCAACACAGTATGGAAAAAAAAAATTTTTATTGAAAAAATTCTGAAAATGTACCTAATTTAGTAAGGTTTGACTTTAAGAGACTTGTTTTTTTTTAATAGGGGATAAAACACTTTGTGTTAAAATTTTATATAGAAGAGGAGAGAATCATACTTTAAAATGAAGATTTTATATGTATGTGTTTGTAATTTTGTCTGTCTTTTGTCATTGTTTCAAAAAGAAAATTTAATAAAGAATTTTGAAATACAAAAAAAAAAGTACCTGACTGATTACAAATTTTAATTTTTACTCACCAGTCCTCGCTCTAGTGTGGGCACTGCCATCTTCCTCTGCTCCTCTTTTGGGTGTATGATCTACAGCCATCTGGATTGGTGAGGCCAGGATGACTTAACTCCCATGCCCATGTAACTCTCACGATTATTCAGTCCTTGTGTCCTGTGCATACTCAGCTCAATGTATTTAGAATTCAAGATTGAGAACAGGCAGGTAAGTATGCCTAATTCTAGAAGGGGCAGGCAAAATAGAATAAAAAATGCTTGCTTGTAGTTTTGGAATGCAAAACTTTAGTTCACCATTGATTGTGGTACATGCGCAATAACGTCACTGGAAACAATTCTTAGTGATTAATTCAAGCAAATGTAAAAATAGGCACTGTACAGACAGCACTGTTCTGTATCAATAAAAACTGAGGGGTAGGGTGAACAGGACATGCCTACTGTGTCTTCCCTATAGCACAGCAAATTACTAAAGGATTTATCAAAAGGAAAAGCACAAATTCTGCACCAAATGTATCAATTGCCAAGCCCCCAATCTACATCCCAGCCTTTTCACACCTTTTTTCCTCTGTTTACTTCCATTGATATGTGCACTTTGATACGTCTATTGTTCAGCTGAGCCTCATCTAGGTATCGGTCTTCATAACAATGACCAATTTTCCAATTGCTCCCTTATAAGTAAAAGTTATTTTAAGCAGCCTAATTATTAATTTACTAAAGGATGTCGGAGGACAACTGTACTAATGCTGGATTTTCAGGACTAATCAACACAGACGAAAATCTACCATGTATGCTTTACTTTCTTACCAGAAAGAATGTAAAATACAATATTTATGTTTAGTTACAAAAATGTAGCAAATTGTCATTACATCTCCAAAGTCTCCCCAAGCAAGATGTGGCTCTTTTTGTTGGACTTGGCAGTAGAATGTGGGTTATGTGTAAATACCCTTAGTCTCTTTTACCAGATAACAAACAGTGCATTCCTACATCTTTATCTATGTATGAATGATCAACTTGGCAGACTAGTAGACATAACAACTGTCACTGGGATAGCAGAACAGAAAGCGTATCCTGCTAAGCAACAATAGCATTACCTTACTATGTAAGAACATGTTTTTGTATTTGTTATCAGTCAGGGAGACTTTCAAAACTTCCCCTACAGAAGGGATATTTAACGGGCACCCTGGGAATGATTAGCCAACATAGGAAGAGTAGATATGTCTGCTATATGTTCTCAGTAGTGACAAAAAGGTCTTATCTGATGTAAAAGTAAAAAGTTTAAAGAGTTCTTGGGAAATGACAAGCCTAATGTGTTTTTGTTAGGGTGCAAATCTGGTAATCCTTATCCCTGCACCATTACCTACCGAAACAAGCCTTTAAGCCAATGAAGTGGTGGGACTGTGGACCTCCAAATCTGTTCTGGGTCAGAAAAGCAAGGTTTTGGATGACAGCTCAAAAACAATTAACAGTCTATTTGGGTCTTAGCCCTTCTAATAGAGTGGGTGTAGACCATAAAAGACAGCCTTTTGAGCCTTCAGCTACACTCCAACAGCTGATTACAAACTTTACTGAACCCTACAAGCAATAGTTCCATGCAAAACTGACAAAGCAGCACAATTCGGAAAAGGCACAGTTGGCAGTTAGGCTGACAGCCATGTGTAGCATAACCAAAGGTCACAGGAGTCATACTTCATTTAAGTACTTATGCACAATGCTTGGTTTTAATATGCCTTAACTTTTACTAAAATGGTCTAGACAAGAGAAAGTTTAGAGTGAGTGGCATGCTCCACCTTCAGCAGTGGTAATCCTCCTATGTTCAAAGACTGCAATTTTTACAATAATAATATATTAAATAATTACTATATATACTCAAATATAAAGCAGGATCTTTGGACTGTAAAATGGCATTAGAAAAAGAATCTGTCTTTACTTGGATCACACCAGTAGATGGCGCTGTGCCCTCATGTAAAGCAAATAACATACTCTTAGCGATTATCAGAGTTTGCTACATACTTTACATAAAGACACTGCACCATTTACTGGTGGCTAACATCAATGAACAAAACATCATTTAGGAGGACATGACCTATCATAATGAACTGAAAAGTCCAAAATACTTTAACCTGTATAAAGGAGGGAAAAGGTAAACAGTATGAGCCCATGTGGTTTTAGGTTTTTCTCCTTTTAATAAATGTTTTAAAAATAACAAATTATGAATGTGTTTATTTGCAATAAATGTATTATTTCTGTTGATTACTGCTTTGAATGTTAACAGTGATGGTGGCATTTTGTTCCCTAGGTATATAGTATACTGTTGAGTCATTGTCCATTTTTAATTTTTTTCAGGTAAAAGTACTTACCTCGGCATATATTCAGATTGGTTTATATTCAAGTTAATGCATATATGTCAATTTATAAGTTTTGGAGGGGCCAAATAAATACAAACAGCTACAACTAGTTCAGTAGTTTATAGGAAACAGTCATATCCAAAGTAGCAAACTTTCCATTTTCTTTTTATATTGCAGCTGTTTAAACCAATATTATATTAAATAAATAATAAAATGCTTTTTTTCTCCCTCGTAGTAAAATTGGAGTTTATTTACTGACTGGAAAATGCTTTTATTTTCGCAACTTGATATTGTGATAGTGATGTGCATGGCAGGTCAAAAATCTCCAAAATAAGGAGAATCCACGTTACACACACTTGTCTCTTGTTCCCCATGGAAAGGTTACTCTCCCTGCCTGTAAATTTGGATTTTTCCTCACTTATGGGCTTGATGACTTCAGTAGAGAACTGCATTAAAAACCCAACATCAGGTATAAACCTTCCCCATTCAAACATGAAGTGCAAGGTTCACTTCAACCTTGGCTTCATAATTTAGTTCTTAACTTATCCCTAATAGTTGTGTGTCTTAAGTGAATCTGACTTTCACCAAACATTCTCCTGTGTTTATTCAGGTAAATTTAATATGCATGTACCTGGAAAGTTTACTAGCATAGAATGTTTGCTAAAAGTTTGATTCACTACTTTTTAAATACACCCCTCAATTGTAATGGGTAAACTAGGGGTAAAGCTTTTTCAACCTTCCCCAACCTTTAGCTCAGGTTGGAGGAGGTTAAAACAGATTTTAATCAAAGCCTTGGCAGTCACTTTAAACAAGCTGATGAAAATACTTTAGGAAATTTACTGATTCTTTGAACAGAATTGTTAAGAACCTTCACATACCAGCATGTTTTGTTTTTGTTTGGATATTTTTATAGTAGGAAAGTCAAAGTTTTTTTGCCGTCTTTTATATTTGTAATGGTATCTTTTTCACCTTTATTATGGATAGATAGGAAGTAATAAAGTAAACAAAGTGCATTTCCTGCTGCTGGGCTCATTTGCTTATTTATATTGACTTATTCTTTTCTTGGCATGTAATAGATACATCCTGTATACTTACATTTCCTACCGGAGGAACAAATGGCACAAATGATGAGCTGGTATAATGTATGAACAGTCAGAACATGACAATGTTAAGGTGTGCTGGGCACCATGCCCAGGAGGATCTATTATACATTATGTCTAGGAGTTACAATTCAGCAACTTTGTCAGTGTCTTGTATTTATCAGGGTTGATGTATAACAATTGGAGCAAGGAAATCAGAAGGAAAGTGTAGCAGTTGCTTGTAGCAAAAATGTATTCACATATATATTAAACAAGGTCTTTTATAGTTTGTATGGACAGCTGTCCAACATTTTTTATTTATCCAGCTTAACCCCACAGTGACTAGGAACATGTCATGCTGCTTTTACCTCACTTAACGTGTCCATGCGGGGTCTATTACCATCTGATAGGATCCTATTTATAAAATAGCAGACAACAGTTAACGTTATCCGCTTTTTTCTCTACATTTAAAAACCAGATATGTACTTTTATTTAAAAAAAAACAACTATCATCTAATTTAGTGTTTCTCAAACTTTTTAACATAGTGGAACCCCTTGAAATAACCTTCTAGTCTATAATTTATATTTTTACGTCAACAAATCTCTTTTTCTATAAAATCTCCATGTCTCTATGTCATAGTCCAGCCTTTCTCAACATTTTTAACATGGGGGTACCATATTTCCCCCCAGTCCATTTTCAGGGGTGGGGATAGAAAGGACCTTTGGGATAGGGCCCCTCAATTAAAACCTACCTGTCACAAATCTATACCTGTCATGCTGTGTTACCCTGTCTACTTCTCTTCTTTGAACCCCAAATTCCCTAGAATGGTGGGGTGTACAAAGCTGAAAATGAAGGTACAGTGAGGGGACACCTTTGGCCAACCCCCCACTAAAATGTCATCACTATGGCTATGACTATGGCAAATGCACTGCCCTGTCACATTACTGGCCACTTCTAACACATGAGGTTCTCTGGAATGGGGGGGTGAAGGAAACTGAAAATGTGTGGGGAATGTCTGTTGCTAACACCCCCTAAAATTGTATCACTATAATATAATTAGAACATAAAAAACCCTGCCTATCAAAACAAAATTGGGGTTCAGGTACTGGTAGGGTACAGTCATGTGTAACAGGGCAACGTGTTTTGATGGGCAGAGTTTATGTTGTAATGACGCCATGGTGATGAAAGTTTGGGGGGTGTTAGCCACAAGTGTCCCCACACCTATAATTCTGTTTATCTGCACCTCTGTGTTCTAGAGAAATTGGGGTTCAAGGTAGGGAAGCGGACAGTTTGATGGAGTTTTTTTATGTTCTAATGATGCCATATTATTGAAATTTCAGGGTTTAAACATCTGTTCCCCACTTGCACCTACATTTTCAGTTTCCTGCTTCTCCCCATTCCAGATAAATTGGGGTTCAAAGAACAGAATCAGAAAGTGTAGCATAGTAATACAATTATAGTTTCGTGAAAGATAGGTAAAAACATTTAGGGGCCCCACCCCAATGCTCCAGTGTGCACTCTCTTATGAAATAGCAACCCAAATGTTCAATTTTCACAAGTTTTTAAACTTTAAGTAATTAAAACCCACTGTGAGTTGTTGTTATGCTGCAGAATATGACAAACAGATTTCACACACACAGCTATCACACCAATAAATTACATCGGCAGTTTATTTTTTCCCCATAGAATATGGGCAGTGGTGTTGGGGGGGGGGGGGGGGCAACACATGCCCTTAAAGCATCACCACATTTTAACATTATATAAAGGTTGACATTCCTCTTTTTTTATAATAGAAAAATCGGGAATGTATGCTCAATCTCACACATGCCCAATGATATCATCACTGGATGGAACCATGAGCATCCTAAAGAAGAGGGAAGCTGAGCAAGCGTGGGACTCGCTGGGCTCAGTCACATTGATCACAATATTACAATACTACAAGTGATTACACTATTAAAACATGGAACACTAGATTAAATTAGATTAGATTAACACTGGATTAAAATACACAGCACTGGACTGTTGGAACATAATACAATAAATGGAAAAATTGTACATTCCAACAAGCCAGGCATTAGAAAGTTAGGGCAAAGTATAGGGGATAGGTAGAACATGACACAATAATAGAGGTTACTGGATACCTGTGGCATAAAAAACTAGGAGAACTAAACTTGTGTCTTGCCTGCCCACTTTTTTACCACCCGGCTAGTTTTCCCCCGTTCGGTTAAAAAAAATTTCTGGGGAGAACACTGGGGTACCCTTGGCATAACTTTCAGATCTTCAGGGAACCGCTGTTATAATTAATATATCCACAGCTTACAGTATATTAGCATTGTGGTTAGTAGATAGAATGCGCCTCTTACTTTCCACCTCTACAGAAAGACCAATGGTTTCAGTGGTAACTGACCTGAGAGGTTCAAATTACCCAGAGCTCAAGGAACCCCTAGCAACCTTTGGAGAATCAATAAAAATGCTGTTTCTGAGGCAAAACCAGGAAATGTATTAGAGACTACATTGGAAAAAGTGTTGCAGTTAAACAAGGTTTTTGAGGTGTGGAATCCTATAATGCAACACTACCACTAACTACTAAGAAATGTATAATCGCAACATTTTACCCCACAACATGGTATTCATAACCATTGTTAGACAATGACCCTCCGGTTATTCTTTAAGTTCCATTTTTGTACTAGTTCACTTGAGGCTTCATGCAATTTTGCCCCCTGGAGAGGCATATGTAATGATAGCTAAATGTAAAATTTTAATGTTTATATAATAATGCCAGTTACTGACCCTCCACTCAAACACTGACTTTTCCATTAGATAGTGAGCCTATGTTTGTATGTTGTTATTATGTTGTTTATATATATATATATATATATATATATATATATATATATACCGTGTTTCCCCGATTTTAGGACATCCCCATTAAGTAAGCCACCCCCGATTTTTAAAAAAATAATTAAAATAAGACACTCACCCGTTTATAAGACAGCTCCAGATATCTGATCCTGCGTGTGTGTCCTTTATGCTGGCTGCAGCGTGTGTGTCTCTGATGCTGGCTGCAGGGCGTGTCTATTCCTGAGCCAAACTGAAAGTAAAAAGCCTGCACACAATTCTGAGCAAGGAAGCAAGCTGCTGATCCCTGCACTAACGGAGATCCCTGCACTTAATTACGGGTAAGTGATCAGAAGGGGACAATGGAGTCAATGGAATAGAGTGATCAGAAGGGGACAATCATTTCATAGTGATCAGAAGGGGATAATCAATGGCATAGAGTGATCAGAAGGGGAATTTGAACGGCACGAGTGATCAGAAGGGGAATATGAACGGCACATGAGTGATCAGAAGGGGACAATCAATGGAACATGAGTGATCATGAGTGACTTTCATCAATAAATGTGTACTGTAGTCTTCTTCATGGAAAACATCCCCTGAATCCCCTGAAAACATTCAGACATCCCCTGAAAATAAGACCCAGGGCATATTTTGGCATTTCAAAAAATATAAGAGAGTGCCTTATAATCGGGGAAACAGGGTATATATATAATAACAATATATATATATATATATATATATATATAAATATATTGCATATATATGCATGCAATATGGAAGGGGGGGGGAGAGAGGGCACAAGTTGGCCAGGGGGAAAAGAAAAGTGTAAAACTGCTCTGTGCAAAGAAAAGTTAAGGAATACTGTATACTGGTATGTACAAAATGTATGATAAAGCAGGAGCACAATTGGAACAAAAACCTTCTTTTCAGGATTATTTTAAAGAAAGCTGAGAATAAAAATATTTGAGTCAATCCTTAAAATGAGTTTAACCTGTTAAACTCTATATGAGATTCTAATGATTTGTAGTTGTTGTTAATTATGATGAACATTTTTTAATGCTATTTTAATGCACTCTGGTCTTTGCAGTGCTGGGTCCCAGATTCCAATCTCAGCCAGGACACTATCTGCATGGAGTTTGTCTGGGTTTCCCCCAGGCACTCCTGTTTCTTCCTACATCCCAAAAACATGGTTATTTGGCTTCCCCCTAAAATTAGCCTTAGACTGCTATGATGTATGACTTTGGTAGGAATATTAGTTTGCGAACCATGTAAAGGGCTGCATAATATATTGGCACTATATATACACAACATAATAATGATTGCACACAGATAAAGTGATGATGTTCATTTCAAGAATGAACAAAGGTAGAATGTCAAGAATCACAGGGCAAAGGAGGGCAGATTCTCTCTGATTATTGAAGTCCTTATCAATATAATTTGGTGGACAAGGAGTTGTAATAGTGGTGGCGGGGGGTGTTTATCAAACTAACTATCTTGTCTAGGTCCCCCATTCTCCCTCAAAAGTAAATATAAACCCTAACTAGAAGACATTTAGCTTCCTACAATACTTTGCATTATAAAATTGTGTTTTTTACTGCAGCACTGCATATCACCTCCAACCTTTTAAAGCCACTACCTGTCTCCATGTCTTGCTCTGGCAGCTGTTCTTAGTAACTGCTTGGCACTGCTCACCCTTATTCTGTCATTTCCAGCAGGACCAGTTCAATGCTGAATAAAACAGACAGCCAGGGGGAGGAGGTGAGCGTTACATAACCTTATGTTTTACTTGGGGGTAGGATTAGTTTATAAATTGGCAGCCAGGCAGAGAAAGAGGGTGGGGCGGTTACCTGTACTTTATACCTCACCTGGGGGTAGTATTACTGCGCTATAAGGCAGCAAGGGTGGGGGGGGGGTACCTATACTTCATATTTCACTTAGGGATAGGATTACTGTACTATAAGGCAGCCAGGCAGAGTAGATCCCCATTCCTAACCCTTCTTGTGCTTAGATATATTTTCATCTCACACGAACCTCTGTAGGTGTTAGCTGGGAACACATGACACTGCAATTGCACAAATTCTCTACACTCACCTATTTAAATCAACCAGATTACAGATATGGGTGCCTTTACCAAACTGCATTATAATGTTATATAGTAACTGGTCTTGGTCTTTGAATAGTAAATAAATTGCAATCTTTGATTAGGCAAAATATTTCTTTGTGTATTGTCTGTATAGAGAGGATGCTGGAAGTTTAATTTCCATAAAATTTGGGTATATAACCAAATATTAAAAAAATGAAATGTTTTATTTTATTGTTTTGTGAAGGTCCCACAAGATATGACACTTCGGACTCTGAAGGAATGGATTTTCCCAGGTTTCTTCCATCACTAATTACTGCAGGTACATAAACTAAACTTTTATCTATTTGGAAAAGTAAAAGCTGTTCATAATGAAATATAAAACTTTACTGATTCAGTTTCCTGTCTTATACTTTGTAATCTTGTGTCAAATTATTTAGACTTTAGAGTTGACTGGTTGAATTTCATTTGTTAAACTTTTTTTTATATTACATACAAGTTTATAGAGTGCTCCAATCATTATTTCATCATTTATTGTATTTTAGGCGCATAAATGTCTGAATTTGACCTAAAATATGCCTTGAGCCTTTTACTGTACAGCACAGCTCATTAAGATAAAAGGAGAAACAGCACAGGGAGCCGGTTAGTTATGCTTCGGTATACAAAAGCATGAAGATAGTGAGGGAAACTGGCAACCAGGGTTCCTTCAGACGTTGCTAGCAGTTCCTTGAGCAAAAACCAAAAAGATTATTCTTCAATAGTGACAATTATGTATTACTTTTTTACACTAATTTACTCTTCTCTTTTTCTCTTTTATGCGGCATCCAGTTTTTTTACTGTCTGCAGCTCCTTGTATGACAGGTAAGCTTGATAGGCAAAGTTGATGATGCTCCCATTAAGAATCAGGAATTTGCTGTATATTTTGTATGTCTTTCTAGCCAGAGTCAACACTAAAGTCTCTGATGCAAACGTTTCACTATGTGTACATGGCTGGAGGGCAGCAGAGAAATGTGAAAGGCAACTGTGCATCATTGTGACAGAATGGTTTCTAATCCTATTTTTAAAGAAGTGGAAACCCTTTTATTTTCAAAATGATTTGCTTTGTATATATAATTAATATTCACCACCACCTTGGCACAGCAGTAATCCTGCAACAAATCCAACCACGTTAGGCATATGAGCACCACCTGGTGGTCATATCTGCAATGTAAGCTTACTCTTTAGGTAATGTTCTTCTGTGATTAGGATTCCACTTCCAGAAGAATCACTGGAAAAAGTTTCTAAAGATAAAAAAACCCTCTAAGTTAGTAATGTTCGAGAAGTGTGCCAAAGCTGTAAAACGAAAACATTCTGTATGATCTCTAATGTCACACATTGAGTTCTGATTAGAACAATTCTCTACGTAGTGTGAGGGCCTACCTACACTATTTCGTTTTTGAGGGCCTTGCACTGTATAATTTTTGGTAACACTAAAGGACAGTGTAAATCAAACTGCAATGAATGTGGCCAGCTTTGGATTATTTCTTTGTTCTAAGTTAGGGTAGGTTCAGACTTGCCTTCAGGATTGAGTGATCCCACATGGCTCCTGGCAGCTGGCATCTTTCCAGCCTCTTTGGCAACATTGCTGGTTCTTAAACATTTGATACCTGGTTCATACAGCAGCTCACTGCTGCCCCCATTCATTCTCCATGGGGCTACAATTTGTAGCTTTTTCCTCGCGTCAGCAATTTAACTGGCATGAGGAAGTGGTGAGGTTGAATTTGAGGTTTACTAATGTTTTGGGTTTTCTAAATATTTCACTTTTATATAAAGAATAACTGTACTTTTAGTAATATGCTTTAAATTACTCTGTTTAACCAAAGCAGACTTTCTCCCCTTATTATGTACCTACCTATTTCAAGATACTCACTGTGCAGCCTGCTGGAAACCTGACAGAATCTTCTTTCTAGCATGCATGGAGAAATTAGAATTTCTTATCCTGTAGAGTCTGCTCATTAATAAAATTCATTATAGACAGTCTTTATCAATCAATAAGGATTATTTTGAAAAAAGTTGCCTAGAAAACTTTTTCCTAGAGCCCAGAAGGGAGGAGGGTCACAAAAAATGTAAAGCAAATCTAAACACAAAAACAATCAAAAAATATATTGCAGCAGCAACACAATTCCTTTTCTAGGGTCATTTTGCATATTTAGTGTGCTATAACTACAGAGAAGCAGCGTGGTCACCCCAGGCTGCTCTCTTGATTCTGAGTACAAACACCTCCCAATTTTCTTATCTCAATTACATCGGGGAGGTGTTACACCAGACTTCTAGAATCAAAAGTTACCTTTTGTGCATGTAGAAAAAAGAAGCCAAAAATGATTGTAGCCACATCTAAGGATTAGGCTGCAATATACGGTGAAGGAAAGAAGTATTTGATCCCCTGCCTTCTGACAAAGAAATGACCAGTCTATAATTGTAATGTTTATTGTAGCTGTGAGAGACAGAAAACACCAACAAAAGAACCCCCAAAAACGCAGTGCTCAAAAGTCAGAGCTTGATGTGCATTGTAATGAGTGAAATAAGTATTTGATGCCCTATCAACCAGCAAGATTTCAGGCTCCCAGCTGTCTTCCCTGTATGCAGGTAACGAACTGAGTTTAGGAGCAATCTCCGTAAGGGAATGCTCCTAATCCAAGCTTGTTACAGTACCTGTATAAAAGACACCTGTCCACAGAAGCAATCAATCAATCAGATTCCAAACTAGCAACCATGGCCAAGACTAAAGAGCTGTCCAAGGATGTCAGGGACAAGATTGTAGACCTACACAAGGCTGGACTGGGCTACAAGACTAACGCCAAGCAGCTTGGTGAGAAGGTGACAACAGTTGGCGCGATAATTCGCAAATGGAAGAAACGCAAAATAACTGTCAATCTCCCTCGGTCTAGGGCTCCATGCAAGATCTCCCCTCGTGGAGTTACAATGATCATGAGAACTGTGACGAAGCAGCCCAGAACTACACGGGGGGAACTTGTCAATGATCTCAGGGCAGCTGGGACCATACTCACCAAGAAAACAATTGGTAACACACTGCACCCTGAAGGCCTGAAATCAAGACAGCATATGTACAGGCCCGTTTGAAGTTTGCCAACGAACATCTGAATGATGGGAGAACTGGGTGAAAGTGTTGTGGTCAGATGAGATCAAAACTGGGCTCTTTGGCATCAACTAAACTCGCCATGTTTGGAGGAGGAGGAATGCTGCCTATGACCCCAAGAACACCATCCCCACCGTCAAACATGGAGGTGGACACATTATGCTTTGGGGGTGTTTTTATGCTAAGGGGACAGAACACCTTCACCGCATCGAAGGGACAATGGACGGGGCCATGTATCATCAAATCTTCGGTGAGCACCTCCTTCCCTCAGCCAGGGCATTGAAGATAGGTCATGGATGGGTATTCCAGCATGACAATGACCCAAAACACATGGCCAAGGCAACAAAGGAGTGGCTCAAGAAGAAGCACATGAAGGTCCTGGAGTGGGCTAGCCAGTCTCCAGACCTTAATCCCATAGAAAATCTGTGAAGAGAGCTGAAGGTTCGAGTTGTCAAACATCAGCTTTGAAACCTTACTGACTTAGAGAGGATCTGCAAAGAGGAGTAGGACAAAATCCCTCCTAAGTGTGCAAACCTGGTGGCCAACTACAAGAAAAGTCTGACCTCTGTAATTGCTAACAAGGGGTTTGCCACCAAGTACTAAGTCATCTTTTGCGAAGGGATTAAATACTTATCCCACTCATTACAATGCACATCAAGCTCTGACTTTTGAGCGCTGGGTTTTTGAGGGTTCTTTTGTTGTTATTTTGTCTCTCACACCTACAAAAAACCTACCATTACAATTATAGAGTGGGTATTTCTTTCTCAGGCGTACAAAATCAGCAGGGGATCAAATACCTATTTTCCTCACGGTGTATATATATTTCTCTAGTTTAGTTATAGTCAGTGTTTTTCAACCATGGTTCCTCCAGAGAGTGCCATATTTAAAAGATGTTATTAATATATTATAAAAGTTCACATATTATTCCTTAAAAACAACAGGAATTCTTCTTTTTTGAACCCCTCTGTACTTTGCTGAAACGGCTGTGGTTGGTTGTCTTTGTCCTACGTTAACACTCACATCTAGCCATTAGGACCAGGTTTACGTGTACCACCTGTAGAACACAGGTATTAGTATAGAGAGGCGTAAAACAACTCACAAATCTGGGGTCATGAATCACTGAAAATATAGCACTGCTTAAAAACATCAACGTCCAAGTTGTTCTGCAGGAAGGAAGCATGGCTTGGTATGAGATATTATTTCTCTGACAGATATGGCTTGTCTTAGCATATTACAATTTATGAATAAGGACATTTGTAAAATCTGTAGATTTCTTGCTTTTGGGACTTACGTATATGTATAATACCTGTATTCTCTTCTTCAACAGAGTTTGATTGGTTGGTCTTCAAGGTGGATTTCACAGTTGCCTCTGGAACAGATCTCACAACCGCTACAAATTCCCTTGCAGATGTGGTAAAGACAAAATACTATTCTGAAACTTTACATGTTTATGTTATACAAAGGTTACTATGAATTGAATATCCAATAGGAAGATAACCCAACATACATGGATTTCATACAAATCGGCTGCATTTTACTGAACTTTCAATATAAAAAGCTTAAATTACTTTGAGGAAACTCAATTCACACATTGCTTGTATGCTTACCCCTCTGTACTTTAATCTGTAACTGATAATGACACGTCTATCAAAATGTTATATTTTAATTTTTTACACCTTATTGTGCCATTTACAAAGTCTGACACTGTGAGCAAAACTAATCTAATCTTGCAGAGACAGATGAGTGTCCTCGGGTTTCCTTCCCATGTGCATAAAAACGTCTGGTCAATTCAACTTAGAACTGGAAGCACATTAAATAGGAAGTATGAATTCATATCCTGATAAAATGACCACAAAACATAACTACTCTGTAATTTCAGAGAAAAGAAAACTGCAACTATATAAAATAATTAAAATATTTGATTTTACACCTTGTTTTGGTGGCTCATGGGATCTGGATCACAGATGTGAATAGCATAAGGTCTCTATTTTGCCACTAACAAATCTGCGCTTGGACAAACATTTAGATTGCCAGTGCTGACCTCCATTTGGAAGTGATAGATTTTTTTGCTTTCCTTGGCTTCAATGGTTTTTAAATTTTGATCAAAAAATACATATTTACATATAGCAAAATTAAACCACACATTAAAATGTTATATTCAGCTAAAGCAGCCTAAGTACTAGAAGCTTCATTCAGAATGTTTCATTTCTTACAGATGGAAAGATTTCTGTCCACAAACATTCCTGGAGCACAATTTAAACTGGTGGTGATAAGAAATGCAACAAACCAAAAACCATAATACATTTTTACGGCTGTTACAGTTTAATGGATTGAAAAAGATCTATACCAAACAAACCACTTTTCAAATAAAGATGTATAAGGCTGCATCAGCAAAAGTGTTGGGAATTGTGTGCTAGGTTGACTACAAAGTTGTATTTGCTTCCCATAGGGAAATTATCAAAAAACATTAAATATTAAAACACTTTTCTCCAACTGAAGATATTAGAGATCATTCTTTTATTACAGGGTAATACTTTCAGAACAAGGCAGATGTCCTCCTCCTACTCATGCAGCTATTTCTTGGGTCAGAAACAATAGCTTGTACAAATCAGTAATTTATATTCAGCTACACACAAAAAAAACAATATAATATGAAATAACTAATTGTGTATAGAAACATGTAAAAACCCCTTTTCTGCTTCTCATCAAAGTGATTAAATCAATAAAGACTTGTCATACACAAAATAAATAATCACCTTCACAGTGTAAATTAGGTGTTCTGTCAGAAGAATTAGTGTAAAATCTCAGCGTTCTCCCTGCAAGGAAACAGAGATCTTGTTAACAGCAGGTACAGCGCCAGAGATGTTTTATTGTCGTCTGACTGTTACTCTATTTCAGCCAGAGTCAAAAGCATTTTCTTCATAAGAAGCGTTTAGAAGTTGTTACTCTATTCACCCATTCGTAAGGCCGTAACAAATGTATGCAGTGTCTTAGTGAGGTGCTTCTAAAATGTCACCCACACCAGTCACAGCTTCTATACTTTCCCTGGCCTGGATACCACAAAAGCAGCTTCCACTGCAGGGCTGTTCTAACATTTTTGCATCCCCAACAGCACTAAAATATAAAGCTATAAAGCAAATTATTTATTTACTAGAACCTGGCCAAAGTAACCATCTAGGTAAAGAAAGCAGAGACTACAGGGGGTTCTCTAATGTGGTCCTTGATCCGAAGGTTGGGCGCAGACATGTTCTGCACAATTTTTTTTTTCTTTTGAACATGTAAATGTAAGATATATTGTATAACCAGGGAATAACATACTTTTTCTAACTACCCAATCTTACCTAGTTCAATGAAATCATTCTTCATAATGTCCAATGGTTGTAAAAGAAATAATTCATAAGGAGCACAGAAGACGCTGTGTGTAGAATAACATGAAAAGCAGAAAGGGAATTTTCAGCTTTGGTTATTGACATAACAGTGTTAAGTTGTCATTATGCAGTTTCTGCACAGTAGAACTCAGCTGGAGAACTACACAAGAATGCTGTAAAATACAAATGAAGTAAAAAACATTAATATATGTAAATTATAAATCAAACTTCACTCACGTCATTAAGTACAGAAGTTTCATTTTATTGTAGATAATAACAATATTAAAATAGCTAATTTCCTTGATGGTTTCAAAAACCGCTTTGTTATCCACAAAATCCCTGGATGTTACAGAGGTGAAGTAAATAAAGTGAGAGAAACAGAGGAAGGGAATTATGGTACACAAATAAATAAATAAAAAAAACAACAACCGCATACAGTTTTAGTCTCATATCAAACAGCAGTTATTAGATTAGTCTCTCACACCATGTAATTAGCCCATGGCAGATTTTGGGATCCAGTTTCGGCCACATTTCTACAAATTGTTAGCTCTGCCTCTGGTTAGCAGCGATGTCACTCAACTTATTTACTAATGACCCAATCCCACTGTTACTTTGGGTTTGTCGAGATGAAAGAAAATTGTAATTGTTAAGTGCTCGAGGTTAAAGGTTTCTGCCCCACTAAACAGTTATGAAAAGTGATTAGCAAGAAAAATGTGGAGTGCGATATTGTGTTTCATCAAAGGAGTTTTCTGCCTAACTTTAGAAAGCATCCAGGGCCAGATATATCCCTAACATTTATCTACTTCCATTGAGATCAGATCCCGGTATCAGATCTGGTTTCAAAGTATTAAGGTAATTCCAATCTAAAACCATTTGTGTTCCAATTTCAGATAGAGTAAGATGAGGTTAAATATTGAAGTATTGTTGCCGATTATATCCCCCCTTAGGAAGAAGCTTTATCCAGAGGCAACAAAGTGCAATACAAAAATATATAAATAAAGAGGACCTCAATGAACTCCGAATTCAATGTGCCTGCCAACATATATGGAAAAGGCTTTACAGAGGGAAGATGGAAAAGATTTGGTAGGTCTTTCTGACGCTTTTACTTCTTGTTTAGATCCACAATGTGTATGTACACAATATAAGGTACCCTACACTCCTATGCCTTCCTATTGTGAATGCAGGTTTAGGACACATACACAAGAACAAGAAAGCGGCCTGTGTGTAAAAACTTTGTCTTTGAAAAATAACGATGGTTGTCTGGCTGTCCACCTGATTCACTGGCATCTTCACTTTTCTAGGGCAGTGACCTGGAACAGGTACAGGATGAGCAGCATGTTCTAGGTCTTTAGCCCACAGTGTATTTTATTCACATGGTCATCATCACTGGCAGGGAACTAACATGTTCAGGAGGTGGTTTAGAAATCCTTGCCTTCAGCACCCTTATATTGTACCTAAACCAAAAATGTAATTCTGCACCTTACCATGAAGAGGTGGCATTTGTTTTTTATGTTCAGTTTTTATCTCCCATAATTCTAATAACACACTTTCTTTTCATGGGTGGCTGTGTTTACTCCTTCACTGTATCAATGGATGGAGCATAGCTATCCCCCAAGCCTGACTTCACATGTCTTTTACATAAGGGCTGGTAGGACCAATAGTTTATAACAGATGCATTTATTTTTGCTTTCTTTTTAGCTCATGGAAAGATCACCAGGCCTGTTCCGCACTTGCCAAAAATGTGCTGAAACTGAAAATGAGTGTAGCTACCACATTTGTGGAGTGGTAAGATGTAATAGATTTAATGTTTTTTTGGCTTTAGTTACAATGTAAAACAAGGTTCATAATGTAGATGTTTGGAAGCTGGATCCCGGACTTAACACCACCTATCTGCCCATCCTTTTATATAACTGGATTGTATAACTCATCATACAAAATGGTTCCTCCACTGGGCAAAGGACACATGTACTCTAATTTTTTGCAATTTGTTTTATTACAAATACAGTTCAACAGTTCTTATGCTTTATAAATACCAAGCCCAGTCTCATCTTCACATTCATAGAAGTTGAAACATAGAGGGTTCTTTCACCAGTGTAGAATCTCCTAATCAATAGCCAATCCCCAAATAACAGGTACAAAACATGAAACATTCTGTAACAACCAGGGCTACCACTGCATTTCATTTTCACAAAAATGCTTCAATGTCTGAAATTTTAACCTTCTGTTTCCAGCCTGTGAGAGGCATTGCATAGCTTAATACTTAAACTGCCAGTGAAGATGGAGAAAATGAAAACATGTCTGGCAGTAGAGTTTAAGCATGACATCCGGAGAAAGAAAACTGAAAAAAATGCTATTGTTACAAGGTGTTCCTCTACCTTACATGTAAGACAGAGATTTTCAGTGCTTATTCTCTAAAGTAAATATGTCAGTAGCAGTATCACTTCTGTCCTGCATCCAAATGTTATAATATGAATTTATAGCCTTTGGGATAAAAATATAGATGAAGGTGCACGCTAGTCCTGAAACTGGCCACGCCGAAGCGAGTCTGCCTTGATTTGCCCTTCTTCTGTGGTGTATGTTGATGACATCAAATATGTGAACGGTAGAATCTCACTTTACAACCAAAATATACATATTTACAGATCTGTAAACTCCAACAACATAAAAAAATTAAAACAATCTAAAATGATTTGCTTTGACAGGATTTGGTGCCAGGAATAAGTGAAATGACCTGACCACACTATTTTGACCTCCGTTTGCAGTTATTAGTGTTCAGGAAACTCCAGCTGAACAAAACTGCAACATGCTGGAGAGGGGTGTGATGGCCTAGCAAACAAGGCTTCGGGTGAAAAACACTCCAGCCAGAATTCTCTTCAATTCTGTCATTTCTATAGTTTGTGTAGGTGTGTGTATTGCTGTGATATGTACAGCTCCTTCAACTAGAATATTTTCTCTTATACCACTCTTCTTCATGGAAAGATAACACAAATAAAAATAGGTATGTTTCCTTTTTTATACATATAAAAAGATCTTCTACATATTATTAACTTCCTTCTGATATGTTACATGTAAATTTCTGTACAGAGCACAATGCATTCACTCTATATATACTGGATATGTACAGTGCGGTATGGCTGGATGTCACCCATAGTCGCAAAGGCGAAGTTCGGTATCACTCATCCACAGATTGGTGCTAGTCATTTGGTATAGCAGCATTTTCTCCATGGCACAGAGTTCCGCAATGGACATTAGCAACTGCTGTTTTTCAACTCCCCATTCTCTGTAATAGATAACTTTGTAGGATTGGTCGGAGAGATGCCGTTCCTCACTTGTGAACTATAGCGCTCTTTTACTTGCGTCAGTGCGCTCATCAGTCTTGTGTTGGCTGCGTCCAGCGACATGATTCTCTTCTCCTGCAATGCAGAGAGGACAGGTTAGAGGTTAATTTGACACCTTTGTTCAAGAGATTCCACAACGCAGACTCGTTTGCTTTCTTCTTTGCAAAATAAAACCTTTGGCATGGTTTAAAAACTTTGGTACTCTACCAACGTGTTCAATGAACAGATTTAGCAATAAAAATGTACAAAACCAAACTAAATACTTCTATATAGCAAGTGAGGTAGTAATGCTATAGTGCTGTTATTCATCATTTGTCAATTGCAGATTTCAGTAAATAGGTTCAAGAAAAGTTGCTCTGCTTTTTTTAGTAAATGTCCCATAAAATGCAACTGGTAGGGAGTTGGGCGATTTAAAATTCCACCAGATGTATTATTGCTATGTGTATAGTATCAAAAAGATATAAATCAATAAATATGTTATATACTACAGGCTCCAGCAGGTATGTATTGTGCCATTAATGTCTAAGGTAACGTAAGAATGAAACAAATCCCAAACTTTAAGGTAATGATGATTCATTGTAGGTTCCCCAAAATAAACAGTTTTAGAATACATTTGCTGGATACCAATCAAAAGGGCTAAGTTAACAATATTTTTGTTTCCCTATAAATATTATATATATGAAATTGAGTAAGCATACGGTTTCCTAATCCCATTCCATTAACGTTAGGCCCTGCCATACCTCACTTACAACACATTAATATTTCATCTGTGAGGCAGAGCCCTGTTTCAGAAATAAAAATGTATCTGATGAAGATTTGCGATGGCTGCCAATAATGGCATATTGTCCTAAACCAAAAAAAAAAGGTTTTATTTTTAAACTAGTAGCAGATCACAGTAATATCCTTGAGATGCCTGTGGAATGTTTCATTTTGCAAAGAGAAATCAGACATTTGCAGTGAATGGCACATTCTTTGGGGAGTCTACAAAGGAGGACAGTTATCCTAACAATATGGCGGAACGGATGGCCTTTTCGCTGAGAGCAGAGGAGACACAGCAACACAGGAGTGAAGCAGCCAGAAGCTGGAACTGATAGGCTGTTTTGAGCATGAGGAAGATACGGGAAGGTGGTGAAGGGGAGCACAAATTAAAAGTAAATATAAATAAAGCAAATAAAATATCAGACTAAGAATGCACTGCTCCAAACCCCATTCCAGCTCACGTTGTTCAGGAGAGGATATGGGGAGGTGAGGGGCTACAGGTCTCTAACACACCGTCCTTACCCCTGAGCAAATAATAGTCAAATATGGCTAAATGTACAGAAGAAGCATGCCAATAAAGCATACAAAACTGAAGATAACAGCAGATTGCCTTTTAGAAAACTCTGCAATAATCCACCCTCTCTAGACTACTAACCTCAGCATGGCACCTCTTCTTGTTTTCCCATTAGGGTTAAATGAGTTTATTGCTGGCCGTCCCTAGTCACTCCCCTATAGACCTATATGGTATATGGCAGAAATTCTTTGAGTACAGCCAGCGCTACAATGATTGTGACCGGGAGGAAGTAAACAGCTGAGGAGGATGTGGTGGGTTTTGAAGTTGGAATACAGGGACACGTAGGATGGACTCAGGATGGACTGAACTTGAAAGGTGAAAACTAAAATCCTCCTGAAAATTCCAGGTTTATTAATTATGCATCAACTCTTTGGTATCCTGTGTATAAAAGACAAATTAGCAAAAGCAGCATTTTCTAAACACATCCTAAGTCCTACAGGAAACCTTACATATGCACAGGTGGAGTAATATTAGTTCCAGCAATGCATTGTAACTATGTAACTACCTAAAAAGAGCCACACAAAATGACTCTTCATACATGCATAGCAAAAAACAAAACGCATTGCGGCGCCCCAATCAACGCTGAAGGCACACAGCGGTTCTATGAGTTGCATTGTGGAAAATGCAGCCAACCCTATTTTAATATGAACCATGGTTTGCTTCAGTCCTAAGACTAGATTGACAACATTGTGCTCACTCTGTTGGTGCAGGCATAATAACATGGGTTGTGTTAGGGAAGCCCATTCAAATGAATGAATGTAACACAGTGCATCGCATTGCACAGTAATTTATTACCTGTGTGCTGGAAAGGTGCTTTGGGGTTTTATTAGGAAAGACACCGCAGAACACCAATGAGCAGCACAACAGTGTGAATCCAACCTTGTAGATTTTGGGACCAGAGGACAACTGAAAAGCGAAGATCTAAAGCAAACAAATAATCAGGCAATCTTTTTTTCTAATTGGCACAAATTAAAGCAGCTAGGTTTGTGTTTTTTTATGAAATTCAGTGGCTAGTCCTAATATTTCACATCTGCAAGGGATATTTTTTAACCCACAACAATGACAAGTAAAAGAAATATCCTGACTCACAACTGGTAATAGCCGGAATACTTAGTCACCACAAATACTAAGCAAAAAGTCACAATTATAGCCTCTATATCACACCTGTCATTCATATCACAGTTCTGCTATTACAACAAAATGTATGACAAGCGTCACACAAACAGGTTGAGCCTCACTGACTTGTAAATCAAGTACTTAATCGCGAGTAATTATCCTATTAATCCTATATATAGGGTTATGTATACAGGAAGAATACAAATACATAGTATATATAGCAGATTGATGTAAAATAAATAATAACCGAAAAGAAGTAGATAAACTGGTGGTAGCATAGAAGCTTCGTATCCATAAAACACAAGGAAGATATTTAGAGTCATGGTATAGATTGCTAATTTGAACATTATAACTCCATATATGAGACCTAACCTATCACACAAGTCAAAGTCACAACTCGCAGGCTTGGCAATACTTCACAGGATCTGTTACCTACTGACACCAGTGAGGGACATTGTGCTCAACTGACAAATCACAAGATTTCATTACCAATCAATCAGTGAGCTGCCACTACGATATGTATGACAGGTAATCATAAAAAAATGGCTTCGAAATTATTACAGAGAGGTGCACCAAGAACAGGGTAAGTGCAAAATGGCAAAAGCAAATAAATTACACACGGTTATGAAGAAAGGGACCTCGGTAACCACTCTGTGCTGCCCACGGAAGTCAATCATCTTATTTATTCTACTGCAGGGGGAATCTAAAGCTAGAGTTCTCCCTTTCAGTTAGGATGCCTGCTGAGGGATCAGAAGCTCTGTCAGGGGTTTCTTTCCAACCATATCCCCATTGAGGAGAATACCCCTGTGTGTTCTGGTGACTATTGTAACAGGACACAAAGTTAGGGACGATCCAATGTTTGTGGTGCCAGAACATAGAGGAGTAACCTTTCAATGGAGACCAGTTCAGGGGTTAACACTTCCTGATGGAAGTTACGGTAAATATCATCAGTGCCACATTGACGGTGAACAAGAAACCTGGCAGGGCTGTTACCTTTCCCTATTCTTTCTTTTAAAAAAATAGCTTACCTATCTCTATATATTTCTATTATAGAAAAACAAAAAACAATTGGTTGTTATGGGCAATAGAAGTAAACTGCTTTCAGAATCCTTGAGATATATAATATATATATATATATATATATATATATATATATATATATTATATATTTGCTTAAACCATTCTTAAATATACAGATAGGAGCTGGAATGTGTAGGAGGTCAGGCACGGGCCATGTCTGGGGACACTGCTTAGCTAATAATTGCACTTGTTTTACTTGCCTGTTTGCGTTAAAGTCCCATTAATGACCTGTAATTTAACACAGTTGTGATGAGACTAACATGGGAGAAAAGTTTGGTGGTTATCTTTGTTATGTGAGGAAGGAGATGGATCTCCAAAGTGGCAGCTCTGTCAAAGCTACGTTGTGAAACCAAAAACATGACATTCTTTAACGGTGGGTCATTAGGCATGCATGAGACAAACGACAATGGACAGTGATATAAGCTCTCAATCTCTGCAATACTGAAAGCCCTTCCTGACCATTAAAAACTAATAAATGCTGCAACACGACGACAGAAGTAAATTCCCTTAGTCACAAATCCAACTCGAATTTATCTCCAGCTTCTCTCAATGCACCAACAGAAGCATCACTGTGGTGTTTACTGGAACTGTGCTCTCTATTTTAATCCTCCAGATTACTTTCAATGTGTAAAGAATTATGTAATTTAAGTCAAAAATTCCCCTTTCCTCATTTCTACAATGTGTTCTCTCTATATAAATCACCCACAGCTGGTGGCAAAGTCAGATGCTCCCTAATGGAGTCCCAACCCTTCTCCACAAAACAAAGTATATTTCGGCTGTACGACAATTCAACAAGCAAAAATGAGTAGGAATTGTTTCTTAAGGAAAACTATTTGGCTCTGAATATTAAAACCTATGAGGTCTATAGCCCTGACCTAGAAGACACTGTGACTCTCACTCATTTGGTACATTACTAAATCATTTTTGTGCATCGTTCTGTCACTGGGCTTCACCTTATATTCTGCAAGAGGGCTGGAAGAGCTAAGCTATGCCACGGTACACTTATAATGACCACTTGACAAAACAGACCAAATAAAACATGATCAATAAACCCAAACAATATACAAAGGAGGATCTGGAGCACTGGATACCTTAATGTTCCTGAGTTAAGCTAAAAAATAGCAAACATGTAAGGGCCGCTAAGAAATGTGTAAAGGGAAGTGGCAGATTTGCCAATCAACAATCATTGAACCCACACAACTCAAAAATGATGATAGATTCAATCTCCTTGGTTGCTATGGGCCCGATTCACTATTCTGTATATATTTTTGTATTGTATATGTAAGCCTTCCACTGATTGTGAATGAATAGGCATTGTGTATTGACATTGCCATGAGACACCTAAAATACATCGATATACCAAAGGACTGTACCAAATGCACTGTACAAGATGTTTTTTGCTGGCATAGGAAACAGCAAAACATGCATTACAGTACTCGTCAGGAGTAAATATATACCTGTGCATCAATGATTTTTTGCTTTGCATCAATGACAGCCTGCATCTCTGCATGATCCTTCTTCAGCTCTTCCTCTACTGCTATTAGCCTGGAAGGGAAAGGATTTGACACATGTTATTTGAGTTTTATATGGAAAAAATTGTGTGGAGGCGATGAGATCTATGGCCAGGGCTCACCTGCTGATGACACTTTTCATTTGGCTGTCCTTTTCCTCCTGCTGCCGACGCAGACGATCTTCACTGTCCTCCAGTCGAGATTTGTACTCCATTAACAGTTTCTGCATCTGCTGTTCCTGCACCAGGAGGCGCCTCTCATATTCCTCCAAGCGACGGCTGGAAACCTTTAGTCGTTCTTTCAGCTTGGCAATCTCTTGCTCATACTTTGAAAGGAAGACCGAATTGTCAAAGGCAACCAATACATTGGCAAATTTCACATTAAAATATCTGTGCTTTTTTTTTAAGCAATTTTTAATTTTTTTCTGTTAAAAAGAATTTGTAATAAAAAAAAAAATTCCTTATATCAGCCTAGACATACAATTTTTGTTATTTAATTGCAGCATCACTTCCTTGTGAAATCTAATACAGACTTGTTTCCAGATTAGCTTGTGGTCCATGATCCCTACAAAAAGCTAACCATTATTCGGGGCAAATAACAACTGTGCACAAGAAAAAGTCTCCATGTACACAAAACTTTTTGCCTGCCTTCCTTCCATCTCCAGTCGCCAGAACACAAAGGTTTTCCGCACTGAGCATGCACATCCAATTTAAATGAATGGGCTGCTAAATGCAATGCACAAGCATCTGGAAAATGCAACATGCTGTTGTGTTGGAAATGGGAGCAGAGAAGCAGGCTTTAGTGATGCTGGTTTTAAGATATATTTAATGATGTGAGGTCTAGTTTAAAGACTGTCCCATATGGTTTATAATAGTAGCACAGAGTTATTATTTCCTATTATTATTATTTATGTGGTGTAACAATTCTTCTACTTGTCAGGCCGAGACCTTGTGATTTTCTTCCATGAGATATCTGTGTTTCATACAACTAAAGGAAATCCTTAAATATATCAGAACACCAGTGTGACCCCCAACCTGAAAACATGTGTATGCTGATTGTACTAGGTGGGTCAATTCACTGCAGATAACCCATATCTACTGTACATAGCACAAAAATCCAGATGGCATTAGTCATCTGCCCTGGTCCCTACCTTCTCAGCAGGTTTCGGTTCATCTTTGTTTTGGTCCACGGTTTCCTCTTCTTCATCTTCATACTGACCATTATTCAGCACCCAGGCTGCTGTCCTTTCCACTGGGGACATTGTGGCTGAGTCCACTGGAGATTGCACCTAGAAGTCACAAAAGTATTATTAATTTTATTAAACAGTATTTATATAGCACCAACATATTATGTAGCGCTGTACAATAGATAGGAATTGCAAATGACAGACAGGTACAGACAGTGACACAGGAGGAGGCGGGAACCCTGGCTTAAAGAGCTTACAATCAAAGAGGAGGGGGAAGTAGCACACAAAAGGATGGGATATATGGATTGGTGGGTGAGTAGTGAGGGTTTAAGAGATGGTAATTGGAAGATTTATGTATTGCTCATATTTCCATTTTTTTCAGCTTGCTCTAATGGATATTTAAAGTAAACCTGTCATGAGAGAAATACACAAGCTCCTATTGGTGATGTCTTCTTCTGGAAATGATAGTTGTCTGGCTGTCCTGCTGATGCAGTGACAGAAAAGTTTTGAGTTACTAAGAAGAAGTACAAAGCATAAATCTTGCTTTATGTTTACTCTGGGTCAAGTACACCAGGGGGGCTATCATTCCCAGAATAAAATGTATTAATGCACACATCACATGCAAATATCTTAGCGGGATGTTATAATATGCCAACATTTATTCAGACATTTTCTCTAATACTCTAGTGTATTTGGGTACACAGTGTCTTCTGGTCCTCGGACATCATATATTGCAGGATATCATCATTTAGAAGGACAAGGAAAGATTCCCCTGAGAATGTGGAACGTAATATTCATTTGCTTTCAGGCCCAACTGAAGCCAAATTTGAACTAGGGAAATCCACAAACCATGTTTATTAGTGTAAAAGTCAATAATTATTCTTCAAAACAAAACTTTAAAAACCCAATATGTGGCTGTGCATCTATCTAGACCTTTTCATGTCCTTTTACCAGACTGGGGTCTCCACCTACTTCCAACTCTTCATTTAGACTTATGATTTCCATGATAATGATGGAATGCTAGGAAATGTAATCTGGCATCCACTATTCTTCATACTTTGAGTGTCACCTGATTAACCCTCCCACAAGCTGAATTCACATGTGAAGCGAAATGAGATTTTGCAAGCATTATGCAAGCACAGTTGACCCATGAAACTCGTATTTGTCCATCATTTTGCCTCTTTACACTCTATGTCTTTAGTTATCAATCTAAAAATATATTTGTAATTGAATCTTTCCATTTAAGGTTTAGTTAGGCTTTGAAGTCATTCTTCTCTGTATTACCTACAGAATGGCCTCTAGAGGGCGCCATTGCATATAGAGATTGGTAAAATCACTGCTAATTTTGTAAACAAAGAATTGCAATCACATTTTATGAAGCTTAACTATCAAATGTTTGTCACTTTTTATGATCCCAATAAAAACAAACTAAAGGATCAGGTTATAAGTAAAGGCCGATAATGCCAACTTTTATTACATTAGCATGAAGTATGTAATAAGAGAGGGCTGCAGTAAAATTTAAAACATTGCTCAGAAGGCAATAAATAGTTTCATGATACGTTCAACACTAGGACATTAATTGTTACGTACGTTCAAGTAAAAACTCTCATAAAGCAACTAGTTCTAGAATGTTACCTACTGGATTTAAAACAACTGATTTCCCCCCAAATCAGCAATTGGAGTGCCAGTTCTAAGCATATAAAGAGAACTAGAATAGTTCTGGGGGAGAAGAAGGTGAAAAACTGATTAACAGCATTCATCATAGAGGAAAGGAAGAGGGAAATAAAAGACACTGGAGGATTCTATACTGGGAAGATTCAGCAACATTACATACAAAAAGAAAAGGGAACAAGACATTCATCATTGTATCAAAGAGAAGAGAATGAGGTTTAGATTATTATATATGGAGAAGAAAGATTCAGCAACATTTTATATAAAAGAGAAAAGGAATAAGACAGATTTAGAATATTCTATATGGAAAGGGAAGAGTGTAGCAAGAATCTAGATGGTGAATGTGGAATATACTGCATATTCCCAAGCTAGACCAAGACTTGTTTGGTTATGTGATTTAAAGACAAGTATACCAAGGGAAGCAATAAAAGTTAAATGAAGCATTGAAGGACATTTGTCTCCATGTTACACTTAGTTTAACATTTTCATACGACAATAATTATAGTTGTGCTTTTTGCTGGAACACAGTATAAGAATGCTCACCTGCTGTGTTTGCTGCCGATGAATAGCTCGTAGCTTTGGTACAGGGCTCTCGCGGGAAGATGTTGATTGTTGTCTGGACCGGTTCCCATTCTGCACAGGCTCGGCTAGCAGAGTGGCAGAAATTCCAGACATGCTGCCGGTGCTGCGGATGGAGGCACTGTGTGGCAAAGACTGTGGTGCTTTGGAACGCGCACCCAGAGCTGCCTGGTCTGTTTTACGGATCTGCGCTTGCCCTGTGCTATTCTGGCGTGGCAGTGCTATAGGAATAGGTCTTTCGGGCATGGTGTGCCGCCTGCTGAAGTCCTCGCTTTGTGTACTCCTTTTTGTGAAGTCTTCCATGCTGCTATTGCTGGGTCCACTGAGGATAAACTCCTCGCTGTTGCTCTGGCTTCGTGAGCTGGCAGTACTTAGGTTTTCAAGGCTTGAGTCCACTGAAGCCTTGGGCATGATGGGCGGGGGGTTGTTTAGGTGGTACACAGGGTTTTGGAAAGAAAGTGGCTGCAAGCTGTTCTGCTGACTCAGAGCTGGATGTAAAGGTCTCCTGACTTGAGGCGCACTCTGTGGTGTGCTCTGGTTGTCTCGCAATTGCTTTATGGTGGCTACATGGGCAATGGACAGCTGCCTGCCAGTTAAACGCAAAGGTGGCTCTTGAACAACAGAGGAACGCTCACTGTGATTCACAGTAGATTCTTGCAGGTCCATCAAGGACACACTTCTACCATTAGGAAGCACATTTTCTCTTTCATCTTTGTCAGAATAAGACATGCTTTGGGTAGAGGCTTGCTGTACAAGCAGTAATGTCTTCCCCCTTAAGTAGTCTTGGGTTTCAATGGTTGGAGACTTCAGTTTAAGAAGGTCACTACAAGAAAAAAAAAAAGATGTGACTGTCACTCTGCTACTCTAGAAAACCAACAGAAGGAATGAGGATATTATCTAAACTTTATTCTAAAGAACAATTAAAGATGGCAAGAAGGCATATTCTTCTTGGTTAATGAAGAGTTAGGTCAGGGGCTGCCACCTGCCTATAATTTCTTCCAACCCAGGAATAAAATTGTTCTGGTTTGAACACTGGTATCATTTGTGAACTTTTAATGTTTGAAGTACTTGGTTATCTATAATATCCACCTGGTATTGACAGATCTACCATTTACAAACACAGTGATTCTGTGACCTTACTTTGGGCTAGCTCACACAGACAGTGACAAACTACCCATTAATCAGATGCTATGTGCTGTGCTAATCTGTCTTTGAATATAGTAATACGTGAATAAACTCCTATAAGAAGACTGCTTATCTACTAGAAAGGAATACTGTGTGGTCGTCAATAACCAAAAAAGAAAAAGCGGCCTACTTGTTCTAGTTAAAGGCAAAGGCTTTAGGTAAGAATCAAGCCATAATCTGAAGCAAATGGTGAACACAAACTAAACTAAAGATCACTATGACAGATCCTGAAGCATGAAGTATCTTTTGTAGCCAATATAAAAAATAAATTGTTAGAATTCAATTTACTAAAATATGAAAACGTAAGTTAGACTTACTGGTCAGCAGGATCCTCAAATATCTTCTGAAGTCCGGAAGAGAGGCTGCCACTTACATTTGGAGAGGAACTGTGCTCACTGAAGCGCCTCAGCTGCTGCTGGATGGGGGTGGGATTGGTCAGAGATTTGGTGATGTCAGCAAGGATGCGTGGCAATGGTCCCAGTTTTTCCACGGTGGCCTGTAGGAAGGAATTTTCACCCTGATTGGATAATATGCGTGGAAACATCCGCCAAAGTGATGGGAAAGGCCAGGTGGGGTTCGGAGGGCAGGTGTTTTTTTTTTTTTTTTTTTTTTTTCATATGTTTAGTTTAATGTGTGAGCGCATGGCATGAGCGTAGAGCCGCATTATCAACCACGATGTGACGGATGGAGGAAAACGGGGTGCAGCCAGGCATCGGGGTAGGAAAAGGGGGAAGGGGAGAAAAGGAAATAGAGAAGAAATTAGGATTGCTCAAAACCAGAAAGAAATTATTACATGCTTAACATAACTAAAACTATGGCCATTCCAACTGAAAACAGACATGCAAAGCTACGTACTACAACAAGATGCAAAAAGGAAGAAGGAAAAGAATTGTGTTTGCATCAAGACATTACACTGGTTATAGATTAGACACGGAAACATGCAAACATTCAAGACAGGGAGGAAAGACAGAAAGGTGAACAATGTTACTGGAAGGAATAGGGATCCAAGGAATGAGCCAGGAGTTCTTTTATTGGTCTGTTAGAGACACCATTGCCCGTGATCTATGAAGGCAGGACATGTGTGGACTGTATGTAAAACCAGGTGACCAGAAGAGGACACATCAACCAATGAGATAATGAGGGGATCCAGACACCACAACACAGCTAGCAACAGTACCGCAAATCAGAAGACACAGCAAAAAAAATAAATAAAATAGGACTTGTTGGAATATCCAGTACTGCCTAGTTTAACACAACTTACCAGCAATTTGCTAAGGAAAAGAATCTGATAAGTACATGCTGTAAATCCACATGCTTTTATTAAGACTTGACTATCATGGTGAAATGATTATTAATTACAACTGCCTATACACAATTTACATCCCAGTAGCTGGCATTGAGAACTGTCAAAAGCTTCTCCTACTCAAGATGTACTCATTGGAAAGCACGGCTGGCATATGGCATAAGGTGGCACTACCAGAGTAAATCCACTATTTTCATGATAAATAGTAATGTTCATGATTGTGTAAACATGGTTGGTGAGAAAGCAAAGTCCAAACTACATATTTACTAAATGAGCCCTAGATATGGCCGCATTCATTGTGCACACACGACACGTGAAAATAAATGGTAATAAAGTTATTATAAAACAAGACTAATACACAAATATACAGTTTAGTAATTAGGCAAATACCAGACATCACCTATGCATAGCATTTGTGTAAGAAAAAGTTTGTACAGCTTCTATGAAAAATGCTGCTATCTGCAGATTTCTAAGCTTATGTTTTTATGTGTGAAAGTTGTGAGAAAGTGTCAGTGTTACTTATATATTTATTACATATAGAGTAACTGTTTCCCCTTCTAAAATGTGCAGATCAAGGGTTCAGAGCTCATCATATTACTACAGGAACATAACAGTGTTGTGGGAAAGTTTCACCTCCTCTGCTATGCTTCTACTAAAAAAAATGCAATAACTCCTTTTCATCCATTTAAAGATAAATCCATCTGTTAGTGGCACAGATTCCTGCTTTAATAGGTTGTCACTGTGTAGTACAAATCCCAAAGAACGTGACTGAATTAAAGGTTATGAATTAGGGAGCTTTTGATTCTTTTCATGCAGCTCACACGTGTGAAAACTGCATTGAATAAAAAGGTTACATGCAAGTAGTGAAAACACTTAAGTTAAAAAATAAAAGACTTGAAGACTCCCTAAACATAAGACTGCAGAGGAGGATTTTATTGAATAGGATACTAAACATGTTTGGGCAATTTACTTTATGAAATAAGAGTGTGTCCTGTCACCAAGGAATGGCCCCTTTATTCCTAGGCTCCCTTTCATGTTACTCTCTGATCCCCAGTCTGTGGAATAAATACAAAGCACAAAAGCCAGTGATGGCTTTCTTTTAGAAATACTGCAGAATACGCTCTGTCATTTATATTACTCATTCAATGAGACGGCTCAGTGATGACAGCGCTTAAAGGTGGATTTATCTGCCTCAAAATAAAATCTCAGCTTCCCATAAAAGGTCCCATAAAATGCAGGGTTCAGAAAATGTTTGACTACAGGCAGTAATACGGAACCATTGCATAAAATTTTCCATGCTGTTTTACCAGCAGTTTTGCTAATGACATTGCGGTTGAAGTGCATCATGGGGGATGTAGATTACTAGCGGAGTATTTATATTTTAAGCAAAATATAAATCTCTCTATAAAATAGTATAACAAAAATGTTCATATTAAATTTCTAGTTTTTTACTTGTGAATTGTTTCTTGAATCCTAGATGAAATGTTGTTTCTACCCAAAGAAGTATTTGTGCTTTGTATGAATATTGATGTCCCAAATTACTGATGGCTTTTTCAGCAGTAATATTTTTATTCATTAGGCCTGACAAGGTTATAATGATGGGGATAATCTAGTCTACATTATTGTGACACAGACAAGCCTATCATCGTTTTGTTTTACAGCACACATATCATCTGTAAGCTGTCATTGGTGAGCTCCTATAAATACTTTCGTCTGTCTCTGGTTTCAGGACATTTATTATTCTTGGAACAGCACAATTACAAGAAAACTCGAGTCAAAAAATCCGTCTGACAACCAGGCGTCTAGCATTTTCAGAATGAGAAGGCCTGCATTGGTATTTTGTCTAGTGAAAAGTTTCTTTTTGTGACTGCAGAAGTTATGATGAATTCCAAATAGCCTGCTGTATGTAAGCAGCCAGGATGTTATTTAACTTGCCAATGACCACTCAAAATGAAAATATCATTTTCAGGTCTATGCCATTTAGTATAGATATGAGCCCATAAGGAGTCAGACTGTTTATATGTATACATTCTAATTCATCCCTGGTCATTACGTTAGTGCAGAGATTATTAAAATTCTACCTATATTCTTTTATGACTCAAAGGTGCATTGCTTGAATTGGTGCCTAGAAATCAAAAAATCTTTGGAATGTGTTACCTTATCTAGCTGCGACACCACTTCCCATAGGAGACAATGTAGTACAGAAAGTTCTCGGCCAAGGTCGATGTAGCCTTCAAAGCCTGGGGTGTTAGAGATAGTGTCTGGATTGGAGATCTCTTGCAGGAAGCGTTTCATTCCTCCCCACTCGTGCTCCAGAAAATCATTCATGAATGCCATATATTCCTCCTTATTACCAAATCTGCATCAATAAATACAACAAATATAAAGAAACATATACAGGAGAGATGCAGTTGTAATGTCTATCACTTATGCCATTTGATATACTTTCAAATATGATATATAGACTATACTGTCCCTATACAACAATAATGACATTTAAAGTGAAGGGGGGGTCTCACACTTGCATCCCCATAAGGGCCTGTGTCAATGGTTCGAGTTGATGGCATCAGTGTGACATCAATTTTAAATGACCTGCTACAAGTGAATTTTTACAATAGTCCTAATATTGAAATACAAAGTTCACTCAAAGCAGACAAAACCTCATTGGCACAAGCCCTGTCTTGGTGCAGGCCAAAAGGCAATGTGTTCCAATACACGGTGGCATCAAAAAAGGAATCATGTGACCACAGGACATAGCCAAACCCAAAGAACGGCAAATTTACCAGGCATGGAGAAGAATGCAACTGCATGTGATATATGATAGTACTAAATCAATTGTCATACAGAGACCCATGAACCCTGTGTAATCTGCAACTCAAGCAAATTGAAACTCTTTAAACCGTGTTTTGTTTCCTGTAGATAAGTAAATTGAAGGAGGAATGAAAGTGGGCTAGGTACATTCTGCTGAGGGTTGGAAAATAAAAGTAAACTTGTCATTTTACCCTGTATGAGCAAAGCACAGGTCCCCTCAATGGATATTACAGTGTTTACAGGATAAGATAAGCACATTACTGACTGGTTCTGTTGTCCTGAGGCGCACTTTAATTCCAAATTAACCTCATTGTTTTACATATGTATGCATAATATTTACAAAGCATAATAAACACTGAATTCAGCAATCACAGATTCTCCCCAGAGTACAATAAAATCCAATGAAATGAAAATTCTTAATAAAGTATCCTTACAACCACTTACTTAGCAAAGTTGGCCAGATTCTGGATAACCTTTGCAATTAGAGTCAGAGTTCTGGAGGTGCGATCATCGGGGTATTCCTGCATGAGGCCAAAGAGACTGGGAGACATGATCGATGGACACAAGAATCGGAGGAAGAGGGAGGCCCTGATCAGTCTCTCACTGATATCTTGCTTGCCCCGATTAATACATTGCTGTTTCCAAGAAGCAAACACCTCTTTCAGCTCCCGGGGAAATACACTATAAAAATACAAAGAGGTCAATCAGTTTTTAGCCATACTATAGTAAAGATATACAATTTGTACACAAGAACTTTCCTTTTATATATTGGAGAATAAAAACACCTGACCAATTTCTATAGATCGCTAGTGGCCATGAAGTCCCTGGTCTGTAAACTTGCAGACTGCAGATATATGGTAGAAAGGACACATCCAAATGTAAGAGGGGACAACCAAGGTAGATAGGCACAGACCAAGGAACTGAGCCTGTGAAATCACTGGATTCTCTTTGAAGCAAAGGCAAGGCAAGCACAGTCTTAAAAGCTCATTAAAATATATACATTCTATATATAGATCTCCTACTGAAATATTTTAGCATTTAATTTCTGGATGTATTAAGAGCCACATTTTCATTCCCAGACAAGGACTTTCCCAAGCAACAGTGTTTTCATTACTCATGACATTGATTAAAAAAGTTGCTCCAGTAAGACACGTTCTATAAATACTGATTGCATGCTGGGGCTCACTTGTGTAGCAGTCATAGTACAAATTTGAGAAGTAAACATTCCATACAAGGGGCCCTGTATGCTGAAAACAGATTAGTTCATTGTGTGGTAACACAAAGATCACATTCAGTCCGACAAACATTGACACCATCATGGTATGGTACAATAACAATGTGACTTGGCAACCTGTCAAACAAAAAGTCTATCATGTTCTCTACATCCTCAATCTGAGCTATATCAGCTGCTGTGGAGATGCTACTCTTGACATTCTCAATTCTGGAATGCACATTAGAAATCCCCAAATGAAACAATAGGAATATTGTAATAAAAAATACATCTATGTCACTTCACCAGTAGTGCATCAAAAATGTGGTAAAGCCCTATAATAGAGGTTTGTACTGGGGACCAATGAAGGTTTCCTGAATCCTCTAAATCCGCCTTTCTCCACCTTTTTAACATGGGAGAATCCTTAAAATAATGTTCAGGTCTTCAGGTAACGCCTTCTATAATTACAATATCCACAGACGGCTTACAGTATATTAGCATGCTAGTGAGTGGGATTAATGCCTTTTATATTGCTGCTCAATGGAGGAACCCTAGGGTTCCATGGAACTCAGGTTGGGGACACTGCTCTAGATACAACTGGCTCCACTGCAAGCCATATAGTGATCTAACATCTTTTCCATCAGCTGTTTTTTCTTGTTCTTAAAAATGGATTTTTGCTTTATGTACATGAACAGTAATTCAATGTGGGATTATTCACTGCAACTGTCACAATTATAACAATCCTTGTAAATGGAGATCTTTTAGATTGTAATTGCCCTGCTTGGAGTACGATCTGTATGAGTAACATTTCTCAAAGAAATTAATAGCATACAATAATATGTAGGAAAGTCAAGCTGGAAAGTTATTGAAAACATCTCTGCTATTTTTTTAAGATAAAGTATATATAAACCCCAGCAATCAACTTCACTTATTTGCCACCTTTTGGTCTGATAAAGATACCGTTCTGTTATATCTGTTTGGTAACATATTAAAGAAATATATCACTGGAAACAGACAGCTCTGAATTTCCGATGAGATCTACAGGTATTTTGTACTTTTTAACTAGCATAGCAAGGAAAAAGAGATCGGCCTGATACCAATCAATCCACAAAAATATGCACTGTAAGCCCCAACAGGATTTAGAAGCCGAGTTCTTTTCTGGCAGATCAACAGATATTTTTCTGGACTTTTTAAATGCATAAAACATGGGGTATGTACATGTATTTCAGAGATGTACGGCATATTTTATTTTGTGCTGACATACATTTTATGTGATTTTATTTTATCAATAATGTAGGAATATAATATGTATTTACTGAGTAATACTGGAATTTTAAAATAATATTTGCTAAATCTTCCATTAACACCCTACATATGGCCAACCCTGCAAAAGCTTTATAGATTTGCCTTCAACACAATTTCAATACATTAGATCCAGCAAGACATATACCTAATCTTAACAAAGTTGTGAAATGCATTATTCTACAAAGCAAAAACTGGCTTACTCACCAGTAAGAATTGATGATTTTACAGAAAGCCAGCTCACAGCACATCTTTAGGTTACTTTGATGCTCAGCAAGCTCACTAGATGAACATTTACTGGGATCAACTTCACAATTTTCATCTGATTCATAAAGGGCCTTGATAAACTCCCCTGTAGGAGAAAAAAAAAAAGATTGAAAGCTTAGTAAGACATGTTTGGAGGAGCACAAGTAGATATCTCTCTACGCGTAAAGCAATAATGTTCCAGAAGAGATGAGTAGCCCAATGGAAATAAAAAATGCAATAAAAGAATACTTGCATTACTTTGGAGGGGAAAACTTACCAAGAGCATCATGCAGGTATTTTTGTCCAACTAACTTTAAATATTCTTCAATGGCTTTGGTGGCCAATGTATTTTCCCTGAAGATTAGAACGTCATGGTCCCCACATCTGTCTACCTCTGACATCACCAGGTCAGTTAGAAAGTCCTGAGGAAACATAATGACAGTGATGACAATATTGCAAAAACATTTCATTTTTCTCTAAAATTTGGAGCAACTTATGTAAGTAAATGAAATACAAAACTTTATCCAGTACAGCCCCTGTTCTCAATCTGACATGCCTTGGAACAAGAGTCACTTCCACAATTATCACGGCAGTGACTAATGGACTCGTTGTTATTAAAAGCATGTAATCAACCTGTCCTCATGAATAGCACAATTAAAGTAGCAAAATCTTTTTTTAAAATAAGGGAGCTGCAGCTGTGACAAAAATGTGCAAAACAGAATAAATACAAAGGACAGTTGTAGTGTTTCTGACTTCCACAAATAATTTCATGATTGATTCAGATGCCTTCATTATGATATTACCCATTATAGTTTTATCATTTCTGTATTGAAGTAAAGATGGACGAGTACATTATACATACAAAACCACAGTTTTGAAAATGTGATAAATCATCTTTTCTGTAGAAGCATGTGGATGGCGGGGTGCATATGCCTCAATTACCTGGGGAAAAATAGCAGCAGGAAGCAATGTGGGAAGAAGGCAGTGTGACATAAGGGATCTGCTGCTAACATTTTGGTGCCAGATATCAAAGGACACCTTCAGAGGTTTTGTGCAGTCTATACTTTAGTGGGCCAAAAGCAGGTGGTTTTGTTTTTTGGGCAGTGGTAAGAATGAATAATAGATTGCAAGCACAAGAGCCAAAAATAGCAATCTTGTATATGTCAAATAATAATTACTGTTAAATCTTAAAGTATATTAACAAACGCCAAACGTGAAAGTTTTTAACTTTTTGTACATAAACTGGAGCTTAGATCAGTTCTGCCACGTTGAACGCGGGGTGCATCACACGCAGCTACAATATCAACATCTGCGCTATGATATCATCAGCTGTAAATTCACGTTCAAATTCTGGTTGGAGAGCAAGTCCAAGTAACTATATTTTTGGAAAAGTAACTATGTGATACTCAAGTTGCCTGCTACCAACATTTGAAGGTTATCGGCTTTCCCATTTTCTTGATAAAGCAGCAGTTAAGGCTGCGAAACCCATTATTGTGAGCTTCACAACTTACTACAATAGGAGCAATGGGAATGCATATACTCACCCAATAGTTGGTACCTTGACAACATGAATGTTTTTAATGGTAAGTCTGAATATGATTCATGATACTTCAGGAAGAAAAAAAGACAACTACATCAAATCAAAAAAAAAAAAAAGACACCACATCAAAAAAGACAAATATCCCAACACTGCAATGTATTTTTCCAAACATTTTGCAGAAATATATTTTTCCAAATGTGCATCTGTCCTTTGCTTTTCATTCCTTCGCATTATTGTATGGTTATTATTACCAGTACCACCGAGGTCCATATAAATGTTTTTTTCAAATGATCCATTATGTTTAAACAACTAAAATGCTAAGTGACAGGCATAATAAATGATTTACTGTATATTCTAGAAACTTGATGATGAAATACCTATAGGTAGAGGATATCCCACCTACGATTCACATGGCCACGGTAGGATACAATAGGAGCGTAAAATAGAACTTTGATAAAAATTAAGTGCATTTTTTAAAAACTTCAAAGTTTCCTGAATAAATTAAAAAGTTTGCTATTGGATTTCATTTGCTCCTTGAAATTGCTTCTCAAGTTTCTTAATCTGGCAAAGTAGCTTACATGGAACAGGGTATCCCTGACAGGGATCCAGAGAAAAGTCCAAAAAAGTAAGAAATATAACAAGCACACAAGACCACTTTTCAATTAAAAATAGTCATAATTTGAGGCTCAAAACTACTTGATCTGAGTTAGAGTGAAAAAATAATAGTTGAGGAACATAAAATTAATAGAATGGATATGCTCAGGTGATTTATAGTATATTTTTTAGCATTGTGTAAGCTATGAGAAGTGTTATTATGCCATGACATTCCTCACATGGAGTATTAAAGGTTCCAATCACCTTGTACTGATCCTGGTATGACAATTTTATTTACAAAACATAACTTCTATGAAAGGCATCTGGTTAACAAACACATGTATGGTAAATAAATAATACTTTAATTACAAACCATAAGTAATGGGACTGTACATGCCCAGCAAGCATTTTTGTTTCTGATTATGTGAGTATGCACCAATTATAGAAATGAGAAAGAGAAATGGAGTGGAAAGTGGACACCTAATTAAACACTTACCACCATGCCAGCACTTGAGTGAGTACAAAACCTAGATCTGATGGAAAACCACCATCTTTAACTGCATGCTGTTGTAGTTCATGAATAAGGTCCTCAAGTGGTGAATCAAGATCTAAACCTTAATACATTCAGGGCCCTTTACTCTAGGGGTTGCTTCCTGGAGGGTTCAACCCTAAAAGTCACAGATGAGAAAAGCCCAAATACTAGAACTGTGCAGTTAACAAGCAATGCATTAAGCTTATTTGTACTAGAAAAAAATAAGACATGCCAAAGTTACTTAACAGTGCAATGCAAAATTCTCTGCGACACCATCCAAATCACCCTAAATCCACTACTCCAAAAACAGTCCTTACCAGACAAAACAGATCTGCAAAGTTTGAATGTAAAAGGAAGAAACAGACTAAGATTTCTTTCATTTTAAAATCTGGGGAACAAATATGATCAAGAATACCCCTTTACTTCTACCTTCTATTCACAAGCATATTCCCACACTTTTGCTGTTAGTTTAATTTTCTGACAAATGTCTGTAATGAACGCCATGTGCACAGACCGCTCACAGAGCAGTTTTTAATATGCGTGTGCTCTGCCTGAAATTGCCAAAAATGATGGTGAAATTAAATCTTTGGATGCGATCAAACAATTGGGTTTTTATGTGATGCTTATATGAGCAATTACTTCTATTCATTGGGCTTGAGGCAGCAGTATTTATGAACGTTGCAGAAGAAGAAGAAAAATTAATTTACTAGTAGGAAAAGTTCTTAAATAGCTCAGTCAATCTGTAATTCTTAACCTGACAAATATTCTCAATTATTCTCGCAATGTGTTAGCGCACAGATATAAGAGCAGGTAAAAACGTATCCTACAAAACACATCATAAAGGAATTCATTAGAATAACTTTACAAAACCGCTTTAAGCAAGAACCAGAAACAAAAATACTTTTAAAACTTAGTAGTCCGATTTTAATCAAGAGAATTTATCATAAAAGAGAAATATGAGCCTGTTTATTGCACGCCATAAAATATTGGACCGCTTAGAAGTGGCAAAATGAGTTTAGATAAAACCTTACAGGTTTCAAATGTCTTGATATAAAAAAACAAAAATAGATTTATAAATACGCTCCGTCATCCCAGAATGGAATAATATATTTTGCTATAAAAACAAATGATTTAGATTCTTTACAAAACAGGAAGATAAACAGAAACTTGGGACTGTTCTTCCAGTGGTGCTTTGCGTGTTATCTTGTAGCACTGGGTACACTAGGGACAATGGCAGAGTGAAGAACAAATATAGATGTGTGTCTATGGAAACACTGGGTAGAGGTATTGTGCTCAGTTATTTGAAAACTAATGTGTCTCTGAATGTTACCATCTAGCTGCGACTCTGAACCGCAGCTTGTGAAATATGCATCACCAATGAAACACCATGGCAGACAGCTGTGTAGAGAAAAGGCCAGCGTTCCCAAAAATAACATCTGAACATGAAGTGTGTACTTAAGGTAGCACTGTCATCTCTGCGTATTAGAGGGAGGGAATGTCACTTTGTAAATGTTCTGTAGTGGAATTTGTTGAAGGATTATTTAGATTGTAAAACAGGAGGGTGAAAATACATCATTTACTCTCTCATTTTTTTAACATTATCCCAAGTGGATCTTTGGAGACAAAAGTATTAAGACATCTTATTGATATTTTATAATTCACGTACATCTAAAATTATGTGAACGATAAAGACCTGGAGATGCACAGCTATATCCTGCAAAGCATAGAGTACCATTTCATTCACCAAGTCCTTCCTCAACAATGCACACACAGGCAATAATAAGTTACAGATTTTACAAGCAGAGATAAGCCGAATAGTCTGCTGCTTCTCCTTTCATTATCCAGTTTTGGACTGAGGGAATGACAAGACCTTTACATGTTATTAAACAATAGAGATGTGGAAATCTCTGAAATGAATGAAGAGAAATATTTCTGGCAGGTAAAATATTTCCTCTGTGTATATAGCCAAAACAAAAATCATTAGTGGCACTTAAACTGACCTGAGAGTCACAAAGTGCTCATTGCTTAAGGAACCATAGTAACCTCTAGAGGTACCCTGGATGGGAAACACTGGCCCCAGGAGGTGTAGGTTCCAGAACTGTCATCCTAATTCTGACCTTACATACCTAGACAAACGCCTATTCTACGGCTCCTGTCATCCTATAGCTTTTGTCAGACAATCTAAATAAATTAATACATTAGCAGCTTTATCCAATTAACCCAATAATAATAAATACATAAAATGCTGTAAATAATACACAAATATGCAAGAATTTGACTGTGGAAGTTATGATTTTCTGGACAGGTTGCTTGGAAAGGGTCGGGGGATGATTTTAATTCCTGACACAGTTAAGGTGAAATTCCATCAGCCCTAAACGGCAATGGTCCTAATGGCTACTAGAAACATGATAGAAAGCATACTTATATTACTGATCAATACGTTCTGAAGCAAAAAGAGTTATTATTCATCTTTTTTCAAAGAGGACATTAAGACTGAACACAAAGGACATGTATAAAAATAGTGATGACTGAAGGCTCAGATGCCGGTTCATACTGTTGCAGTGCGGTGAAAAACAATGCGTGGTGTGCCGGGTGGATGTTTTGGAGTTAACCTTTAAAATGAATGCCCCCATGAAGCACTACATTTGGTTCAATGCATTCTTATGCGTTACAGATTCTGAAGGTCTTATAGGAACAAAAGCACAGGAATATGTTTACAGCCTGTGCTGACTTTATGGATTTTTCTTAAAATGTACAGCTCAACTTACACTAAAGACAAAAAAAAAATATCACAAATGCTTTTTACTTCTTTGTGTGTTTTTTTTTTTTCTGCAAAATAAAAGCTTTTATTTTTTTTTTTTATATTAACTTAATACAGTATGAGCAGGTTTAGACCTGTGGTGGGAGCAAACACTCCTGCACTTGCACCCCAGTTTGTAAAAAGTTTGCAGATTTGACAGTGGGCATCAATAAGAAGTAATGAGTCATTCACTACCACTCATATTCATCGCCCTCCTGGCTGCTGTAGGTAGATGTTACATGTAGCTTCTCCCCCAAGGTAACCACACCGCAACCTCACTGAACATTGCCCACAATAACAAGCCTAACTCACTAAGCTATAACAATCGTTACTGGACATTATCTAATATCATCAGCAATTACAACTAATAAATGCTAAAAAAAATAACAGTCACATGGCTAAAAATGACTAATATGGCAAATACATTTACTACAGGTAAGTCATTGAAGTTTACTGACTGCAAACACTGTGCTGGGAAGAAACGCAAAACGCTCATGCTTACTTAATCAGTCTTAATGACTTAGTATTATATGAACTGACCTGAGGTCAGCGTACAACTCAAAATGTTTTTTAAGCTGGGTGGGAAGAAGTTGTAGGTGGTGGGTGGTGGCCCTTGTATTGTGACCCAACTCTTTAGTAACCACCCAAAAAACAACCAGGTGGTTTCTAAAACATGCTGGGTGGTGCGCCCAGCTAAAAGGAGCTGGGGAGAACACTGAGTCACTGAAGCCGGATCATCACAGATTTCTGATTAGTGCTGTGTAGGTGAGGAACCAGACTGGCTCTTGCTGGCCATGACACTAACTGGGGCTTTATATAAAGAAGTCAACATATTACGTACCTCAAAGGGGTCACCATCTAATGTTGCTGGACCGGACACTATAAACTTGTGTTGATCTGTGCAGGCAATACCTAGCCCCCATATTCAGAGAGCCACTTGGGTGGATTTTAGCTTTTTTCCTACCATAAAGGTAAGGAAAATGACTGAATAATGTTTAGATAAATTAGCTGTTCCCTGCTAATGAACAATGCAAAATTCAGTTGTTAGGTTTCTTTGTACTTTAGTAAGAAATAAAACTTTTTTCTGTACTAAGTATCTTCCTGTGTCATTCACCATGCATAATTACCCCGTTACATAAACACAACACTTTTCATGTCCCCTGGCATTTTCTCTGCTTTCCCAGTTAGGCATTTGGTTGCTAAGAGTATCCAGTTTATTAATAAAGCTTTCTAATTAGGAAAACACTTGATACACTGTACTGTATTATCAATGGAAAACTGAAGGCAGTCACTGGCAGCCCATGAATTCTTGTAGCTGAAATAAGCCATTTACAGGAGCAAAGCCGCATGTCCAGCAGTCCAATTGTTAAAGTTACTTGCTTAATAAAACTTGCAGTAGTTGTGTGTGTCACAGGAGAGTCAAGCAAATAAAGATAGCGAGAAACACATCCAGCTGAATCTTTGCTGCTTACTGAGCTGGAACACAAAACATCTGATATATTGACATCGATAGAAAGGCCTTCCCAGGACTGCATTTCTTTCCATGCACTACCGTCTGCCCTGTCTCCAAGCATTAGGTCTCTATCTTTTAAACACCGCTGAAACCATCACTTATCTGGGGAAGGTGCTTTATATTTATCTGTGCGGGGAAAACTTCTATCTCTGGAAAATTAGCATTTTGCAGCAATAAAGTCTTAATACATTCCCAGAATCACAGCTTAGCACCTGGGAATAAGAGAGAAGCATTGAGAGAGAATAGCTTATCTATAGCTGCAACTGCCGACTTACTAACAACAATTCGGTTAGTAATGTTGGGGGAGAGATATAGGGTGTAAGCCAATAACATATCTATAAGTCAAATATCTATAGATAAAAGACACTATGCTTATACAATGCTGAACTCTAAATAATAAAACACCATGTATAATATAGATATATATTACATGATAAAAAAAATTGTGAATTGTTCTTGATATTCGGCTTTTGTCTTCTCCAGCACAGCAGTAATTAGACTGGTAGAAAGACTGTCAAGCACATGAACTGAGAAAAAAAACATAACATTCAGACAAGAAGACAGAGAAGACCCAAGCGGGGAATGATTTCACCATTCTACTGCTGTTCCTCTGCTCTCTAATCATTGGTGCAGAGAGATCACCGAGCTGTACTGCTTTACTGGGGACAAAAGTCACATCACCAACCTGGCTCTTCTATTTGGCAGGGCCATGAAAATCTCTAAACTTGAAATAAATGTAAGTTTTGGTAACAAAAAAAAAAAAAAAAATTACATATGTATTTTAACTGTGTGTTTAGATCTTCACCAGTGTACCAGAAAGTGTTATAAGCTATACGTTTTAAATACTGTATGTTCAATGACGTTTAGGACTATCAGCACTATTTTGATTTGACTGCAAAGGCGCTCTTGTGGAAATCTTCATGCTTTAAAAAAACAGCCCCTTATTTCCCAATTAAACTTATTTCTACTCCCTGTTCTCACTAGCAATTCTGCAAACTGCATTTTGTTTCTAATAGCATCCCTGTGTAAAACAGTGGCTTTGATATCTAGTCAGCAGCTGCCAGGATCACCTGCAAACCATCTCTGCAGAGCAAAAATGTATCAATGGGGAAACAAAACATTCCAGAATGCATATATTACATAAAGTGTCAGAATTGATTCAGCACTTAAAGATGAAAAAAGATGATACAATGGAACATGACCCACCTTCTTCCCTGAAATCTTAGCATATTCAATAAACTGTCACTGAAACGTTAGATGATAATGTTCCATCATTTAGGACTCTAGAATGTGTCTCACTGGACCATATGCTGCCCTTATCATATCAGAACCCGTAGGATGACAGCAAATGATGCAGTATAATAGTTTTATCACAGTAAAACAGTGCCTGAGACACAAAGCATGCCATGTTCCTGCAAGAATATATCAATTTTCCTTGTAGCATTAACTACACTATAGACAAATATATAAAAAAATAATACATATTTTGAATAGAGTAAGGAATGGACCAAATGCATTATTATTTGTTTCTTTTTTGACATCTATTTATTTTTTAAAGATATTTCATAGCTTTCTCAAAGACACAATAGGAAATGAGAGGAAATTATGTTAGATGGTTGTCAATGCAAAGGCTTACTCCATGAAAGAGTTCCCAATCATTCCTTCTAGTGTTAACAAAGTTTGGGATTTCCCTTTCATTTAGTTAGAAATTACAGCTAAGAAAGAGAATACCCCTAGGGCAGTAGTTGCTAACCTTCTCGTACCTACAGACCACTAAATTCATGGACTCTGGACTATGCATGCGCGGAGAGCCGTGTGACACTCCAAGGGGAAGAAACTTCCCCCAGAGTGATGTCATGATGCCAGAACCTGCCCACTCCAGAAACACAACCTGCCCACCGCCCTGAGCCTGCGTTCCACACGGGAGATATGGTCCGCAGCTCTGGCCAGGGACAACTAAAATTTTTTTGCAGACCACTGACGGCTGCCCCAGAGAAAAGACTCAAATAAAATGACAGAGGTCCTAACCCTATACCGCCCCATCAGAAACAGCAAAAAGATATTGGCTTTAGATGCTCTTTTAAAGAATAACCTCACACAGAGAGACTTTTTTTTTTTTTTGCATGTTTGGGTTTAAACATTACTATAGACATTTAGCCTTTATTTCAACCAATCATGTTAATTTCTGTTTGGAAGACATTACCCAAACATTATGGTGATAAAAAGTTCTGGGGAACTGCAGAGATGTTCTTACCTTGGCTCTGCCAGTGCTCTGTAGGATGTGGACCAGAGCACAGGCCATCTCCTCCTTGTTGCGGACACTGATCACCGGCTCCAGCACAGAACATAGCATGGTGTAGTTAATAGTAATAAATTCAGCAAACTCTTTGTACTGCTCCATGGGCAGGATGGTTATTGTCTGATAGCGGGATTTGATACGTATTGAAGGGCCCCCTGTTTTGCCTTTGTTAGCGGTAGGAGTGCTCACAGGGTACCACTTTTCCACAAACTGCCTGCCAGTCACACTGGCCATAGGGATATTCACTAAGCCCACATAGTTGTTCTTATCCTTTTTCTTTTTCTTTTCTACATCCTTATAGATGTGCACGGTGATATTGTGGATAGGGGGCAGTCCAGAGAACTCGAAGTGTTCTCCCCAGAAGATATTGTCCGCTTTTGTTTTGCTTGTGGTACGTGCAAAGAGTGTGTCATCCAGGCAGAGCTCGCAGAAATACTTCTTTTTGGGGGCCAGGTCTTTGGCCTCAATAATCCACAGGCGTAGTACATTCTCAGCCCTTCGGCAGTTGTCCTAAAGGTGAAATTTTGGGGTTATTAGAAGAATTCATGAGGTGTAAAGAGAACTTTCCAGTAAAAATAAATTAAAGTGCACAGGAAACATCAGCTCATGGAATGGTTTTTTATTCATGCATTATGGCACAACAATAATATAACAAAGCAATGGTAACATAGTCAATATCCAAAGATGTATCTATCTAAGGTTAAGATTATTACCTTTTTCTTTCACAAAGAAGCAAGGTGTCAATAACCGATGTTTTACAATAAATATGCACAATAACACTTTCTGAACTAACTAGAATTTCACTGTATCAAACACCACTCTCTGCAGTCTGGAATGTGACTTCCATTAGTGCCTTTTGCCAGCAAACAGAAGAGGGATGCAGAGCAACATAAATGAAAACTAGACTAAAAGCTTGTATGGTATATGGGTTGCTTTCATGAAAAGCTAATTCCGAGTGACACATTTGATTTAAACGCTTATGTGCTGCTGCTGGGTCTATTTTAAGTAGCTCCATTAACTCCTGATATGTCTAGCACCGAAGTTATTAAAATGAAGCTGTGGACAGAAAATGAAGAAGTGACAGATCCACAGTAATAGAAATACTAAATCAAAAGAGTATATATATATATATATATATATATATATATATATATATATATTTTATTCTAGAGCCTTAATTGGTCACGGTTCAGAATGCCATGTTCACCACGCTGAAGGCTCTGAATATTTTCCAGCATGCTGGTGTCTAGGACAAAATAATGTTCAGATAGTTTAATGATGGTAACAGTTTCATACCTATGAGATTAGTATAAAAATGACAGGACTGCCTTTTAATAAAGGTTTCAGTGAGAAAAAGATGTAGGATTATAAAGACATTTAGTAGCGTGCTTGTTTTCTTTAAAGCTTACCTTGTTAGGTTGGACAGTTCTCCTTAGATTTTCCATCCACTTATCTCTCTCTGCTGCAGATGAGCAGCTAAAACATTTGCTGCCACTGGAATAAGTGACCTGATGGGAATATATATCGACAAGTAGAAAGAAAAGAATGGAAATAAATCAAAGGTCAACCAGAGATCGGAGTTAATAATTTACACTCTGCACTATTGCTTTACCTCAAAACAAAAGTCCTGGCCCAATATGCTGCTGTGTAGTGGCTTCACGAGGATTTTATCTTCTGTCCCTAGGTCCAGAGCCTCTACTGCACTGCCAGGGCTTAGCAAGGACTCATGGGAACGAGACTCTTTCAGTTTAGGTAACCCACGTGATCTGCATTAGAAAAAAGGATGTAATTAAAACAGTTGCCGGTCCCTTGGACATGAGAAATACCTATTCATTTGCAAATTATGTCATTTATACACCAAACACATGGACAACAAAGCTGGCCCACCCAAGAGCTTTCAGCAAAAGGCCCACAAATCTGCAACAATACAGTCAAGGGTATCAAATAACAAAAAACAATGTGTAATTCCAACTTTTTTTGTTTCACTGATCATAATAATTAGATGGGTTAAAACATCTGTCAAGTTTGTATTGTTTCTTCCCACTAGAAGGGATTACTCTCACTTAATTTATTGGGGACACAAACGCTAGAGCTCAGAATCTTTGTTTCTTTTGGGTTCTGTGCTTCTATCAAAGATATCTTTGCATATACTGGTGACAACCATCACTCAAACTAAGTGAAGATGGCGTTCAAAAATGATGCATAAATCAATAAAAGGTCTGACGGCTTTTAATCCCTCACTTTAAAAAAAAAAAGATTTTGTTACACTTACTAAAACATACAACATGACTTTACTTTATAACATTTTATATTATATATATATATATATATATATATTTTTTTTTTACACATACATATATATATATACACATACACACACACACATATATATATATATATCACAGAATATGCAATGATTCAATGTTCATTGAATATTTGATGTTGTATGTTTTACATTAGTAAACATTTTATATTACCTGCAAACTACATATTTTATGTTTGTACACAATGCTAAGAACAGTAAATATTGAGAGGATAAAAAAATTGCAAGAAATCAAACTTTGTACCTTCATACATTATAACAGTATTCCAGATATATTTATAAAAGAAAGGAAAAAACTTAGTAAAAAGTTTATCTCTTATATACTGAAAAGTTAGCAATAAAATCTAAAAATACTAAAGACGATTTAAAGTCAAAATAAGTTGCTTTTTATACAATCTCACCCTCCCCACCTTCCCGAAGCTCTGCCAGTAATAATCAAAAATCCACAGCATACAACTGAACATTCAATACAATTAAATAAAAACATTTGTATCAGCTGCAAATGAACTACACTGTGACACACGGAATACAGTGATAGTATGCATGCTGTAATACACAAAAAATAAAACAAACTTGACTTACATGAAGCAATTATACAGCCACCTTGCTGTACAAGACCAAATCATAGCTAGGACGCATGTCACACAAATCCTCACCCATCCATCGCTCCTTTGCACAAAGGTCAGGGGTCACATGCCAGCGGGGGAATGAAATAGGCCAGGAGGGATGTCAGGTAACCAGGCCGGGCATAGTGGCTGGGTAAAGATGTCCTCACAGTCTCCTAATATTACAAGGCTGAATTCCGATCATTCCAGGCTCAGGGGCAGCACTGGCAATCACTGAAATAAAAGCTGGTCTCAAATAGCTGGCTACTGCATCCTTCCCCTCCTCCTTGAGCATCCCGCCCCTCAGGTAGCACAAACAGAGTCCCGGTGTGCCCAGGCTGCTGCTCTCTGGGCCTGTTGCTATGACAATGCACCTATAAGCAGATTACTGCTTGCAGGCAAAGCAGGCAGAAGCTGCAGCCAGGCTGGCTCAAAGAGCATGCTCTGTAAACATTGCAAAGGTCACCTTTTCAAGCAGCTTCCCTAGCATAAACCCGACCCGAACAAGGAGATACCGAGGAGGAAAAGGGGGGCCTTCTGAAACCTGCACTGCACTTTTCCCAAGAGGGGACAGATCAGTGACACTGAATGCGTCAAACCTCCTGGAAGCGTCTCCGCTGGGAGAAATTACCACCTTCACTTTACTGACATCTGCTTATTTCCTCTGACTCTACCTTAGTCATTGTGCAATATGACAAACAGGCACCTTGGTGGACCTGGGACTGAAGACTGTAAAAAAGGCAAAAAAAAAAACTGCAGGGAGGTGATGAGCGGCTCACAGATTTGCAAAACAATTTAACAGTCGGTCCCGAATGAGCCTAGAAATGAACACAAACGTCACAGATTGATTCCCTTAGATAGTGGCTATGAAAAAGCTGTGGTCAGATGCATGTGAAAGGGTTAATAAAGCAGCTCTGGAAAAAAAATGGCTGCCTGACACTTAAAACCCAAACTAGCAAGGGATCAAAGCAACCTCCAGCCAATACAGACTCCTGTAAAGATGGATTATAGGGCTCTTCCTGTATTACTAGGGAAGCTATAGGAAAACTGAGCAGCGCTTAGCTGGCCCTGTACAGACACAGATAATCCCATGGAAGCAGGATTACGGTTAACAGCACAAGCCACAGGGCCGGGGGACAGGGCAACATAAAGAGCATCCTTTACACAATATAAATCCATGTCAAGCAACATGAACATCTAATAGGTATGTTTAGAGCTGGAGCTCATTATAACACACCACTATCATCATTCTGTGTAACCAGCCGCCTGTCAGTCACCTGCATCCTAATGTTATTAGTATGGCTGTATGTCCACAGGCAGCATTTAAACCAAGTGACCTCAGTGCTCCAGAATTCTCTATTTTCAGATACTAAATCTACGTATGACTAGTAAAGTAATTAGCATAGCAAAGACCATATTCTACCAATTACTACGGTCAATCAAGATTCATCAGCTGTAACTGGGGTGGACAAATTAATGCACAACTGAGGAAGAACTTAGAAGCCTGCAGACATTTTAAGCCGCCTGGGAGAGAACTTTTGTTAACACCAACAGAAAAAGTTATCTCTGCTCTACAAATAACATCTGGGGTTTCTCCAGCTCTGTTCATGACACAAAAGGACCAAAGAAAAATAAAGTAGTCCCCTCCACTGATTATGCTGTTTAGTTCTATTTTGTTTTTTGTTGACAATATGAAGTACCTCATCATGGTGTGCAACACAAACTTGATTTGCATTGCTTTAATTAAAACATATAATTACCATAGCAGGTTTGTGGCTTTCTAAACAGCTAGGCATTTTACAAAACATGTAATACAGATTACTGTACTATACAGAGAAATCTGTAATAAACAAAACAGAAAACAAGCTGCATGTTATAACTAACCGCTCAGATATGTGACATCTTTTTACTAGACGTACCGGTCTCATACCAAGCAGATAAGTACCAGCTCAGCTTAATAAACCAGACAATTAAAACATATTATCCTAACAAATAAATTTGTTCAATGACAACAGGCTATGTGCAGGCATCTATAGCAACCAAAAGTCTACTAACTGCAGTCTGATCAATGAAAGCAGATTGGTTTCTATAGGATGCTGTCTGATAAACAGTATATGGATTATCATGCCAAGCAACAAGTATTAAAGTGAGATCCAGATTCAGTCACCCTCTTCCAATGCAAAAGGGTTCATAAACATGAACCTTTGGTTTAGCTGGATTTTGTATGTCTGTGATTGTGTTTACACTAAGGGGAGAAGATGTTTACATGTATCGCAGAAAGGAACAATAATCAGGACAGGTTTTCTAACCGATTTTCCATTCCTGCCCAATGTGGATGGTTGTGCTCAACAGACCTGAGATTGTCATCTTACAGCTATGGAAAGTTTTATAATTACGTTACTGTTGTACATGTTACCTATTCTAAATTTATACACTTGTCTTAAAGTAAGAATCTCTGGCTTATAGGTATATGCAAAGAGTTACTGCTTGATAAGCCTCGGAGTAATATGCTTACCCTATTCTTTGCTACCCTGGAAACCACCATTTCTTCAAGTCCGACATACTATGTTGCTGGCGGGCGTTTGCTTACCTCATGTACAATGGTGGTTCTTCATTGCTCAGGGAGGATTCTGGTAAGCTGCAATTGGTTGGCCAGTGAAAAGAAGTAGCTTTGGTGGACCCATTGACACAGCGGAAACAAGTGATAACCTTAAATCATATACCTTATTCCCCAGCATCCCTGAGCATTTTACCATGACAGTGAAACGGGGAAACAACTGTAAAGGTAAAGTGCCCCCCCACTGTCAGCTTTAAAGTGTGTGTGTATATATATATATATATATATATATATATATATATATATATATATATATATCAGTATCTGAATATACCCCCTGTACTGCAGGCATGTAAGCATGGATGATCCAAGTATGCATGGCTATAGTATAATCACTGCAAGGAAAGGGAATGGTGGTGTATGTATCATACCAAACACTCATGTTTCCCATTCCATGTTTATGGCCAGCTTAAAAAGAGTTATGGCACAAGCAAAACTATCAACAAAATAACATTACTCACCTTTTCCACCATATCATGGATATTGACTGGCTATTGCCCTACTGTGGTATAAGTCACTTTACTGATATTGTGTTGCACATTAATAAAGTTTGCAACATGAACCAGCAAAGCTGTAACCTCAGACCTCAATCTTTTGCTTTTCCTAAAGTGTTTGTGTGAACTCCATTAGAAAAACCAGCATCTGGGAAAAAGGTGGTTGAAGCTAATTACATTGGTGCCACTGCTCAATCTGACCCATTTAAGAGACTGGCTAAAAGGAGGGAGTATTTTACAATCACTCAGCATGCTAGCAGACTTTATCATATTGCGTTGAAATCTGCCTGCAAGGATTATGAAATCAGAAAAGGATAATACCGCATTAATAGAGCCCCAGCAACCATCAACAGCACAGACTCACATTACATCCATTAGCTGATATGGAGACAAGGGGAAAGACTGACATTCTGCAGCAAGACAGCAGCTTCTATATACTACATATTCTAAATAGTGTTTAGCAAATTCAAGAGAGATGCACTACAGCTTGCCATAATCAAATACTTCTAAGACTGTCTGTATACAGACAGACATTTTGATTACAAGTAAAATACTTGTGTTTAAAAGAAAATCATTAGGCATTCTAAAGATGCCAAACACAGATTTTCCAACTGTCCCATCAAAGATAACCCCACAAAAGGGAACAGCGCAGCAACCTAAAGTATGTGTGTCAAACAGCCCATTAAAATTACAGTTTCCTTTAAAAGTCGTATCCATCTTCCCCTAATCTTTAAATACAAAGAACTTCCCCAATTCTCCCTGTTTGAAATCCCTGTTTGCCTGCATTAAAAACTCCTGTGTATGTTTAAGTATAGGATAGTAGATATAAAATAGATATAGTACATCTCCATTTCTTCTCACAATGTCATGCCTTAAACATGAGCAGAAAATCAAAATAAAGTTGTATATGCACATTATAGCACAGCACAAAGATCTCCTTATGGTTCATTTATATATCAGTGATAACCCCATTTAAAGGCATCAGAGGTTTCATAAAAAGTCTTTGTAAGACTTGTTGTCCCAGTATAAACTATAGCTTAAATCACAAATCTCACGGATGATATATATACATCCCATTTCTCTCCTATACACAACTTTCTTAGATGGGGTTATTTGGTTAACTAGGGAGTCCCATTAGGAGAGGTTGGGACTCATCCATTTCATAGTTACTTTTTTTTTTAATTAGGAGTCTTCCTGAGGAATATTCTATCATAGAGGGAAGCATACATTTTCAAATAAAATACCAAACATAGATCCCTATTTAATGTACAGTGCTATGTAATGTTGGCGCTATAAAAATCCTGTTTTTTATTATTATTAATAATAATTTCAATAGTACCAATGGGTTATATGGGGTGGTCACTGTACGTCTGCCAAATCAATGGTGTCACTATCTTGCAATTAGATTTGCCAATTTATTTATACATCATCTATTACACAGAAATCACTAGGGACATCCATCAGTTTTGTAATGGTCAGAAATTTGAATGGTCAGGGAATTCAGGTGAAATATGTGCCCACTAGACCTCCCAGTGTATTTAGTCAGCATATACCACCCCCAGCAAACAAATTAGAAACATTAGTTTTGATTGGATTCAGATATTGGACTTTTTTCTTTTATACAAACTTGTTCAGTTGTCTTTCGCACTATCTGATGCACTTGGTTACAAGATACGTGCTGTCCAACTGTGCTGTAATCCTTCACGCTGTGCAACTCTCCTTTTAGCAATGCATTACATTTTATTATTAAACAGGATTTTTATAGCGCCAACATATTACGCAGCTCTGTACAATAAATAGAAGTAGCAAATGACAGGCAAATACAGACAGTGACACAGAAGGAGAGGACCCTGACCCGAAGAGCTTACAATCTAGGAGCTGGGGGAAGTAACACACAACAGGAGGGGAGATATACATGTTACCAAAAGGCAAAACACAGAGAAGCAATATGTGCTCATTGCTCTTCAACTGATCTCTAAGATACAGAACACCCACAACGCACAAGGTAAGAAAAGACCATGGAACCCCTTTTCTGTGCTGTAGGTGACATAACAGGGCTCAGAACATAAACAGATGGGAAGGGCTGCATGTACCCTTGTAAAACAATGCAGAATATATTAGTATTAAATATTCACAGCTAAAACAATACATAATTGAAATATCTGTATGTATATGGTTAGCTGTGGTACTGGGATATATCTCACATATTTGGAAATGCATAATATAGTCTTTTCTTGGGCTGAAGATGACAAAATGTATTGGTACATCTGTATTGTGTGTATAATGTGCCCTTCAGCCTGTATGCCCAGGTACAATCTGTGCTGCAGCACTATCACTGCACCCTGAAGCTCTGCCTAGTTTCAGCTGTTAATTACTTAAATGCCCAGTAACTCTGCCAACTCTCCGGGGAGACATGGCAGCACTCAGACATCACATCTTAAGTGCTCAGGATTTATATGGCTGCAAGTGTAGGGACACTGGGTCAGATAAGGTCACAGGAATCATTTTTTTTCTCTGCTGCTGGTGCCAGTGAATGTTTAATGCAGCTTATTAACCTTATCTTTCAGTTTTCTAGTGAAAGCTTTGAAGAGGAACGCCTACAGTGGATCTACATAGACGTTCAATAGAGCTTGTAATATTTTTTACAGTTCTAATTGCAAACAACACTTTACTAAGTGGCACTTTCCTGATTCTTTACCATGCTTATTGATCTGTAAAGGGCCATAAGGTGACCACTTGTGATTGTCTCAGGTGAAAAACTAGCATTGGTACAGGTGGACCAATTATTTAGCAATCCACCATGCGGGATTACCAACAATAAAAATCATTTTAGCACTTTTTACTTTTCCACCCTTGTCTTTAATACTAAACAGGCAGCTCTGCAATAGTCAAACATGCTGTCCATAGGTCAATCGTTCCTAAACCTGTACTCCAAAATAATTACCAATAGTAACTGTTTACCGAGTATCTGTACAAGGATTTTCTCTCTGGGCTTATACCCTTTCTGCAGGAAGTAATAGAAAACATTACTGTGGAAAACAATAGACTGTAGGAAGCCAATGCAGTCTATGAAAAAAATTCCTGTGCAGAACTGCCTAATCTCACAGCCAAATTCTGAGCGTTTGTCATTTAAATAAAATTACTACCCTCCACCTACAAGCAGCCGATCTTTTACACATATAAATGGTTTCTGGTAAAGTGTTCTAATCTATTACATCATTTTATCACTTAAGAATTGGTTGGAGATGATAAAAAGCGTGTCCATGATCAGCAAGTCATCCCTGTACTGCCAAAGGGATTGGCCTCTTAATACAAAGGTGGGGAGGTGATCAGAAAAGAGAGATGGGGAGATAATATTAGGTAAAATCTTTCCAATAAGTTTGTGACCCACTGATAATAACTAACTGAAAAATAAACAAATACTTCTCTTTTTTACTATACTGACCAATGATGTGTATAGTAAATTCATCTGATGCAATTAATCATATAAAACCCCATTCACATGCATTTCGTCTTCTGGTGAAATCAGAGTTTATTGTTAATGCATATTTCATGTATGTAACCAGCACAATGTTCACTTAAACCTGTCCTGATCAGTGCCTAGGAGATTCCAATAAATTACATCGGTAACAATTTGAGAAGTGCACACTTTAGGTTAAACATGCCACGATACAAGGAGAAATTCATACACAAAATCCTTGTAAGATTTTAAGCCGGGGCCCTATTACAGAACAACAGAACCTATTACAGTGCCACTGCTGCCTAAAAAGTAAATATAATAATATAAAATTATAGTATTAAAATTAAAAAGTAAACAATGCTAAGGAGGAGGATATACTTCATGTCTATAGGCATTCATGCCAAGGGTAGAAATGAATGTACCAGTTGTATGACTTTTTTGCTGAGCCATATGCTGGAGTGACAGCTGGTGCTTTTTAGGGATCAGTCAGATATACAGTGAGAGGTTAACAAATGATCTCTTCCAAGCTGTTCCTTCAATCACCTTGTGAATTGTATGTAACCATTTACTATTGCTACTAGACTAAGACCTAAAATACATATTTTGGTCCTCCTCCCTTAATTATTGCGCTCTTAATATTTTCCTAAAAAGTTTTGGGAAACAGTCCGAAAAGTCCACTTTAAACTGTCTGTTCTGCCCCAATTTGGTTAGCGTAATAGAACGTCTTTTGAAAAATATTACAAAACATATGATGTCACAAACAATGTTTTTGCACATTACTTAAATTTAACAAATGAACAATTGAGAAATCTAGCTATCTGAGTATTATAGAAGAAGAGGGAACCTACCTAGTATAGAAAGAACTTACTGAGTGGGTCACTCGGCATCTTCTGATGGTGAAAGCCATGACAGCTCTCCCTCATGTCACAGTGAAGAGTGTAAAACTGATATGTTGATCTGCATGCACACACGTTAATGCCGGAAAATGACTTTCGCTTAATCTGCAGGAATCCAGCCCACGTGGTTAACAGTCCAGAGAGGAACACAATCCAACCCAGCTGTCAGTTAAGACCGAGCTGCTGTTCTCCCATAGTCTGCATGCTTACTATACTGTACAACTTGGAAGGTTTTTTTTTTTTTTTTTAAGCTCCTGGGGATCCTTGTGAATAGACATTACAGATGGTGTCCTACCCTTTGTTTATAAATTCAAGATAAATGGAAGTCCAACATTTTTTAAATGGATTTAGCTGGTAGTTAACCTGAGAACTTATGTACAGGGTTCTACCAGTTCCAAGTGATGCATAATGGTATGGACTGATTCAATCAACTGGAATTGTGCCCTCTAAACCAGAGGCCACCAAACCTCCAGGTCAGGGACCGGTGCCTTGGGGGCTGCAAATGACAGGAGGCAGAAGCGCAGGCAGTGGGAGTACCACCTGACAGCACACTGGCTCTCTTACACTACTCTGCTATTCTCAGCTAGTGTGCTGACAGGAGGCCGAGCTGCTGGGAGTAGTATAAGCTGTTCATATAACGGGCCGTGGCAAAATTTTATTCTATGTTACCGAGGACTGCTGTCAGAAGGGTTGGTGACCACTGCTTTAAACCACTAGCCTAAAATATCAGTTTCAGGAGGACTAACCCATTTTAATATCCATGGCTAGGACATGAGGTATGTTCCAGGAAACTATAACCACTTATGCATCTTGAATACGTTTGGTTAATTTGACACAGCCATGCCACTGTCAAAAGGGCACTAAATTTTCTTAAACAATAAAGATTTATAAATATTAATAAAAAGAAAAACCCTGACAAATAACTATTTTGATTTTAAAGTAACTGCAAGTGGAAGTTCCAGACCAAGATCACACATCCTTGTGCACACAAGTAATTCTGAAATGGATTACTACATAGGAACTACCTAATTATGGAAACACAAAAAAACAAACACTAAACCTGGCCTAAGTTTTGTATTAAATCATTCTTGGTACACAAAATTGTGTATCTGCCTGATCTATAAGCCAACTGTTTTTAAAGAAAATCTGCAAAAAGGTATTACTGAGCTTCATCTACAGGTGCTACTTCCATGGGAGTCGTTAAGGTAATTTGGCTTTTTTTATTCTTAGTAATTCACCCAGAACAGCTACTTATATTATGTGTTCTGACTTCACTCTGATTTTTCTGATATGCATACTTCTTCAGGTTTTGTAACTCAAAAGTATTAAAACCTGTGGATCAGTATTAGTCAGGCAATGAAATCCCCCCCTCCCCTTGGCTTTTAACCTGGGACAACCTTCTACAGCTATTAAATCTTGTTAGACACCCCAACACATTACAGCGATAGTAAGATAGCTGTTATCAAATAGCAAAGTAACAACTTATGTTTACATAATGGAGATCTATGCTAAACAGAAATCCAGGTCAGAACTTCACAACATAAAACTTATATAAAGTCATTACAAATATTTCTTACAAACAAATCCTAGAAGAGGAACTTTAGAGAACAGTCAGCAAGATACATTAAAGACCAAGCATGAATACACAGAAAACATTAAAACTGTGATTATGAATTCATTGCTTTTATGAAGTCGAGTCACGTAAAAAAAAAAAAAATTGCACAATTCACCCAACAGAAAGGCTGGGGCAAGCTATCCATAGTATTACTCTATCATACAAAAGCTTGGCAAGATGAAGGTGGGGTGGACAATCAATTACTAGAAGGGGTCTCTGCTTAAGCAGCAGTCAACATCTACTACCTATAAAGCAGACATAGCCCAGACACTATATGGCAGTCAGATTTACCTCCACAATGCTTTTGCTGAACAAACTTTTGAAGGTGCATATTCCATGACTATAATCCACATTCTTGTTTCAATAGTTCATGAGCTTTAACCAAAAAAAACCATATGCCTCCACCAGGGCAGATAAAGGGATAAAAAGGCTAAAAATATTCCCAATTGTTGCGCAATAGTAGAAACGTTCACAATTTAGTGCCAGTGAACAATACAGCTCTGTCAGTAAGTTTGAAATGAGTTGATTTTTAAACACAGTTCTTTATATGCTATTTAGGGATTGCAAGATAGCTGTGATCAAATGTGGGGAACACATGTAAGGCTTTACAGCTGCCTTTATGTTCAAATACTTATGGATAGCTTTTTTTGTGCACCTTTGTTTCTACAGGAGTAGAAATATTAAACAATGTATACAACTTTACCATTCCATCTGTTTCTTTATGTCATCAGCTGAAGTTAAAGGAAACCCTTATAGCAATAGTTAACAGTCATTCTCCATGGAAGTATTTGTCTAGAAGTCTGATGATGGCAGAAATGAACACTGAACAATAGAGCTATGTGTAGGAAATCCCCCCCCCCCCCAAACAATAGTGCTTTTATCTCAATTTGTTTTAATTCTGAAGTCTTTGCAAAAGTAAATGGAATGTTTGCTGAAAAATGGTTGTCTGTAGTATATGCTAGTCTTTCCTGTATCAGGGTTCTCCCCAGGACCTTTTAGCTGGGTGCACCACCCGACACTTTTCAGCACCCACCCGGCTGTTTTTGGGTGGTTACTAAAGAGTTTGGTCACAATACAGGGGCTGCCACCCACCTACAATTTCTTCCCACTCGGCTTAAAAAAAATTCTGGGTTGAGCACTGCTATACTATAAAAAAAAGCTTTAGGTACTTGGTAAAGGACTGCACATAAATGTCTTGTTCACCATCTACAACACTGTCAGCTGGAAATGCCAGTCTTGGGCGTACACCGAGACATATTCAGCAGCTAGCAGAGTAATAGACTAGTAAAATAACTTGGATGATTCCCTTAAGCTGCGTACACACTTCCAATTTTTATCGTTGGAAATGGACGAACGAACGACGAACGACCGATTGGCCAAAAATCGTTCGTAAAAAAAGTAACCAACGACGCCGACGAACGAGGATAGTCATTGGAAATGAACGACCGGACCGGCGGATCGGACGACGATCGTTGACCATCTATCGTGTGTACGGTCGTTCAGTGATCGTCCATGGTCTGAGCATGCGCAGTGAACGAACGTTCGCTCACTTCCTGTGGTGCACGTCACTTCCTGTATCGTTCAAACGATCGCATCTATCGTGTGTACAATATCTTTGAACGATCGTGTCGTTATCTGTAGGTACAGGATCGGTGCCATACGATCGTTCGCAGATATCGTGCAGGATCGCTCATCGTTCGTTTACCAACGATAAAAATTGGAAGTGTGTACGTAGCTTTAGTGACCAATCAGTAGCCAAGCACTGTAGCAATCTGAATGTTACAGCCAAACTTTTGCTACATAAAAAAGCAGCAAATAATTTAGAAACCAGAACAATACAATGTTTGGATGTGGTCAGGAAAAATTCTAACACATTCCCTTATTAAAATAAAACTGCTCATCAGAGAAAGCTGGGTCATCATCTTAAAGTTTGGGAACACAGCTGAGTTGTTTCTTTGGTCAACAACAGGAAACAAAGGCCAATGACAAAATTCCTACTTTAAGGTCCAGATACATTTAAAAAACTAAAGTAAACTGAAAATAGGATCTCCTAAAGTTCTTTGGAAGGGAGGTCCCTGCATACTAATAGCTAGAATCTTTGTTTTGTTTTTCTTCTATTCTACAATGAAGCAAATCCAGCAAGGGATGACTGTTTCTGCTGAAAAAAAAGGAGTAAGACCCCATTTAGGGATAAGCAGAGCCTGTTACAACAACATGAAATCACTACACTGAATGATATTAGACGTTAGTGATTTTGTCCTATGCCAACTAATTCACACATTATGAGTAAGCATTTTATTGGATGGCAAATCTAAAAAAACACAAAGATAATTCAAACTGTATAAAATGTATGAAATGTAAATATTACCAAAACACCATGTACACAGAGCATTATTTGTCTCTTTAAAAACTTTTACAAATAAGACATACTATTGTTTACCAGTGTAAATCTTATTATTATTATTGCACATTGTGTTCTGACATATTGCTGTCCAGTGTCTAATACAATAATGAAACACCGAGATGTGTAATGAATAAGGGCAAGAGACAATTATCCTGTCTTCTAACACTGACTGGGATCCCTGTGTGTCATATGCAGCCCAATTAGACAGCTAATTATTGCCATAAACCCATCTTCATCCTGTTAAAAAGGAATAAATCTTCCCTACTATAATATACCAGCAGACAGGATCCCTGGGGATGCTCGTCACAAGTATTTTTATATCCTGGATATAACTGCAAATTCACACGGCTCTAGTCAGTTGTCGCCATCAGAATTATGTGACCGTTTATCATTGTGGAATAGGAGAAGGGTGCACTGGATGACATACGCACTCACAGATTGCTGCCTGGGAAACACTAACTGCAGACAGCAGTCTTACCTGTCACTCTCTGCAGGACGCAGCGACGGAAGGCGAAAACTTGTGTTTCTGTCCAACTTTGACTGACTCTTTGTCCTCTTGATTGAGCCTTTTAGACGTTTGCTGAAGAAACCCTTTGGGGAAAATAAGAAACAATGAGATGCATCTATCTTAATATATAGAAATGTGATGTTCAATGAATCTGCAAAGTTAAAAAACAAAAAACACACTGACTTAGCAAAGCTATTGTACTCAGATAAATGTATATGCGAGTTCTGATAGCTATATTGCTCCAGTTACTGTATTGTAATTCCTATAACTGCAATTCAATAGGGAAACATTTTGTGCACCATAAAACAGTGGCCAATAGACAGAATAGGGGGAAGGGGTTCTGAAAAAAAACATTAAGAGGTTTAAATACATTTCCCCTGATGGGTATTTTTTTATCATCAGCACCTAATACAATAAAAAAGTTTGTTAGTTTAACAGGTCAATAACTAGACAAATCGATGTCCAGACAAAAATCAGTAATGTGTGCAGCCAATGTCTACATTTGGCATTCAAAGCCTGTGTCTAAGAGCTATGATCATGTGCCAAAATGTAATAAATTTGCTATAAAGAAAAAAAGACAAATTTAGACAATTTTAGACTTGAGGTTGATTACAGCGTTTTGCCACAGGCTCAACCACTCCCATTCAGTTGAGTTGGAAACCATGCAGTAAGCAGCTGTGATTATGGTGGATTGTGGTGCAGTTCTTGAAAGTGACAAGTCGCTTCTGGACGCACACTTGTATTTTTCCCCCTCTGAAGGTAGAACCACACCTCGAATTCCACCACACTCTGCATGCCACAGCATTATTAAAAAAGATTTCTTCTTAGATCTACCAGTCATGTTTCCTACATTCAGATATCTAGGGGCAGATGTGAACAAAACAATATTTTTTGAGATTACAGGCCACTCACAGGGACACATACATATATACTTCACATACAGAAAGCCAATTGACATTTGTGCTTACAGAAGACACCAGGGCTGTCTGTCAAAGATAACAAGTCAACCACACAAGTTATAGTCCCTTACGTCCGATTTTATTGTTACTGTAAAGCTGCTTGTCATTATTCTGCTCAGATCAGCTTGCTCTGTCTCAGTAAATGAGAACTTGCCACATCCCACCAAAGGGTACCATAATTAGACAATCAATGTCAATAATCTACATATAAACCTCTAATGATGCTTCAGGCATTCTTCAACACAATGCTTTGTTGAGCTCCCATAAGCAATTTCATGCACAATGTGGCATTGTGTTCAACCAGCATAACATGGATATGCAGCAAATCTCAATTGTAGTGCAAATATGGGAATTCTGCAGGCAGCATATGCTACAATTCTAGTGAAAAATGACTGAAGGTTATTTTATTATTGAACAGTAGCTGTTTACACAAATGACAACAATGAACTGTCAAAGAAAGTGCTCTACTTTAGATAGACTTTTATGCCTTTAGCTGTACTATTAAAAATGAATGTTTTAAATCTTGCATTGAGATATACCTGGGGTTTAAACTTAAAAATAAAGAGGTGCTTTAAAGAAATACAATAGTTTAGGGCACTTTTACCACCACTTTTCACCGTTAATTTAAATTGATTTGTGTGTATATGTGTGTGTATATATATTTTAACAAAAATATAATAAAATGATAAAGGAATGTTGGTGCACTATGGATCAGCTAAAGAGACCACAGTCTAAGTACTTCCCCAGGCAGTAAAACCTACAGATAGATTCCTGATAAAAAAAAAAAAAAGTAGTCACTGCTCAGACTTAAACTGTGCATAATGTTTAACTTGAGCCACGGCGATGAAGACTAAATGGGAGCGCAAAGCCTCCCGGGATACCTAGGACACATATCCTGAGAGTCTCTTGGCTGCTCCTTCTGGGACATAATTTCTAATAAGGGGAAAGAGATGCTGATCTCAGGCATGCACAGCGAGATTAGCTCTCTTTTCCCCCCTTTACAGCGGACTACGTCATCCAATCTCACACCTGCGCAGTCCGAGATCAAGTGAAGTAGTAAGAAGACAAAAGAAAAGACTGAAAATGGCCGCGCTGGCATGAAGAAGATTTCCAGGATGGTGTGGACCGCATCGAGGAAACGCCTAGCGCTATCTAGGGATCTGGGGAAAGTGTGCTTTTTTTTTTACTTAAGTTCTTTAAATTCAATGTTTTTTTCTTGCTGATATATTAAAATAAAAAACAGGTAAAAAATGAAGTCTATTTACATGGCAGTTACAGGCAGCTGAGAGAAAGATTAGTTTAAAATTGAAAGATGCTAATTAGGTACAATTTTGTAGGGGTGCAACATAACAGCAGCCATGTTAAAGGTAAATTTAAAATGGAGAAGGGTAGAGTAGTGTTTTCTCGACTAGGGTTCCTCGAGAAATGAGCAATTTGTGCTTCTCAGGTCAGTTTAACTGACACCAGTGATTTTTTGGTTATCTGTATAGGGGACATCCTTCTCAATGGTCAGCATCAGGAGTCATTCATCCCACTGAGCACCACACTAACGTACTGTGAGCGATATTATCATCATCAGGGGTTCTCTAGGACCTAAAAGTTATTTCTAGGGTTCCCCAATCTTTAAGTCAAGAAAGACTGGTCTAGACTGTTCTAAGTCTTAGTATTTTTTAGGACAAAATGATCCCGTAATTTGGTTTAGGGTGGTCTTTTGCAGAACTCATTCAGCTCTATGTTTCATTTACTTCCCATATTCCTGCACTATGGGAACTTAAGGGCAATAAGGATCGTCAGATGATACCGCAATTCAGACCTGTTCTCAGAACGTTACTGGAAGATTAAAAAAGTGGAATATGATGGTAAAGGCAATTTCTGACAGCATTAGCACAAAATTAGGGATATCCCAGCACAGAGAAAATGAAAGCAGTAGCTTATTATATTAAACATATATTGATTCAAAATGGTGGGAAGGCAGCATCTTAATGCATAAAAGATTTGGTGTAGCTAATTTCATCAAAATAATGGGTAGCTGGGAATCACTCACTGTAATTTAGTAGGGGAAATGTGAAACCAGGTGAGGAGATGGAGTAACTGCAGCCAAGAGAATAATGTTAAAACAGAGACTGAATATCATCAGCTGATGTGCAACTAAAATGGTATACAAAGCTACAAAATAAACAAAACATATTAGCTTTGCTCAAGAATAATGAAAATCTGCACCAACTCCAAATCCTAACTGGCTTTTCAAGCAGCAATGGTAGTCTCCATGCTTCTGTCATGAAAGGTGCCCTTTAAATAGAGCAGCTTTGGGATATGGTGGAGCCAACAAATCTGATGTTATCATGACAATAAAAACCAAAATCGCTGAGGAATGCTTAATGCATTTGTCTTCTATCCTGTCCTAGAAAACTGACAGCTGGAATATGATTTTGTAGCTGCTATGGGCATTTTGTTTAAATTAAGGAGGCCCAGGAATGTTGTGATTTGCTTGGATATTTACTAGACCGTTTAATTCAAAGCAAACTGTGACATATGTCTAAAACATACACAGTCCATCTGTATAGATTTGTAATTGCTACAAATGTGTTTTACCAACATTGAACATTTTAATGAGATATTTCAACAACAAGCAGTTCCATAACTGTGCTCTTTTCAAAATCTGGTATGCTCCAAGTTGGCAGCATTTCTGGAAATCTCCCACCGAGCTTGAATTGGAGCCACTACCCTTCTTCTTAGGTCTTGGTATGGTGCTTGAGCTCTGGTCAAACACCCCAATGTGAAAAAGCCTAACCAGCTTTCACTATGCAGCAAAAGATGTGTCACTCAAACTGGCAGGAGGGTCCCTGGGAAGCAATTAAAACTGTAAAGCAAGAATATGTCAAGCCCAATTGGCAAAGATCTATCAAGTCATCTTCCCAAGCAAGCTTTAATCTGACCCTCCAAGCAGTACAACTTCAAAATGTCATCAGACTTTTTCATGCTGATGTCAAGAGGGATTCTAGGTATGAATATCTACAACTTTAATTCAGTCTGATACAGAACAATGCACATAAATCATAATTTTATTTTAATTTGGATGTAACTTCTGTTATTTTTATAAACAAACAGGAAACTACTAGTCGAGTTTCCTTCTGCAACTTCTCTCTATTGCCGTTTTATTATTTGTTGTTCTATACCAGCAGTCGCCGACAGGTGATACGCAGAAAAATTACCCTTACCGTTACCATTACACATACAATTACACTCACACATTTCCCCTTCCTTAGCACACTCACCTACATTCCGCTTACCCCTTTAGGCGTCACACTGCTCCCTCGCGCATGCGCGGTCTGGAATACGGACCAGGCGCTTGTGCACTCGCTTCTACAACACGCCACTAAATTATGTTGTCCGTGAGGTCCAAAAGGTTGGCAACCACGGTTCTACATTGTCTTTGTCTCAAGATGGCATGGCTTTGCACCTTCCCATGTCACAGCTTCACCTTTAATTACTAATAATCCTAAAACTGGCAAATTAACATTCAAAAAGCAATAGAAGAGGTGAAAGTAGGACAAATTTTGCTGAATAAATGAAGCTGTATCAGGTGAATCCTTTCAGTGCATATCGTTACTTACAGCTTCCTCTCCGAAAAGGTGAACAGAAAGCAGCATAGTAGTGACATTTACCTCCCAATCTACATATTATATCAGCAATTAGAGGCAGCACTGCCTTAAAAAATCCAACAATGTAGCTATATATCTGTCAAGCTGTGGGTACAGAAATGCCTAGGCACAACCTCATGCCGGGGAGTTTACTACTGTATTTCATGAGCAATTCAATGCAAAAATTCATTAGAATAAAGCTTGGGCACAAATACCATCCCTAGATGTTGACACGATAGCAAATATTTCCTTTTCTAGCTCAGTTTCACTTTAAGCACTGTGGATCTACATGTAAACAAAAAAAAGAAAAGAAAAGGAATCAAACCTTATGGGCTATGGTCCTTTATAAACTGCTATCAGAGATACTGGACTAAATGACATTAAGGCTTTCTGGTAATACTTTGAGTTATAAAAGGCAAATAATGTAAGTTATGCTGTAAAAGATTTCTATAAGAAACTTTAACTACCATAAACACGTACTAATTTAGACCATCACATTACCATATTGCAGTAGATGACTAAAGATTATACGATCCTAAATCTAAACTCCAGGAGAGCAGCAAAATGCAAACTGAAATACATAAATGGGAATGGCTTTACCTAGCAGAGTATTTGTACTTATGTGATGCTTACAGCTCTGCCAAATATTATACTTTGGCCTCCCACTTCCAATGCAACAGCAATATAGCATGACCAACACAGCCAGCCTGCTAATTAGACAGTGATCTAGAAGTGGGATACTCATGAGCCATCACTCTGATCTCTCCTGTTGCCATGTCAGGATACTCATTGAAGCACAGAGACGTTTATGGTGCCAGTCCTCTTTTTTCCAGTCTTGTATTCCATACAGGCCATTGATAAATTAAATCACAAAATTACATCTACCTGAAAGTAAAGGAAAAGGCTCCCAATGACTGCAACAAATTAGAAATAAACTAGTAGCAAACACCTACTAAATGCAAAATATACAATATTTGATTTATTAGGAGGCAGATATAAAATAACTAGTTTGGTGGGCTAGAGGCTCTTTGTTTACTAAGGCACAGGTGTGCAATCTACTGAGACACTACATGGGGTTCCAAAACACATTTTTAGGGCACATGTTAATTATAAACGCATCCAATCTAATGGCTTATACTGAGAACCGGAATATCTAGCTTATATACTATTTTGTGTAAGAACTAATAAAGTAAATGAAAAAAAACATACATGAGTTTTAGTTTATATAATTGTGCAATCATGAATTCATCTCTTTGGTCATGTCTGCATGTCCAGCCACATCTTCCCCACTAGGTAGTCTGGGCACTTAGAGGGTGAAATCTGTGACTGCGGAAGACACAAGCACAGGCAGCTGGAACATCTCAGCAGGTTTTTCCTGACCTTCACTTTTGCTGACTGCGTTGGCTTTTGTTACACTTACCAGGACCAGAAGAGCTAGCGGCAGACGGCATTCCCTCACATCCAATTACACTCTCTGCTAGACAAAAGCAGCGCCTTGCTGCATCAGTATTAACACTAGCAGGAGCATTTCAACTGCACCTAATGTACAATCATAATGCTGTAGTGATTCTTAATCAGATTGGGCACTGACGGATATTACTCGCTCAGAGACCTGACGTCTTGCTCCCTCAATACTGCTGCTTAATAGAGCTAGTGTAGGCCTGCTTAACTCTTCCACATCCTGTATAAGTGTAGACTGTTCTCAATATACTGCCTTATCAGTGGTAAAAGAAACTATATTATTAAAATACATTTACATAACTATATGAATCTTGGTAGTAACACATTGGACTCCCTTTACCCTCAGAACTGTTGTGAATTCCTTGTGGAATAAAGTGTTGGAAACATTCTTCAGGGATTTTGTTCTATATTGACATGACGACAATACGAAGTTGCTGCAGATTGGCACATCCGTGATACAAATCCCTCGTTCTACCACATACTAAAGGAGCTCTATTGGTTTGAGATCTAGTGACTGTGGAGGCCTCTTGAATACAGTGAACTTACTGTCATGTTCAAAAACATTTTAAGAGTTTGCAATAATCTAATCTTTGTGACATAATGCTTTATCCTGCTACATGCAGCCATCAGTAGATGGGCACCCTGCAGTCAGGAAGCGATGGACATGATCAATATTATGATAGGCTGTGGCTTTTAAACAATGCTTAATCGGTACCAAATGTCCTGAAGTGTGCCAAGAAAATCCCTCACATCACTATACCACCACTACCAGACCGAACAAGGCAGAATGGATACATGATTCTGACTCTTTAATGTTGCAGACCCCAAAATCTGCCACTACAATCCGAAAGTCAGAGAAGAGATCCAAATCCTTCAGACTAGGCTGCGTTCTTCCGAAACTTTGTCCAATTTTGGTGAGCCTGTGTGAATTGTAGCCTTGGGTCCCTGTTCTTTCTGGCAGGAGTGGCACCCAGTGCAGTAGACAATCTGCTTCAAGGTTTGATGTTTTGTGCATTCAGAGATTGTCTTCTGCATTCCTCTGTTACAGGGAGAAGGTATTTGAGTTTTTATCAGTTTGAACAAGTCTGGTTACTCTCCTCTAACCTCTGGTAACAATAGGAGGTAACAGAACTGTTGCCCATTGGAGGTTTTACCTTTTTTGGACCATTCTCTGTAAACTCTAGAGATTATTGTGAAAATCCCAGCACATCAGCAGTTTCTGAAATACTCAGACCAGCCTGCCTGGTTGGTACCAGCAACAATGCCACATTCATAGTCACAAAAATTACTTTTCCTTCTAATTCTGGTGCTTGGAACGTAAACATGTCACCTGGCATCGAATTTATGTCATGTGATTGATTAGATATTTACGTTAACTGTTGAACATTTATACCTAATAATGGTATACAATACAAGTCCATGCATGAGAAATTATATAGACAGATACAAAAACATACATCAGTTTAAAGAATATAGTAGATAGCAAATTAAACAAGACCATTAAAGAGAATCTGTCACTGCTGAGAAATAGGGGAGGAGTTGTTGATGAGCAGAAGGTGTACACTTTGCAGCCATTATCTATGCTTCTCTTTTTGGTGAGTCATTGAACCACAAGTATCTGCACATTAAGTAAACCAACTGCAAATTTGCATATACTTTTTACAGTTCATTGGCTTTCCAAGCCTTGAACAAAGTTGACAGCACTGACCAATGGCAGTGTAGATCCTTGATAGCAATGTACAAACCCCACATATACCATTTGCCATTCCTTAAGCTAAAGATCAAAAAACTGAGAAATTTCTACTGCCCATTCAGGTAATAAAGACAAAACATTGCACAAAAACAAGAGAAACACTTAAATCTCATTTTCTTGTATGACCAACTGTTCCACATTTAAGACAAAGCTTGTTTAACAAGCAAGTGTATAGGGCAAGGATTATGTACAAAGTGTAACATTACAGAGCAACTGATAACATTTTAGTTCACAGCAGTCACACTGGTGAGAACAACTTTGAATAGCTGAAGGTTTACATTTTCTAAATATCTGAAATTCTCGATATCAAATATAGAATCCTAAGTATCTCAGTAAGGTCAGAAAATTTCATTTAGTTGATTTTACAAGTATCTGATTTGATTTTGAGACCTCTAAATCTATTATTTATTCAAATTTGGAGCATGTGCACATACCCTAAGCTTTATTACCTGAGAGACTGAGTATAAATATAGTCATGTGTGGTAGTACAACTGATTGATATAAATATTGACCTCCAATTATGATGGAATTATACATTTTTTAAATTAGACATTGTAGATACAGGTTTGCACAACTGCCAGCACTAGAAGAAATATAACTATGACTTCCTGTTTCCCCTCAGAGGGGAGAACAGCACTAAGGCAGAAGTTAACAAGCGCAACCCCTGTCGATGTTTTCCCCAGAAATGTTTTTTAAACTGGGTGGTCAAAATGTGGATGGGAAAAAATGTGACAAATTTAGCATTCACATGTGTTGCTGCCATAGGAATACAGTAACCCCTATAACTCTGTCAGTTTCCTACTGCCTCCCATACCTTGTTTCAACCATATAATGTACACCGTTAGTATGTCCCATTTTTCCATCTTTGGGTTATGTCCAAGGGCAGCACGGCCTTATCTGCATTCTGCATCTGGAGTTTGCAGGTTCCCTCCATGTTTGTGTGGGTTTCCTCCGTGTACTCCGGTTTCCTCCCACATTCCAAAAACATGCAGTTAGGTTGATTGGCTACCCCCCAAAATTGACCTTAGACTGTATTAAAAGAGATATGACTGAGCTAGAACTCACATTACATTGTGAGCCTCTTTGAGGGAAAGCTAGTGACATGACTATGGACTTTGTAATATCATATACGCTATATAAATAATATGCAATATTAATAAAAATTGTCCAGTGCGTCTTTATTGTGACCAAACTTATCAGTAACAGCCAAGTGGTTACTGAGAAGTGCCAGGTGGTGCAGCCTGCAAAAAGGGGCTATAGTGAACACCGCCCTAACTAAAATGATATAGAGGTAAAATATTATACTTATTAGGGATGAAACAGATTATACATATTAGGGATGTCAATGTCCCAGGAAATCTGGCATGCACAATGGACATAGGAAAGTGACATGAGATGTGGTTGTTTTACTTTTTGTGTTTCGGCAAACCTTATGTCAAACTGTCCAGGGCAAAAGCCCTTTGTTACACCTTTACACTCTAGCATGAAATTTAGTATTTCAACTTTTTTCCCTTTTCCTTGTATAGTCTAATGCTTTTTTTAATGTCTTCAAAGAAGTGTTCAAGTATGGATGTTAGATTGCTAAAGCTGAGAGAGACTTTGTGTGGATTAATGCTTTGTTTTAGATAATGCTAAATGAAAAAGGAACCTTTACTGTGTACACAAAAGACGTGGTGAATAAAAGAGTATTAATAACTTACAGAGACTTTAAATGGAGAGGTGTTGGCTGGGTCCATGGAGCTAGCCTTGTCTGATGTGCTGGTTCCGGATATACTTCTCCTTCGTGGCGACCTCTCAGCTGGAACTTCTGTACAGGTTAAAGAAAAAAAAATACCCGACATGAGACTGGAGAAAGGTCAGCAACAAAAAACACACAAAAAATAAAAATACTCTTCTCTATGCAGAACAAGCAGAGCAGCTTGTCAAAAAGTAATAACAAGCATCTTTTTGTTTAAGCTTTTTGTGAAAAGATAATTGCTCTTTAGATTTCACAGTTGGGCTCCTCTCAGCAGACAAAATAAAAAGATTGAACTCTGCAGACAGTGAAGCATACACATACCAAGCATATGTCTCTGGGAGCAGATTAGTAAACAGTAGAGCATGTTGAACAGGTGAATTCCATTGAGGAGACAGAATGCCTTACAAGATAAACCGACTGCTAGATATTGCATTGCAATTCACACATGACTTGGGCATGGATATAAATGCAGCATATTAAAAAGCACATTTAGATTTAATGCAGGACTGGATCATTCATGCAGAGTTCTGGAGCAAAGGAGCTTAATCAGGGAGCGATCATAAACTTTTAAAGAGCCTACAAAGGGCTCTGATGTCAAGCTCATTTAGTGCCCAGCTCCTAGGACTTGGCCAGTCCTGATTCCATGTGTTAAAAAAATAAATAAAAAAAAACATGGTGAGTGGTAAACATTAAAATGGGTATAAAAGTAAATTAAACCATGGTAATAAAAAACTCAAGAAGGTAAGCCTTGTTCAGCTTTTATACCTATTAGGACAAAAGCTAGTGCCCAAAAGCCTGGTCCTAAATGTGCACGTGCTACGACAAACATCCTGTGATGGTCAACCTACATGCTGCTACGGGTTGGCTGGTTTATAATACCTTCCTACTGTTCAGGACGAATGGAGGTATATTGAAATAACTATGCTTAAAGTAAAATGTCCCATCTTTATTGCAACAGAAGTACAGTACAGTATTAAACCAAATTTTAATCAACATCAGCACCTTATTTCTGGCTATAGTATAACATACAAGCTAGTACAGAAAATTATTTAAAAAAAATAAAAATAAAAAATCAGAAGTTTGCAGGAAAACACAGTTTACTATTGGAAAGCTAGTGCAACATTGTTTGTTGTTGGCTCCTTTAGATCACAAGCTATTGGCACTTGTTAAGTTAGGGAACATGTAACATTCCTATTAAAAGAGTTATGTTTAATAATTTTAATATTTCTATCTTTTCTAGAGTTCATGTGCATGTGGTTCTAATGACAGAGAAGACATAAAAAGTTAAGGGCAAAATTACATACATTTTAGTAACGGTAACACTGCTAATATTAATGAGGAAATTCGTCAACTGTGAAAAGTTTGAAAACACTAAGAATGTCTATGGGGTTTGTTTACTTGCAACAGAAGTCAAGTTTATTTTGAACAACCAATCACAAGCTAATGATCTTTTCCATCCCACATGGTTGTTTGCAAAGTGGACATGGGACTCCATAATCACTCCATAATCCATACCATCATATACTTTGTAAAGTATAAGTAAGGTAAACAATCTAAACCGTTTCAATAAATTCATCAGGTCTGTTCTGCTATGGGCCAACAAAGGGTTAAAAATCTAAATTGGAACAGGTGTATTACAAACCGAGAAAATAGGGGAGAAAAAAAAATTTGTCTGTACCTTTATCGCAAGTGCTACCCATCTCCACTTCAAAGCTTGGGCAGAGTCCAACTTCTGAGACGCAACCAAGAATCCCACACATGGATCTACATCCTATGCAGTACTGCACTGGCTTAGGCAATGCCGGAGAAAAGGCAGAGGCTATGCAGCCTGGCACAACCCGTTGTTCTCAGGGAACTGGCGCAGCGAAGACGAACAATCCTGGCCTTTTGGCCCATGGGATCCGTGCTACTTCCAATTCTGAAAGAAGCTGGATCTGATCCTGCCGCTTTTCCCCTCCCCTGGCAGTGTGCAGAGAGCAAGGAGATACACACCGCCGACTGCAGCTATTCAATCAATTGCCTCAACTGCACATCCTCATTAGATATCAAGCTATTTACAGATGCTGAAGCACTCTGGCGTTTAGTCGGGGAAAGTGTCATCATTGCATTTTAATCCATGCAAACAAGAAGCAGATATATATAGGAGCTGCTAACCTGTGCCAATGCAGAACTGACAATGCAGCCCAAAAAGGGTTAAATTGTCCAGAATCAAGCAAATCATACTCAAAGGATGTAAAGCAGCAACAAGATCCCAAGATATTAGCTATGTAATTGTTTAAAATCAATGCCAACAGAAAAGGCCTACACAGTAATTTAAAACACGAAACTTGGTTCAGAGGCTAAAAGAGGATAACTGATAGAAGGAAAATAACGAATAATTTTGCTTTTAATGGTCCAACATGTTCTTAAGTGCATATTTATGCACTTAAGTGTATAGAGGACAACAGAAGAAAAATTATAGAACAGCTAAAACAGGAATGAACCGTGCACAAAAACTTATAAATCAATGCAAAAAAAAAAAAAAAAGTTCAGTAACAAAAATCTTTTTGTTAAACTTTGTTACCATTATTGACATAATAATGCATCATCTAAATAAAATTTCAAATAAATGGAATTGAGACAAAGGTCTTGGAAAAAAAAAAATCCAAGATTCCTAAGAGAAGTTAAAGTAATTGACTTTCAGAACAGAGAAAAAAAATTAAAAGTTTTGGTCTGAGCAGGTTAGAGAATACCACAATGGTCCTATTTTCCCCCTTTAATATTCCAGGATAATTGCCTCCTCTGCAAGATTACAGCTCACTCAGCAGTCAGAGAAAGGATTGTTTGTTAACGTGTAGGTATGGCCACAGATTGTACGTTTGGAGCTTGGCACTGAAGCTCTTTCTCCTCCTCCATCATCATTAACATTGGACCTCTCTGTGTTCTTTTTCCAGCAGCAGTGGGAGAAACTGGGTTGGAGTCACCTTGCCGAGTAGCAGTGAGATTCCCCCAGTGTCATTGCTATGCTTTTTCCTCAAGATGTCAGATTTAAGTCGCACACTGTGGATCCTCTCTCATCCTCAGGGAAAGTTGTAGCAGTCAGTCAGTCAGACAAGCAAGCTGCAGGACTGTCAGTTAGTAAGCTTTTTCTTTCCTCTTCCAAAATGAGATGTCTCTCTTCCATCAGTCGTCTAGCCCCAGCATGCTACACACTACTGTTGCATTATCACCTGCTGCAAAATCAATGCAGCCCTCTTCTACATAATGGTTCCCATTTCATGATTTGTCATCGGCACTTAGTCCAGGGAAAGCATACCAATAAACAGAGATAAGATATAATAAAAAGGTTGCATTAAAGGCAGAGAGCCTGGCTTTTGCAGCACAGGAGGGAGCTGTAGCAAGGCTCACCTCCTGAAAATTCATTGCCAGCAACAATACACAAACAAAATTTTAGAGTAACCTAAACCCAGTGTCCGAGTCAGCAAATGAATGTGGGCAGGAGCAGAGATGGAAAAAAATCTCCACAAGATAAGTCACAGAAAAAGCCCAACCACAGATGCTCTGCAAAGTCGCTTATCTAGTTTGACTTCTGTAAGGGAATTTAGAATATTTTTATGCTTTGCTGGTGTGTAGTTATACACAACACACCGCCAATAAAAAGTGTTAACTAGCTAAGCAAGCTATCAGGGGAAACCAGAACATCTGTCTACTACAAAAAGGGTAAATCTGTCCAAGCCAATGATTACAAGAGACAGGGAGGCATTATTCATAAATCTTTGTTCCCACAATGGCTGTTTGACATTTACTAAGCCACTAAAACTATCACGCAAGGTGATCAAAGGATCTTGTAACAGATTTATTTGTAAAAGCTTTCATAGTCAGTGTTACATGTGTATTAGCTCTGATGACCAATTCTTGCTGCAATATGATAACAGAGAAAAGGTTCAAACAGGAAAACAAATGTATTTAGGTAAAAGGATTATATAGCAAATCAATATATAGATTCTCTTCACCTTCTGTCTATAGCAACATCAACCAATCAGATTTTCCATTTTAGCTTACAAAATCCAACTTAATCTCCACAGGCAAATTGAATTCAGATAATCAAGCTTAAGACCATGTTCAGACATACGGCAATGGAGACCGCTAACACAGCATTTTTAAAGAGAATAGAATGCAGAGCAAGCATTCTCTGTTTAGCATAAAGTTCGATGTCTGATTGGCTGAGCCTTTAAAAAAAAATAAATCAGTTTTTATGTGGATGTAAATTTAAGTCAAATGCGACAGCATCAATCCTTTGTTGTTCAGAAACTTTCAGCATTACCATAGCTATGACTCCACTGTAAGCTGCAGTGTCTGGCAGGGGTAGCACAAAACACAAATGAAGTTTAGTTAACAAGCTTTTTGGTTGGCTTTATAAGGCTCATTTTTGATAAAGAAAGAACTAAAAGTCCTGTTTTTTTTTTTTTTTTTTTCTTCTTACAGTAGTGGACATTTCTGTTCCCTCCCTGTTTTATAGACACATCAGAGAGTTAAAAGAAATCTCCCATTTTGGATTCACTATTGCCAAAATGGTGAATTTTCCCACCCAGGACAAATACAATATATAAAACTTGACAATACTTTATCAATCCTTCCCACTTTATCTAAAACAAAGGATTTCGCCAGAGATAAACGTAAAAAATCAAGGAATACGTATGTATCCGCAAGTTAGTGGCTTCTGAACTTGCGAATCATTTGCAACAAATATTCCTGTCTTTGTGACCCTGCTTAAATAACTGCAAAAAATCTGGTGGTCGGGGCAGGTATAGTATTTGCTGTGTGACAGAACCCATTACACTGAGGAACGCATTTTTTGTTGAGTTAGATCCCACACTTGTTTTTTTAGTAATTTTTGGGGTGGTGCATCCAGAAATGACCTCAGTTTTTTTGCCATCACATCCAGTTTTTATGATACAGGGTACCCTCCTTTTTTGTCATAAAACATACAAATTTTACATTCAGTGAAAAAAATAATGACATAACTTGAATGTACTGTTTATTTAAATTTCTTTTGTTCATATAAAGGATTTATTGTTACTCTGACATTTTTTTTTTACAGTAAAACATTTGAAAATTAATTGTGTAAGCGGTTAAGGTAAAGATTTACGTTTATAGCTTTTCCTGGAGTGTTCAGTGTTAGGACAATCCCGCCGGATGCTCCAACAATAGTCAGCCATCATCTGTACATCCCATCTACCCTGATACCGCCCTTCCATGACCTTCAAATCTTGGTGGAATCCTTCACCTTGCTCATCAGACTGCACCAAGGTTTTCCGGGAAGTTAGAAAGATGGATATGCAGAAAATGCACCTTGATGCTCATATTGCAACCAAGCATTTTGTAGCTCTCCAAGAGTTTCTGGACAATTTCTGTGTATTTATTTGCTCATGTGTTTCCAAGAAAGTCCTTGACAATGGCTTTGAATGATAACCAAGCAATCATTTCGACTTCCGACATTGTCCTGATGAAAAGTTCATGTTTGATGAGCTGCCGAATCTGTGCACCATCAAAGACACCTGCCTTTATTTTTTCAAATGACAGGCTAGGAAATGCCAAAATTAGGTACAAGTTGAGATTCAACCTCCAGACCTGAGGAGTGTTGGATTTTTAAAAATCCTGGATTTTTTTTTATACTTTTTTTTTATACCTCCACACACAGCCTTCCTCTCGCAGCATCACGGATATCTGGCACAGTTATAGGGAACAGGCAGCAGGGACGTTTAGCAAGCAAGATCTAACAGCTGTCCCTGCAGAACAGCACCATGAAAACATTAGTGGGCAAAAAGTGTACTGCAATCCCTGTATTGTGCATGTGATACGAAATTCATGCTGGGAAACTGAAGGATCCGGATTATTGATGGCCGGATTTTCGATTGTCAACCTGTACTTGAAACAATCTCCTTCAGTTGGCAAAAGCTTTAACAAACTGCTTCATCAGACCCATTTTCATGTTCAGAGGCAGAAATATAATATACTTTCATGTAGAATATTGGATCACCTGGTTTTAGGGCAAATCTTGGAGGCCAATTCCTTTCCACCCAATGCTTCTCACAAGCTCTGCTGTCCCACATGCACAGAAAACGGGGATACTTAGTGAATCCGCGTTGCTGCCCAAGAAGGAAGAATATCATTTTACGGTCAACACAGATGACCCAATTGTGTTGGTGATATTGCAACAACTCAATGACTCTCTTTATGCCTGCATATTCTTCACAAAGAGAAACTGAATGGTCAATTGGGACTGACCCAAATATATTGCCATTCTGAAGGAGGACACACTATAAGCTCCATTTTGAGCTATCGATGAATAGTCGCCATTCAGTTGAGTTATAGAATGGAATTCACAATTCCTCCATTAAACCAGTTATGCTATGGCAATACACAAAGCCACTGTCAGTTCTAAAGTACTGCAGAAATGCAATTTCTCTGGTTCGAAAGTACGATACCTTTGTTTCTTTTTCAAGTAAGTTTTTCTTGATGCTAGGAGTTCTGAAGCCTTCTTCGGTAGCCCCAAATCACTCAACTCATGCTGATCAAATCCCTTAAGAACAGAGCCCTCTTCAATTTCAAACTCTTCATCATTGTTGTCACCTAGTTCATCACCATAATGATGTTCTTCGAGAGAGGGTAGTGTAATGAAAACCGGTACTGGGATTTCATCTGAATGAGCCACTGGGCGTATAGCCGATGGTAGACTAGGATACTCTGTTACATTTATTTTTCTTGTTATTTCCTGAAGTTTTCACCATACAAAAGTAACAGTCACTGAAAATATCTCTTGGCTTTAGCCAAACTATAGGTATACCAAATGGCATCTTATCATGTGTTCCCTTTGTCCACATCCGTAAACCCTCGACACACTGTTTGCACACCTTATGAGGGGCCCAAGACTTATCTTGATCACCAAGTTTAACTTTGAAATATGCCAAATAGGATTGCTCTACAAATGTGCTGGTGTTCGCCCTTTGACTGGGAATGGTGAAACTGCCACAGATATAATACAAAATGAATCAGGGTTGTCTAGGCACTTACGACGAGATACAGCAGAGCCAGACATGATCTGAAAGAAAGGAAATACGTGTGTAAGTAGAAAAATAAGTTTTGCTGATTCACTACATAGAGCAGCACACATCCTCTGACCACACGGTCTTGCGTGTAAATGAATAGCCTATACAAATCCACGCTACAGTAATCGCAATAATATAAGCGGTAGAGAACAAAACTGAAGTGATAGAAGAAAACTAACTACACTTTCAGAATCAGCATACGTATTTTAGTGTAATTGAGCTTAAAAATTGAAGTCAACAAAAAATTTGTTCAAAATTGTTCCCCGGTGTTATATTTCCATTGAAGGCTGCAATGACATCATAATAATTCCAGCATTTGTTTACCATGACAAACTGGGAGTAACCAGACTCTCTATGTACACAAAATAGGAGTCAAAAGTACAAATGACACATCACCTGGATAAACATACATGAAAAGAACATTTACAAAGTTGCTTTTTCTCCGACTCTGACCTTAACCAATATAAAAATTAGACTTTACCAAACATTCATCTTCTATCTAGCCAACTGGAGTCTACTAATAGCTGACTAAAGCAAACTGTGTTTTAGAACAATTTAGAAGGTCCATTTATCCTAGCAATCAAGAACACATTACACACAAAAAAATGAGAATAAAGCAGACCGGCAAACCTGCCATATAGGCAACATAGCAACAAGAGGGCATATTAGACATCTGACGGTGGTGTCCATAGTAGCCACCCTACAGACATGTTTGAATGCAGATATTACAGATGGTATTTCACATTTAAAGGTAATCTATAAACAAAACTATATTTGAGCATTTACATGGAGGACAGCAAGCTGAAGGACATCGAAGGACATCATAGGACACCTGTATTGATGCTAGATTCTTATCGGAGATGACGACAAAGGAAAATCTAGGAAACCTGAAGGACATTCTAACTTCTCCCTATTCTAAAAGAAATTTTTTGCTACAGATCCACATAATGTGATTGGCTGGACTATTTATCATATAAATCTGCAAAGAATAGTAAGTCAGGATTAGAGGTAATTCTTGCAAGAGTAGTTGTTGTACATACTCAAATATAAACCAAGACTTTTTTTTATCCCATTAAAAAAGAATCTTGGGTCAACATCAGTAGATGTTGCTTGTCTTCATGTATAGCTTATAACAAACCCTTGCCATCTGAAAGAGAGTTTGTTACATACTTTACACAGTACAGTCTACAAAATATAATGTAAGAACAAGTGACCAATTATAACCAAATCAAAAGGACAAAATACCTCACCTTTAAAAAGGGGGACAAAATAACAGACCAAACCTTTGCGACTTTAAGGTTTATACTCAAGCAAATGTATTTTTTTTTTATAGTAAGTAGGTATTTTGGTTTATCGGTATGAATATTCAGGATTTTTTTTATTTTTCGGTTCTTCTTTTATTTATTACAACACTGGGACTTATTTATTACAACACTGGTTAGAAAATAAAAAAAGGGTAAGCTAAGGAAAATAACTACAATAGAACAGTGAAAAGCAATGTTCTCACAAAGAAAGTTCCCTTTGAAGGGAAAAAAAATTCAAATCAATAAAAAAAAAGGATAAATTAGCAGAATAGAAAACCAGTCACAAGTTTATATTTAATGTATCCATTAGAGAAGAAAAAAGTGTGAAAGCATTAAGGAGGCCAATGTGTAGAGGTCTTAGTAGATTGAAAATGGCTCAAGTCAGTAAGGTCACTGAACATGTTGTGTTACAATATTTATGTTCTCCAGTGCATCAAGAAATCAATGCAAAACCCTTGTCTACCTTTAAAGCCTCAAGCAGTTACTGGATGTAATCGGTATTGTAAAATCAGGTCTTATTTGATAAAAAATGGCTTCTGCACCTGACATTTTTAGGTCGCTTGCTACAATTCTTTTTTTATTGAATAAAATACATTTAGACATATGTATCAAATTTTTTGTCTTGGTCTACAGTAGAGGTTCTTGGTAGAAAAAGCATCACAAGGCCTAGGTCCTGGAAACCTATTAGCAATTGTAGCAGCCTGCCTGTGCTGACCACGATCATGACCTGCAAGGATATTATTATTATTATTATTAAACAGGATTTATCTAGCGCCAACATATTACGTAGCTGTACTTTAAACAGGGGTTGCAAATTACAGACAGATACAGACAGTGACACAGGAGGAGGAGAGGACTCTGCCCAGAAGAGCTTACAATCTAGGAGGCGACGGAACTCTCACACAATAGGATAAGAATTAACCCATTCACCTTATATTCCAGTATTAAGGGTAATTTGGATTGCCCACCATGGGTTAAATTCCATGTTTTCCTCTACTCCTGTTCTATGCTGCAGTTGTTGCAGTAACATTTTTCTCTTGCAAACTACTTACATAGTTATACATATCCTCAAATATAAATCTGGAGTCCCTGGAGTGTGTTTTAGATGTCTAATTTCTAGAGGCTTCTAATAAATATTCAATGCTAACATCACAGAGCAGTTTAATAGATGTAATTATTTGTGATTAAAGTCTCAGGATATAGAAGTGAACAGAGAATCACGCTTCCCAAGGAGCTGCAGGAAATGATATTTCCGCCTCGGAGGTGATGTTCTGACAGATGCAGATGGCAGTGGCTGTGCGGGAATAGCAACACTTCACTTCAATCTCTTAGAACTTTATTAAAATGGACATATCATACCTGCATAAAATCTTTTAATAATCAAACCTAGTTTTGTTAGAGAGACGCACACTTTGTGGCTGCAAAATATTTACAGTGAACACCAAATAGGTTCAAATCGTTTACACAAAACTAGGTTATGCACACATTTTTTTCTTCATTCGAAGGAATAACTCTGAATAATAAGAACGATAAGAAGAAGTAATAATAATAAATGATAAGGAATAATAAGAAAGAATAGAACTGTAGACAGTTCTACATTGTGTGCAATTGTCCAGAGACTACAAAAGCAGGACAATGTCCAAGATAGCCTAATGTCCTGGTATAGCCAAAGGCCAATGTCAAACCAAACAATGTTCTGTATGTACAGCCTGATGCTGGCTGAGCATAATATCGAAAGATTTGACTACATGGTGCCATTGGCAGTATATTGACAAAACAAAATTATAATAGGTATCTAGGCCACAGTTATAAAAATCATTTTTCCCTGTATCTGTGTGACTTAAACTACTAAAAGCTGCTAACAGACTTCTATCTTCCAGGAGGAAGGAAAAGCTGTTAAGTATTATTAAAAACAAATGGTCATGTCCCCACAGCTCTATCAGTCATAATAGCTCTGTGAATCAATACAGGTTTAGCCATGTTCCACAGGAAAAAACATTGACATTTTTAACTTATACATTATGCCTGTCAGACTCTGTCATCCCATGTAACATTTCTATGTTAATACTGCATAGGAAAGGGTAAAAACAATGTTAGTTCTACTGCTAAATCAAGCTGTTGCTTTGTTACAGGCACCACCAATACCTTCATATATTGACATTTCTGGGATACTTTATGCCTTTATTTCTCAGTGACTTCTTTTTTTTTTAGCATAGATGAAAGAGATACTCCTACACATGGGGAAAGAAAACTAGAGCTCCACCTGCTGTCCTAAAAAGCAACAGATAATAAAAGACAATATTTTTACATTGATGAGTTTTAAAAGTAAAGGCAATACGGCTCATTAGAAATGTGATCACAATGCCCAGTGTACACGGTGATTGTATTAGCAGAAAATATTTATACAGATAAACCCTAGTTATAGTAATCCTGTATAGTAATGAACAAGTTTGATGCCAGGCTGCCGAGGATCTAGGCATTACATTGTGGGATGCAATACTCTCATCAAAGATGGATGATTTAGGGTTGGAGGCTCTGGTTGGCACTACAATGACATATCATAAAACAACAGGTATCTGCTAACATGTGTTGCTCTAAGCTCTGTGCTACTATAGTTGAATATATTTATCTTGTCCCAGGTTTGCTCTAACTTTCAATAACGAGCAATCAAAGAATAAATACAGCAACAAAGTGTTCTAACATGCTGCATTGCAGTGAAACCATGCCATCAACTTCTAAAAAGAGGTATCATGACAATGACTACATTATCACATATGGGATGGTGAAGCTCACATCTATAAAAATCTGTTTTAACAGCTCCAGAAACCTGCGAGTTCACTATGCTAGGATGAGCTGCTATGACGATTCTAACTTTTAAAAACCCAAGCATAATTATAAGGAAAGAAAATGGATAATTATCAGGTTGGTTTTAAGAGGGGGGTGGGGGGTATTTTAGGTATAGTTGGCCTCCTAATTTTCTTGGATACTAGAATTAAAATCCTAAAATTCACAATAACTAGTTATCAGGATGGGAGGTTATAGATATCTTTTTTTACCTCCATGTGGTAAAATTAAATAAAGAAAACTAATGCTGCTGAGACTAATGGCTGGGAAACGGGAAAATAAGAAATGTTTGTTCTTGAGTTTAGTTACACTTTAAAGGTCCAGTGCAACCAAAAACAAAAACTGTACTTTATGGAGAATCAATTAACTTTTTTTTCTACAACTTGGCATTTTATTAGCTGCCATTGTCTGCAACAGGAGGCAGAAAAATGATTGGCAGTGGGTTTCTATGAGATTACTAGACAGCATGTGCACTGTGTGTTAGAAAATATTACTTCCTGCAGTGCTACATTTGGTCTAAACACCTTCTGTTCTGATAATCTTTTCTACTGAAATCAGTTTTTGAAAATTCCTTTTAATTATGTGTACTTATGCCAAAAGGCATCCTTACTGTGTTTACAGGATTATGTCTGCTGACGTACGCAAGTCTTAACCATTCTAATAAAATTTGGAATCACAGAAGGAAAGAGAAAATGTCTTTGCTGTGTGCAGTGGCCAATAATACTAAAGCTGACATTTATCTGGTGCAAAACAGAAGATGAAACCAGATATCTGAACGGTTTCTATGAATGAACTTGTTCAAAAATTGTTAATCATGTGAAATGGAAGTCACTTGATTGGAAAACCTTTTACCCTTTTTTTAAACTTTCTTCTATATTGGGCCTGATTTATTGAAGCTCTCCAAGACTGCAGAAAACTATCATGGAAACCTAGGTGATCCAGCAAACTTGAATACACTGCTATAAATATTACATGTTTTTGTGCTGAACTGGATCCATTGAAGATTTGCTGGATCACACAGGTTCTCCCATGATAGTCTCTCTTCCAATATGCAGAGTTAATGTCATTGTGGTCTTCTTCACCCTCACTTCACTAGTTTATAAACCACTCACTCAGGAGAAGCACAAATCAAGTGTAAAGCACCAGAACAAGGGTCCTAAACCCAGTCATTGAGGGCCACACACAGGCCAGGTTTTGGTATATAGAGTCATTTTCTGACTTTTTAAACAATGGCTTTTTGTTCATTTATTGCTGTCAAACAGAGAAACATTACCAGTGTGCGTGAATCCTGGCCCTTTTGGGCTGGTTAAGGATACTGCACTATAGATTAAAGGAAGGATGACAACCCTGTAGTTTACACCTTTAAAAACAATATAGCAATGTTGACTCCCAATTTTCCATAATGGCAGCTTTACTTTAAAGGATAAGTGCCCTTTATAAACAAAGTGCACTTATCCCTTAAGTGAGATAATGTTTGGTAAACAGAACTGCAGAGTATAGCAAGCTAAAGCTGAAGTAACAAAATAAATTGCCTAATTACTGCTGCCTATGTAATAGAAAAACCTTGAAAGTATAATCATTTTTACAGTAAATAAAGCTTAAAGAAAACCAAAGTTGGAACAATGCAAGGATCCCAATTCTTTTAGATTATTACACTAGTTTACTTTTGGAAGAGTTTGTTTAGCCTTCTTTTTTAGCTTTACCTGAATGTAACCTTTCAGCAAGGGTCAGAATTTGCTATTTGAATAGTCTCCTAGGTACTGCACTGTCACCTGTCTAACTTCACAATCAGCGTTTTCTAGCTCCCAGGAGTTCTTAGCACTGTCATGGAACACAATTAAGCACCTAACAAAAATGTCAATGAAGATCACTGTTATCTATCTATCCATCTATCTACCTTATTTCCTAATAAGACCTACCCCGAAAATAAGCCCTAGCACGATTTTTCTGTATTTTTGAGGATGCTCAAAATATAAGCCCTACCCCGAAAATAAGCTACAATATATAATACAAGGACAAGAGGTGCTCATTTATGGAAAGCTCTATTGCTAGACATGAGAAATTGGGGCCAATGGTTCTAAAGGAAATGGCGCCACAAGAAATTCAAGATGAAATTCAGGGTTTGGAAAGTTAGGATAATGTTTCAGAAAATGATGATGACATGATTGTATTTGAATAAATGTTGATTTTTTTGTTCAAGACATGTTCATTGTTGTTCATGAAAAAATAAGACATCCCCTGAAAAAATCCCTTATTTTGGGGAAACAGGGTATCTATCACCAACACTATCTGTGAGGTCTATGTGTGAGGTCAGACAGCTTGGAGAGGATAGCTGGGTAACCTGTCTCTCTTCATCCCCAGCTATCAATCAGGATTCTTGAAAGCAGCTGGATAAGAAGAATAATAATCACTCTATTAAGTGTACGAAATAAAAACACATTTCAGCAGACTGCAGCTCCCCTTCTTCAAGGCTTTGAAAGACTATGGGCACTGCAGCCTGTGTTCTAAAATGAGAATAGTATTCCAGAGTTTCTTCTGTATATGATAATGGTGCTTCAAAAATTTTCAAGAGTTTACATTCATGCATGGTCCTTCCCGACCACCTCCACAGTTTTCACATGCTTGAAGCGATCTACATTTCCAGGATCCTCTAAAATCTATCCAGAACTCAACTTTATACTACATAGATGTCAAACATAAGCATCAGGCAAAGTAGGAAGGTTAAAAAAAAAGTGCACAACGATAGAAGCTTAAAAAAAGAAAGTTTGGACAAATTAAGACATTAAGACTGAATACTCATCAACACCATGGACAAAGCTATGATCAATTCTGTAATTGTCACTGTAATGGTCAAACATCACAAAATATGTTCCTGAAATATTTACATTAAGATTAGGATTAAGAAAATGCAAAGATTATCAGGGTGGATTGCAAGACATGCTAGGACCTTTAGTTCCTCAGAGGCTGCTGGGTGGTAGATTCCATGCCTGAGTTAGACACACAGTATTAAAAACACAAAGATTTTGTCAAGTATGTCTGTGTGGAAACACCTAAAAGCTACAAAGCAGTCACTAATGGGTCACACTCCCTGATCTTTACTATCCCACCCATCCAATACAAACATGCAATTAAATACAAACATTTATAAATAATTAACCCCTTTGACACTAAAATACCATTTTACCACTTTACCATGAACATACAATAAATATTATTCCAGGTGTTAGTTAATTATTCCCACAAAAAAAAATAAGGAAAAAATATAAAGTGTAAAAAGTTTAAACTCTGAATTTACAAAGCACATGTAAAAACAACAAACAACAACATGCTATAAAGTCATCAAGAGACATACACATCATGGAAAACCAAAGTGAAGTAAAAACAACCATTGTTTCAGCTCTGAGACCCTACCGAGAAATGACAGAAGACTCCTCTCCTCTTCAGTGCTGCTGTCCAGCCACTCTCCATCGCCAGGAGATAGAAAACTCATGTTTGCAGCTGAAAACTTCCCCACGTGGTGCACAGTCCTATACTCCTGACCTCAGAATGAGCAGGACACTCCAGTTCTTTAGATCAGACGGAAAAGAACTGTATTGTAATGCAAAGTCTATGAATCTCGCTGCATTCCAGCTAGATCAATAGGGCTAGGCCTTGTTTAAAAGCTCTGTGATGCAGAAAGGATTGATGGCACATCAGGGGGTAAATGGGATTGTGAATGAGGCGAGGCCACAGATTTTTTCTTCTTCTCATCCAACAAGACAGAAATGTAAAGGAAAAGAAATGCAGTTTTGTGAACTCAATGAGTATATTGATAAATGTTCCCATTCATCAAGCCTAAAAATGCTAGGTCAACTATTTCCATGCAAGTGCTACCAGCTGCCACCAGAAGCATCAGCAGCACAATTCTCTCTGTGCAGCCTGTAATGGGCTGGAGCATCCTCCCTTGTAACGCTCCTTCCCCTTCTACACAGGCAGGTTCATCAATCTCTGATTAGGAAGCACTGGAAGATCCTTTCCTCCCTCCTTTTCCCAAGCCCGATTTCCACCCGCTACCTAGTGTGTGACGGCGGCATTGATCGGCATTAATGGAATAGGCAGTTAAGAGCCAAAAGCGACATTATGGGCTATTCCAGGGCTCTCTCAGTAGAAAGGAAATAAACTGTACTGGTTGAATGCCCAGCCTGGCTTCCGGTCCTTATGCCCTGTGGGAGTAGTAGGCAGGGGGTTGCTAGTAAGAGAGGATATACACAGTCCTGTGCTCAGCCTGTTCTGCACAGCACTGGAGCTAATCAAGGACCAAAAAAACCTATTTCTGTTGTGTGATAACAGCCCAGCCTCTTTCTTTCCAGATGAGAACACTTCTTAACTTCAATGAGGAGATGACAGTGTATGCCTGGCACATAGCTCTGTAATGCAGTAGCAAGTGTTTATAGCAATACTTGTCTTGAAGACAACAGATCATTACAATGCTCCCTAAAAACTCATATAAAGTATATAATATATAGCATTAAATTTACCAGCAAAACATAATATTGATGTGTCTTGTCACTTTGTTTCTGCGCATTTTGTTTTACAAATAGAAAGCCCACTGCCCTGACAGTGCTACCATCTTTAAAAATAAAGATTTGGTCATGTTAAAAAAATAAATAAATACCTTGCTCTGTCCCCAGATTCCCGGGTAAGAAGGTGGTGTCCCCTGTATGCGATATCTGCTTTTTTATGTGTTGGAATGAAGCCATAGGACATAAGGCAAATTGGCTTGTTCAGGTGTTGGGATTTTTTGGACAATGCTGCCTAACACTATTGGTGTGAATGGGTTCCTACTAATAGACTTGATTACCCTTGTTCTGAGAGGAACTCTTTTCAGAATATTAACACATTGCTAAGGTTTTTACACTAGGCTGATCACATTCTCACATCTAAAATAAAAGTCTTAAAATGATAAAAGTTTTCTATTATCAATCAGCAGTTTAACTTTTTGGTTAACTTTCATTGAAAAGTTATATACTAATATCAAGAATGTACCTTGCCTCCCTATAAGGTATAAAAGACACAAATGAATTTGGCCCTGCAATCATTAACACATTATTAAATGCATTTTTGGCATTTAATAATGTGGCTGGAAGCAAATGACCGTACTGTCAGATCTGTTTGGGCGATGATCGTTCGCTATTCATTGTGTGTACGGTGGTTCAGTGATCGTGGCTGGTTCTCCAATAACACTTTCTCCTTAACACGTCACTTCCTGCATCGTTCAAACGATGGTATCTAGCGTGTGTACATTATTGGTGGATTATATTTGAATGATTGTAATGTCACAGTATGTACAGAATTGTGCACAATACGATCGTTCAAAATAATCGTGCATAATCGTTGGTTGAACGTTTTCTAACGACAATAATTGCACGTCTGTACCTAGCTTTAACCTACTAGTATCATATTTGTACCAAACAAACTGTAAATCTACAAAACACAGAGCAGTGATTGCAGTTCTTCTAAAGTACCTTGGGTACGGAAATCTTGTGACAATCTAAACTAAATTTTGACACTTCAGACATGGCCAAACTATAGGATGACTTTACTAGCCAATAGAAAGGTCGTAGGAAGGAGTTCCCAGTTGCAAACACTACACGGAACGATCAAAACTTGCATATTACAAACACTTGCATATGGGCAGCACAGAGGTTAGTGCTCTGGCATTTGCAGCGCTAGGTCACTGGTTCGAATCCCAGCTAGGACACTATCTGCATGTTGATGAGTTTATAGGTTCTCATGGTGTTTGCGTGGGTTTCCAAAAAAAACATGCAGTTAGGTTAATTGGCTTCCCCCAAAAATTAGCCTTAGACTGTATTAAATACATATGACTATGGCAGGGACATTAGGTTGTGATCCCCTTGGAGGGTCAACTATTACCATGACTATGGACTTTGTACAGTGCTGTGTAATATGATGGGGCTATATAAATACTGTGTAATAATAATAAAATTACAGTACCTTTGACATTTTGACATTCCCAGAATACATCCCTAATTTTTTTAGCCAATCTCATCTGCCGTCACCGGTCTGACATAGGAAAAATTTGCCAGGTTCACAAAATTCCTGCTGCATAGTTAAGTTGAAAGAAAAACAGTCCAAGTTCAGCTACTAGGGAAATAAACATATCCCATAAAAAAACCCTATAGACATCCATCCAGAGGAAGGCAAAAAAAAAACCCTTGTTCAATTTTCTCCAACAGGGGAAAAACATTTCTTCCTGATCCTGTGAGGCAATCAGATGTTCCTGGATCAACAATCTCTGCATCATTCAATTTCCAAGTTAAAAAAAAAAAAAAACTCGATTTTTGGTCATCTTAAATGGGCTGGGATGGCATTCATCCAGTCCATGCAGTCCCAGTACGCAAGTACGTTTTATTGCAAAAGGGGCATTGTCAATCCCTTGCAATAAAGCCTTGCCTGGTCACAACTTTTTGAGGTGGAACTTTAGTTCAGCATTAAAGCATCCTTTAAACTTTTACAAATGTGTTCCAAAGCCAGTAGCTACAAGAATGTCCTAACCTCTCCTAACCAAAACCTTTTTTCAGGTACTGGGAAGGGTTAGTTTTATAAAGACGGCCCTTGCAGGTCTTCACCTTCACATCCTATATAGAATTCTATATATCTTTTGAGTTTGACAATACAAGTATATTCAATGACTATTTTAATGAACTCTGGCCTGATTTCACATTGGCATACTTTGGTATAAAAATTAAACAGACAAAAATATCAGGTTAAAAAAAATGAGTCTCTCATTTGTAAAGTATTTGGAAAATATGTCTGCAATGGTTTTTTGTTGCTTCATTAAAAAATAATAAAAAAAAATACCAAGGAAAGCCAATTGGTTATTTGCTACACAGAAGCTGGGTATATGGTATGAAACTTTTTAAACTGACATTCTGACGCGAGCAGACATTACGTAAAATACATCTCTAAGATATTTGTCCCTGAAGCAATTACAAGGACTCCTTCACTTCCAAATTGTTGTGAAGAGTTTGGAACTTGGCTATGCAGTTATGTCCTTCGGGCTTTGTCAGCTCATGTCTAAAGTTAATACAAAATAAATGGCTTGGGGAATCCAGAGTGGCAGGATATAGACACCTATTGTAAGAAGCTTCATGGACAATATAGATACAACACACCGGAATGTGTCATTGTTATAGGGATATTTAATTGTTTCCACTGGCAGATAGTTACGTGGAAAGGTTTATGTAATTCTTAAAGCAACCCTATCACTATATAAAAGTAACTGAATCAAGACATATCTGTAATAAGTCAGTAAATATTTACCTTTTCAATTGACCACCCTGAGAAATTCTCCACTTAACTCTGCAGGGAAAATGACACCTCCGGGAGTGTCAATTTCCTGAGTTCCCCCTGCTGAACACCAGGTCATTCTGCATTCACTTGGAGATCAACAGAAGAACCAGTAAGAGATGTGGGGGGGGAAACAGTAGATGGACTCTCCCAAGCCTGATGTAGGAATGTGTCATGTTGCTTGCTTTTATCACACTCTGTGCTGCCAACCTTAAAATATTTGACTACTAGACTTCAAAGCTTTCCATACACAGGAAAAAAAAAACACCATGGTGCAAATTTTAATGGCATAATTGTGGAACAATCTCACTGAATATCAAAGAAAACTATTATAACATCATAGGGCATGCCAAATACCGGTTTAGGTCCTCTTCAACTGAACTATTAAGCAGGCTGCTTATTGTTCCACACAAAGCAAGTTCAACAGAACTTTCTATATAAATATAATTCTTGAAAATTAGAAGTATGCGTGTCTATTCAAAAAGCAGATACAAATCACAATGAAACTGCCAGCAGACTGAAATGAGGATATATGTATACATACATGTCATGGTGAGGATGATAATATTACACTTTTATTTATTTATTCCTGTTCACGGACATGGTAAGGCAGATACAAGTGTGCAAGTACAAGCGAGTGTGTACTGAGCAGAAGAGTTTCTAGATCAAGGTTAGCTAATAGTATAGACACTCTTTGGTGAGAACCAGAAATACATACTATACAAAAATCATCTTATCCAAGCCTTCAATGCAGCCAAAGCAAACTCTTCAATGGGGAAAAAAACTACACTGAGCTCCCAAGTGACTACAGAGAGAGCCACAGCAAATAAATAAATTGCAGGTGACCATTAATAATGACATCTATGAACATCAAACGATGTCAGTATCCTGTATTAGGTATCTCCTGCCATAGTCTGAAGTTTAGTACTAATGTCATTTGTCTGCTAGCTATGTCCATGAAATGGAAAAGTTGCTACTAAATGAGTTCAAGAGACACCGACTCCTCTGGTCCTTTTGTTCTCTTCCTCTCAGCTTTATTTTCTTAAATATTAAATTCCATTTTAATAATAAGGTTCCCACTGTAAGGCCCCAGCGTATAAATTAAAGCATCCTATAGACTAGGTACTCCAATATTCCTAAACTATCTTTAAAATTGTGATCTGGACAAGGGCTACCCTTGTCACCCCTCTGAGGTGATATATTATCTGTCATGTGGCATAACATTTCTCCTAATGACTAGTTATTACCCCATGTTGAATGATACTATTGGCACATTTACATTTGTACTTTTATGTTTTTCTGTTCATTTTATTAAACTCAAGAGGAAAATAAAAAAACTAAAACCCTGCATTAAAGTTTGCATTTTCTACCTGTCTTTGCATGGATGTCTTCCTTGTGCTCCAGATTTCATACTGCAATACAAAACATGCTGGTAGGTTAATTGGCTTAGTCTGAGTCCATATGGCTATAGTAGGGACATTAGGATTCTTCTGGGAAGGTTAGTGATGTGAATAGCTAATTGTAAAACATGATCCGAGCTATGGGAGTTAACAAAATGCTTTCTTGTATCTCAACTCTTTTGTTATGATAGACTCACAAATATGCTTTATGTTTATTTGTGTTATGAAGGCATTTACTAAAGAATAGCATGTATTGGACTTACTGTACCTTTTATACCTAAAATAAAACCTGTTTCTATAATAAGATTTCCTGGGTGGTGGCTTTTTCGGGATGTGTCAATCTGGTGGTTTGTGTCTCGACCTGGTTTTCATCATCCATGTGTGAGAAATGCAGTGACTACATACACAAAGCACTATATTTAACTCTAATAAACTTATGAACATGAAGCTTAAGTACATGCAGACATGTGACCAGAAACCAAAAAACAGCAGAGGAAGGCACCTGATTATGTAAACAGGAAAATTACCATAATTAACACTTTGGACTAGCATTTCTTAACTGATTTCTTTAATATTTATTTATTTTTTTTAATATGGGGAGCCCTTGAAATAACTTTCAGGTCTTCAGACTTACTTTATATCCAGAGCTCACAGTACATTAGTGTAGTAGTTAGTGGATAGAATGTTTCTTATATTGCTAGCCAGTGGGAAGAATGTCACCCTTATAGATAGCCAAAAAGATCATTGCTGTCACTGATTTGAGAGGCACAAATTTCTCATTGCTCCAGGAACCCCCTGCAACCTCTGGACGAATCCTACCCAAGAAACTCTGCTTTAGACATCTAAAGATAAATATCAATAGATACTGTTATGCATCAAGTTAAATGTATTAAATATTAGTATAAAATCACCTGTATAGCAGCACATGAGCTTGCAAGGAACTTGCTGCCAAAAAGAGAGCCTATAGTTGATATTAATATTCCGATATGGATTCTTTACTGTCAAATCATAAGCAGAAGTCCCTGATCCATATAACTGGAAGTTTTTATTTTATTCTGTGGTAATTTAAAAAAAATGAACATTAGTTACTTCGCACAACAGCAGTCACCTCTTTACTTTTCTGTCAATTTTCCTACATGCCACCCATCATTTACACTTTTGCTATATTTAGGGATGTATATTTTTTTCCTTTTAACTGAGAGAAATAGGAGATGTCAAAGCAAACAAGCTCTGACAACCCAGAGAATCCTTTTTATTCCCTTGCTTCATATGTTTAATTTTTTTTTTTCTTTTTTAACTACTGGCACAGAGCCCAGAACTTGGAAATTTAACTTGCCATCAGTTTCTCTACAACAGTGACAGATAAATGTTTCAGTAAGAGTAATATTAAGTAGCACAGAAAGCCAGTGACAGGACATTCTAAGATATCCATAACGAGCCACTGCAACAAAAATTGCCAATTCTAAAAGTTAAAGACCAGAAATTTGACTTTCCATCTTTATAAAATGTCTTTACATTGGTTCCCTAGGCTCTTGAGATGACCTCCATGCAACTCCATGCAAGGAGCAACATGTCAATAAGTATTATGAAATGTCAATGTTACTAGGCATAGGTTGCTTCTTGTAAACACTGGTCTGCTTTTATAGTGATAGATGGAGGGTAGTGTAGAATCAGAACCAGGCTCTCCACTAGGCAACCTAGGGTTCTAGTGGGGGTCCAGCGACAATCTTTTTTGCTTCTGCACGGAATTGCACAATGGGCCATCACTATACATTGCCTGTCACTGCACAAGGTAGAATTTACTTGTAGGCAGATCAAAATAATGTGCAAATAAAAGAGGAATCTTTCTGTTAACTGCTATCATTACCAATGCCAATCTAGGAGATGAGGCCAAAGCTGCTACTCTGTCTAGGATACCATTTTTTGTAATATCTCCTTACATGTCAATACCAAAAACATCTGTTGTATTCTGGGGACAATTGTACAACTTTAAATCTCTATGAGCCCATGAAAGATTTAAAGCATTATAAATTAAGTTATAAACAAAAAAGGTAAAAAAAGTTTTGTATTTTAATGTGTCAAGCAAATTAAATGACAAGATTTTCATCTATTTTAAAAAGTCATATCCTGGATAGAGCTACAACGTACAAATATTTATAAAAGAAAAAAAATGGCCATCTTCACCTGCTACGTTCCTTCAGCACCATTATAAGAATGAAATCCTAGAAGAACAGGGAAGAGGTCTTGCCCTGTAATACCTAAATCATAAGTACTGGCCCGAAAGCATCTATAGAGAAAATTCCAAGCATTTTAAAAGGTTATGCAAGGTATGCAACAAAGTGATTTTTGTGTAAGATGAAAGATATTTGCCTGAACATCATAAAACCATGTCATTAGATAATGCTGTGCTATTTTTTTTTTTTAGCCACCTTAAACAGCAACTACAAGCAAGAAATAGAAATAATCAAACTACTAATGTTCCAAGTGCTCCAATTGTAATAACTTCATGAAGTCATCTCTATATAGAAGTCATGCCTTTATATAGAGCTAAAATACTTTGGGTTCATTTATTATGATGATATTTTTGAAGAACAGAAAGTTTTGCAGGTTTTACTAAGTTAATAATATGTATGTCAGGTAATATACAGTCACATCTATTATATTAGATTTGTACAGCATTCTTAGTTTTCTAAAAAGAGAGCAAAGCAGTAGCCACTTCTTTATTATAAAGTTAGACCAACTACGTAAGGGAAGAGTCATGGCTTTGTTCAGGCGTAGCTGTGTGGGTGCAATGCGGTTTCATTCAGGTGTGTGTGTAAATTAGCCAAAAGTGCAACGCCGTATTTGACAATAGCATAAAAAATTTGCTCTGCAGATCTATATTGATTAATCATAATTTTATAAAAGGCAATAGAAAATTAATTTTGGGACAATAATAAGGATTCGAAAAATTTGTTTACAGAATTATAATGAACAAAATTTGTTCAATTCAGGAATTGGCCTAGAGTGAATATGTAGAACAAATGTCAGAATATGGATTCAGAATAGAAAAAGTTATAAATCTACAACAAAGTTACAAGTTACACTTTAAGCGATTCAAATCCATTTCTTAGTAAAGCGGTACCTTATACTTTTTTGAAGCTTGCTGTAGCCCCAAACTCCATGCCATTCCTATATTTATGTCCCAAATCCAAATAGATACCACAGGTAAAGCACAACGACATGAATAATGCCGAATAGGGTCCCATAAGTAGCAGCTTCCTAGGCAGCCGAGAATTAGGGGGCGGTGCTGCACCCTTTTTTTTTTTTTTAAAAAGGGTGTTGCACTCTAAAAACAAAAACAAAAAAAAAAATGAATTTTTAGCCCACATAAAGAGGTTCTCTACCCTTTTTTGTAAAAGGAAAATTCTGAGTATAGGTATGCTTTAAATTACCTTTCTTCTCATTTTTGATGTTCAATTTTAACTTTAACAGGTGTGTTGACAATTTCTACATGCCCCCCCCCCCAACTTGTACTGTACTGGTGTTGTTTCACCAGACTATTTGTCTACATATACATTATTTGTTGTAAAGTGAACAAAAGTCACTAAAATAAGTTATACATTGCCTGGTAAACATATAAAAAGAAGCCTAGAACTCCACCTGCTGACAATTTGAAATTATTTTTTATGTCTAAGAACATAAGGAATTATGCAGAAAAAAAAACTCCACACTGTCCCAGTTGCATTCTTTTCCAAAATTATCCGACATTCCTCACTGCATTTGGAGGCTTTGCAGCTCCAGAGTATATAGAAATGTCCCATTGCAATCAATGTCTCACTTTTTAAGAGAAATGCGGAACCATGAAATCCTCACAGTGGACTTTTGTAGATTAAGATTCACAGTCATTCAGAACACATGTAATTAACTGCAAGGATTTGGTTAGTGAAGCAAGCAGTTGCACAAGATGAAAGCCAGATTGAAAATGAGAGATTTTAAAGAGGAAGCCTATATCACCTGCATTAATTAAAATGCAAAAAGATCATGTTTGGAGTGCAGCATTGCGGTGAATATAAAATTGGTCATGATAGAATCACTTCAAAAAGCCAAAATCAAACTTGTATATAAAAGTCACATGACTAGGGTGGGGACATCAGATTATGAGCTCCTTTGAGGGACAGTTAGTGACACGACTATTGACGTTCTACAGCTCTGTGAAATATGATGGCGCTATAAAAATACTGTAAAATAATAATAATAAAAAAGAGCCTCTGCTTACGATGCAGTAGAGAAATCTCTAAACATACCATCACAGCCTTATTTCTGTCTTTAAATCTTTAACATATACAATTCAAAAAAAATGAAAGTACTTAGTTTTTCACAGCCACAGATCTAATTAAGATTTTGAAACGAAAAGATTACCACTCTTTGTTACCCTTTCAGGGAATACCTGAAATCTGGCTATAGTGGATTTCAGAGAACTCAGATAAAGGTAAGTGTATAAACATTCTGATTTAGAAGACACATTTTGTTAGATAGATGCTTACTAATTTGTTTCACTCCACTGCTTCTTAATAGGGTCTTTGCCTAAGGCAAGGAGTTCTGCAGTGAAATCCTGGGGGAAAGCTAGTTATGCCCAATTGCCGTCTTTGTATGAGGCCATAAATACTTGGTTCCCAATGTATGTTTTAGAGAATCAGGGTCTGCTGACAACGGCTCAGAGATGAAATGAGAAAACTCACCATCTATGAGCACCTATAGTAGCTATTTAGTGGCAGAAACAAATGTCAGTTTGTCACCTTTTAAATTACAACAGCACCAATGTAAAAGATAATAGTAGTTTATAGCTTTGCAGTCCTACCAGACAACTACCAGAAAAAAGATTACATTGTTGTGAACCTATACAAACCAAAAATACAAACAATACCTTGTATTGGTATAAATAAAAATCTGTAAACTGCAACATATAAGAAATAAATTGTTGCTTTGTTTAACTTTTCTTGTAAATACTCTATAACGATGAACTGGTCTTATTTTCTATGGTTTGGTCTGGTAAATATACTATTGCAAGGGATTTGTCATATCTGGTCAATATGTGCAAAAATACCAGGATTTAGTGGAAGATTAACAGGTAGTTCTCTAAAAGTATAAGGTCTTTAAAAAGGGTAAATCACGACGCAATAAGCATGTACAAAATTTTTTTAGATTTTACCTTTACATACATTTTATTATAAAAGAAAAAGGCACAAAAATCCAGCATTACAAATGAGGATAGCAAAAGCAATTTAATCTATTGAAACGAAAAGGTTTATTCTGTTGTTCTTATCTTGTCTAGAAAGAAACCCTGGGTAAGGTAAGTGAATTCTTGATGAGGTAGGGTACCCAATAAAACATATGAAGTACATTAACCTGTACAGGTAGCCCAAGTTTGCTTCCTATTTTTTTTTTTTTTTTTTGATAAAAGAGACAGGGTGTGTAGCAGAGTGAAACAAGAGTATAGTGATCATGTAGGAATGTGGGAACAGAATAGAGAAGGTGAATGTTGGTGAAAGATGGAAAAGTTACACTGAGATAAAAGAAGCTGGGTATGAAAATTGGTGCTCCTGATTGGAATTACATGACAACTTGCTCTCTGTCCCCATTACCTGAAAGGTATTATGTACTTCACAAGCAAAAATCATAATATTTCAGTGCACGAGTGAACTAGATTTCCAGTAGGATCAACAGGTTTATATTCTGTATTAATTCATCAGAAATAATAAACTTCACTGGTATATTTACCCTAACCCCAAAAAATAGCAAAGAAGAGGGGTTCACTGTTGGGGTTTACATGTGTTTTGAGAAAAACAAACTAATCTAACATCCACCTAGACAGGTAGCCCTGCCATAATAAATGGATATGGTTAGTGACAGCAACGCTATCTTTGTGTGGAAGATAGATGAAGGATTAAGAGATTATTTTCTGGCATGCAACAGAAAGACACCACAAGAGAGATAGTAAGAGGAGAGGACAGGTTCACCAACTAAGTCTCACTTTTACAATACAAGAGAGGGTGATGTGACATGTTTGTGTGGGAGGTTAGGAAAACAACCACCTACCAGCACAAATGGCTAGCAGTATCAGCGAATGGTATTCCAAACAAACAGTTCATGCAATAAAAGCAAATTTAACGCTGACAGAGGCCTCTCCCTCTTTCTATGTGTGTTTTGATTCTATGCAGCAAATATGAAACTTCAGAAAATGTGCATATTTGGAATACATAATAAAATCCACAGCTGCTTGGTAATACATGTGTGCTCCATAAAATGGATGAGATGTAACTGGGGAAGAAACTTCAATCCAACTGAATGATGACAAATACAAAACATTAGTAAATCAGCAGCTTTCTCAAATTAAAATTATTTGTGAAGAAGGCTGGTATGAACATGGATGTACCATTCTAAAAGATGTTATTTATGGGTGATTTGGTATAGAGCTTGCAGCATTTTAAAGGACCAAAAAAATTACCTCTTTGCCCTCTCTACTGGGCATTTTTATGCCATGTAAAGACATCATGTCACCATCCGAAGCCTCTTATAAATTTTGTATTACATTGAACATGATAGAGGTTTAGCTATAGCACTATGTCCATATTCTTCTGTCTAAAGATGATTCAGCTCTAGTAGCGTATTCCCATATTGATAGAGGAGAAGCCCGATGAGTGAGGAGATCCAGGAAACTATAATTGACGATGTTCTGCAGTGTAAGCTGCCGCAGGACCTAATACAGGGTTCTCGCCCTGATTATGAAAGAAAGCCTTTACTGAAAAGCTCCCACTGCGTACTGCACAACAAGAAGAAAAGGGCTTTTGACTAACAGCTATCAGTGTATTTAGAAGCTTAAAGCGATCAGCCGTTTTCAAACAGAGTAATTATACAGATTACAGAGCAATTCCCCTAAATGTCTGACTTGTATATTTTTTAAATTATTGTGCATACTAGGATAATCCTCATTAGCTGTTCACCTGGCCTGATTCCCATTCCTGCCTCCATGAGTCACTTTCTTTAAAGGATGCTGCAAACATTTGGAAACAAGGACTTTATTATCAAGGGCACAATAGACAAACAAGATTGGTATGTTGCAGGCCACCAGGCACGTGGGGCACACATCTTTTAGGTAACGTAGCTTTGTTGTTCCATCAGATACTTCAACAACCTTAGGCTCTGTCATTGATGATTTTCAACAGCTTCTGTCTAGTGTCCCAACACAATGGGGGAAAAAAGATAACTCAATAAAAGGGCAGAACTATAATAACTTCTGTGATTCCAGCTAGCTGTTCATGAATGGAATTGTTTGATATAAATGTTGACTGCCCAATCAGAAAACAGTCAATCCTTCTACCACAAACCACAATCAGCATGTAAGAGGAAGGCACAGTGAAGATAAGCCTATATAAGAATGTTCAAAAATGATTTTCAGGTCTCGAAAAACAGTCAGTAGTAGTTTTCTGACCTCAGCACCCTAAAAGGCGCCCCCTCATTCCCCTTTGCTTTTTCACCTGATCTATTAAAACTTGTGGAAAGGATCACTTGAGATCATGCATAGCGAAAAACTGTAAGAAAGCGCTTGGCAATCCATTGCCAGAAATAGGCAGCACAAAGATATTGGTTTTGACATAGTGATTTGTTTTATTGCTATGTGCCACACTACATGATAAAGCAGAATGGCATGCAATGACTAGTTGAATGTCCACAATCCATGGAAATAGATCATTGCCTGTAAAATACAAACATACAATCTACAAAGTTCTATAGGAAGTCTAATGATCAGAGCAGAGTGTGAAATCATTTGAGTTGGAAATAAAAAGGAGGATAAATCAAGGCTTCTTGCCACATGTGTAGTACTAGAAGTCTCAGTATCAGACTCACCAGACATGTCAGGGCATGGTCTCACAACAGCTGAGGTGCCACAGGTTCACCTCTTGTAAATTACATTGCCTTGGGCAGCATGCAGATCCATCACACTGAAGGATTTGAGAATGTTCCAACAAATAGGTTGTGTTAATATAAACTTCAACCATCCAATCATGCATATAAAGCAAACAAGGGTTCTCTTTTTACATAATTACATAACTGGAGTTTTCTTTTGCGAACATTCCAAAATCTTTGAGTAATTTACTGACTGGTCAAAATCAAAAAGCTCTGCAGAAATACCAAAACATCCAGGTTTGTGAAATCAGACCGCAGTGCAAGTATGCAAACAGCAATCCAATCCATGAAGACTAGATAGATGAGTGATGATTGCTTGATATCATGCTTATCACACTGTAATACTGTAACTTAGATATAATCATGGCAGAACTTTATAAAAACGGACTTCTTGAAAGCTCAGTTGCAAATACCTGTACATGATTCTAAACATATGAATGAACATTCTTCTGTATATTGCTCAACATTACAGCAAGTTCCATAGCAAATAAACAAAGCTGCTATACCATGATTTACAACAATACAGGAAAGCAGATTATCAATTCCTAAATTACAAACATTGTGCATTTCAATACTAAACACCTGAATTATTAATATATTATTATTATTATTATTAATAAACAGGATATATATAGCGCCAAGATATTACACAGTGCTGTACATTAAATAGGGGTTGCAAATGACAAATACAGACAGTGACACAGAAGAAAAGGAACCTGCCCCGAAGAGCTTGAATCAAATACAATACATACAAGCATTGGTGTAGCCAGAGCATCCTAAGACCCTGTACACTCAGATCAAAGAACGTCCCTGCATACGTTGACCATAACCAAACTTCAGAAGAATTTAAACTTAAGCATTATACAAACTTTATGTAAAATCATCATCCTTTCAAAGTTTGCAAAAAGCAAGTGATAAATACAACGAATGACACCACATTAATCAGCACACGACACCAAGTCTTATCACAGAACTTTATAGGTTATGAAGCTGCATGACACAAACTATAGTTAATAAAACAACAACGCTGGAAGTACAGATAATCAGTCTGAAAAGAATATCATATCTGTAACTGCCATTGGCAACAAATTCTTCTTTACTGCAGTTAAAAAAAAAAAAAAAAAAAAGCAACATTGTGGCAAAAAAGCATGTATTATTACAAAAACAAAATGCAAACTTTCTTACCTGTGATCTGCATTGTATCCCAGGATCACATTGCCAGAACTCTGCACAGAAACTCACAACAAGTTTCCTGCTAGTATTTGCTTTCCTGTCTGAGAACAGCCACGCATTGAGGAATGCAGAAAATCAAGAGAGTCCCAAGCTAGTCCAACCCAATAAGATCTTCGATGTGCCACATCCAAAACAATAGCTGTCTCAGTGTACAGCCAGAAAGCAGAATCCAGCCTGGGAAAACTATGCTCCACACTGACATTCAAACAATGTGCACTGCTTCTCTCCCCTATCACAAGGGCGTGTGTTAGCTTTTTGGAGGTGTGTGAGAAGGGGGCAGGGGTGGAAGAAGCTTCACCTAAATAAAACCTTTTTACTAGACCTGAAACTCTCCACATTGGCTGAACTCTGCTTTTATAAGTTTACACATATCACACAGCATTGAGAAACTATTTCATATGTACACACTGGATTAATACAGTCCCCATCCTTAAGTGCAAAAGTAAATTAACACTTTGTTTCCAATAAAACAAATAATTGTTGCAGTCCTGGAGCACCACAACCGGATGCAAAGTCAAACTGATTGTTAGAAAGTTTTGATGTTTTCTAAACTGTTCAGAGATGAGCTCTATGCTACAGTTCACTGTCTATGAGATGAGCTCAAAGCTGTAGTTCGCAGTCTATGATGAAGTCACATAAATTCAGTATCTTAAACCCTATATTCAAAAAATGACCATGGCTCAGTTTTATAACTATATAATCTAACTGCAGAATCACATTTTCTACATAAATCTGATTCCCTCTGCAAGACAATTTAAAGAGAAAATCTCTCAAGAGCCCCTTGGTGGTGGGAATTAGAATTACAGCTCAATCCTAGACCCCCAATGTGGCTGCCCCTCTGACCTCGCTATACAGTAGCGTCTTGTACAAATGCTAATTCACCATCATTTGACTGCTACTTGCATCTAAACAAGCACCAAGATGAAAAATGCTTAATGACTGTATAAATCCTGTTTTTTTTATTAATAATATTAAAAAATGCTGAAAAAATGCTGCAGAAAAAAAATATACATTTCTAACACAGACACAACACTTCCTTTGGAACTACAAAACCCAGAATACTATGCAAATATCTCAGCACTTTCTGTGACTTTAAGCCTCATAATACTAACATGTGGGGAGAGAAACTTTTACTGACGCACAGGTTGCCACTGTGGAACTAAAATTCCCAGGCAGGCATGCTGGGACATTTCATTCCACAACAGCTTGACAGCCACAGGATGCCGGACACTGGGGTAATAAGAATCTAATTAACCTGCTTAGCCACATGTCACAAATATCTGTAGCTATTTCACACATCACTTTCGCAAGAGACGGAAACCAAATATGACATAACTGGGATTTTTGGCGGTATTTACATTTCAGGAGGATAGATACAATAAGTCACACATATAGAGAATAAGACATTATATAAATAAGCTGGAAGGTGAGCATTTTGCCTATTTAAAGAACAAACAAAAGTATGTACCCACCCTATAGGCAGGTCACTACTACAGAAATGGACAAGCGATGTCCCTTCTGAAAAAAGCTCATGTGCACATGTGCAGGGTCTGCATTGGTTGCAAGGATTCCCGGCTTCCTCTGGGCATAATGGCAATGGACACCTGCCTGGGAGTTATGTCATTAAGGCCAATCAAAATGGCCAAATATTGGATATCTGAGGAAAAGAAATAAGAAGAGCCGGCACCCTGTGAGGGAACAAGGACAGGTGAGTAATGTGGGTTTAGTTCTGATTTAAAGGCCAGCCTTTATTTTTATAGTTTTCTCTAGAGTGAAGCGAAACGTATGGTGGATTTAGAAACAGAAAACCAAATTACATTTACAATATACAGCAATTTGTGCTGCCGGGTTTTTAATGTCCAGCACTCTTTTATATGCATCACAAATTCTTCTATAACGGGCAGTACGGTGAGCACACTGGCCTTTGCAGCGCTAGGTCCCAGGTTCAAATCTTGGCCAGGACCGTGGGTTTCCTCCAGGTACTCCACTTTCCTCTCACAATCAATCCCAAGACTGTATTAAAATGACAAAGGACTAGAGTAGGGACATTAAATTGTGAACTCCTTTGAGGGACAGCTAGTGACATGACTATGGACTTTGTACAACGCTGCCTAATATGTCTGCGCTAAAAATATACCGTGTAATAACAATAATAACAACAACTCTTGAGATGCAATGTGCCAGTATGCACTGCAGCGAATACAGATGCCAGAACATTCTACTCATCTGTGTACATTGAGATGCTGTGTGTTCTGCACAGGGCAAATCTTTTCTTCAAGGGTCACCCCTCCCCCTATATGGCTCCCAGCAGGAGGGAATGTGCAGCCCAATACAGACAAATCAGCATACAAATGTACTCTTATCAAGCTGGACAGACAGACATAAAAACAGAAACTGACTTTCTAGGGAACAAAATAAAATGGCATTTTGTAAGACCAAAAACCTCAAGTTATTGTTTACAGAAGTTTGTGGATGGGACGTGATAAAACTGGCATCAGCCACAGAAATGTAAAAAAAAATTACTATCGAAGTCACAAGGTCAAATATAAAAACATAGTTATGTAAGCATATTTCGAATATTTTACAATATCAGAATATCACCGGACGTCAAACTTCCTCAAACGTACCTTGACTGTATGGCCTGGAATGTTCTCATGGTTTAGCATTTTTGGACATAAATAACATTTGACTGGAATTAATAGGCTAGATTTATAATTTCTTTCTGATCAGACACAGGTGTAATACGTATATAAAAGCTGGTCTACCTACAGGATCCTTCCCAAAGGATTTAAGTCCTGCTCGGCCATTCCCGGTTTACACACAAACCATATTGCATATTGTAAATGACTGACTCAGGGTCTGGTCTGGTAAAACAGCCATTTGTTTTGAACACAAGGTTCTGGCAATGGACTAAAAATTAGACCAGATTTGCAGCATTTACACAGCAAGTACAAAACATTTGAAACAAATATCAAGCTAAGTAGTAAATAGTATGTTGCCACCAAAAGATAGAAGGTGCAGAGGCTGCTCACCTTTGGTTCTCATGGATTAAACTATGTGCAAACAAACACATGACAACACTACCCTTCTAGAACCAGTATCAAGTGTAAAAATTATTCTACTGGTCAACACAATTGGAAATCTGGTGCAGAATCCAGAACACATCTCACGAGGTCACTGGCTGTATACTTTCAATCATAACTTGTAAGGCACATCTGAATAGGTTTGGTGGCATTTTATTTGTACATCAGGCTTTATACAAATGACAGTAAGGAAACTGAAATGGGTGGATTTCTCTTCCTTGCATATCACACAATATGTGAACTGCACGGCACACAGTGGTAACAAGGATTTATTTCAGATGAAGGAGGCTGCGTCCCCTGCATTAATCTTTCACCTAATATTGTGGGAGTATAACTTAACCTAGGTGGCAGCAACATATTGGAAACAACTTGTAATGAGAAAAACATGAAATAAAATATATATGGTGCTTGTGTTTCATTTTGATAGAAAGAAGAGATTCTGCAACAGGCTGCAGCTAGCACAGACAGGCAGAAACCTTCTCCTCCACCTAAGATCTTGCTCTGTCCCTAGGCAGCTATCCTTTGCTCCACAAAATATATATTTGTATAAAATGCAGGGAAGCAGAGTAGCTGACATTCTATGTGGAAGACTGGCAGCCCGTACACCTCCTGACACAGTCCAGTAATCACAGCAGAAAGGTTTGTTTTTCAGTGATTTACCTTTCATATGGGTGGTAACAACTCTTGCTGTTTTCTGTCAATCAACAGATGAGGACATGAAGGGATTAAAGAATGCATTCATTGCCTCGTTAAAATAAAATGGAGCATTCATTTCCTTAATTAAAACATAATCAACAGTGTTCTACATATAAAAAATGTGTGGATTAATATTTAGCCTTCCAAATTTGTTTGCTAATTAGTAACATGCCAAATCTGTGTGCGGCTATCTAAATTAGGAAGTGTTTATCAACATGCTTATTCTGCTCTAATCAGTAGTAAGTCAATACAGATAAGGAAAGGGGACACTAGGTACTGATATTTCCTACTAGAAAAAGCATTGATTTTATATTAAGTACATTGTCACAGTTTTTTATGCTATTAGCATGGGTATCTGATCATGATAGGGGGCATTTAGGCTGACTGGCTTTGGAAGGATTTATAATTTATTGTTGTACAAAACAGACCTTGTTTAAGATGTAGATAAGAATGGAAGCGGATTGTGGCCACTACTCCAGCAACTTAAGGAGCATAAGTGGTTACTAGATATGGTATTCAGTGCCAGACCTCCCATGTAGTTACTCAACCTCCCATAAAATGGAAATCAAGAAGGTGCCCACCTCCCAAAATCTATGTAAACAATCAGCAGCCCCCAAGTGTCTGTGAAAGCTCCCATTATGCAGGTCATTGTATATCTAGAAGCAGCTTGGAAGGAAAACTAGTCCCGCTTTGAAAATAGGGGATCATACAGGTGTTTATTGCAGAAAGGGTACAGGTACAGGGTTCTGCAATAACTACTCTTACCTGCATGATCGCTGACCAGCCAGGGATTATCCCAGTTTCCCTTGTGGATACTGGAAATGTACTCACAGTACGAAGTATTGGCATCTGCTGCATTATAAAAAAAGTATACCAAAAATTTATACTTTTTCACTTGAAATGAAAAGGGTTTTATTAAAGACATAATTTAAATTTTACCAAATAACCCCCAATGTCCCTAAATTTATAAATAACACATAAAATAAAATATAAGTTAGAATTATTGGTAAGTTTGCCAGGGCTGTTCATTTTGGCATCCAGCCATCAATGACAGCTGATTGTGAAAGGGTTAATACAGTGACAATACTACATGAAAATGGCTTACAACCAAACAGAAGAAACAAAATCTGATGTGTGTGATCCTTAATTTGCCTCACTGAGGTTTTCTATACTATGCACGGTGGGTTCAGTAGTTAGCACTGTGGCCTTTGCAGCACTCAGTCTCAGATTCGAATCTCAGCCAGGACTCTATCTGTATGGAGTTTGTATGTTCTCCCTGTGTTTGTGTGGGTTTCCTTCCACATTCCAAAAACATGCAGTTAGGTTAACTGGCTTTCCCTCAAAACTGCTCTTAGACTCTGTTAGTGATATATGACTATGGTAGGGACATTAAATTGTGAGAGGGACAATTAGTGACATGACTATGGACTATGAAGTGCTGCGTAATATTTCGGAGCTACGTAAATACTGATATAATATAATATGCACCTGCAAACAGTAAGGCTTTATACACAGGTAAGATGATTAACAAGTGTACAGTGGTCCCCTGACGTCATCCATCATTCAATGACTGCTGTGGTTCTCTATGGAGGAGAGGGGTTCCACTCACTTGTCCTCCCTTTACCCTTTCCTATAGACAGCACTCATTAATTCATCTGTACTTAGAAATGGTCAAGAAAGGTTGTTTCAAGAAACAAATCTGGACATCGAAATGTGTCTCTATTATAGCTAATATGTAATATGTAAGCAAGTGCCACACCTCTGCCATGCCCCCATTTTGCTGGCCATTAAAAAAAAAACAATTATGCAAAAAAAAAAAAAAAAAAATATTGGGTAAAGCAGATGTTCTTATCAGACTGGATGAAGTTTTCATGCAAAATAATACTTAATAGGTAAATTAATTTCACAGAGACGTATACACCCATTTAAAAAGATGAACGAGGGAGGACAGAGTGACTTGGAACTGAAATAGGGACAGACCCTCCAAATCGGGTATGGATGGGAAGTATGGGTGACTCTACACGAGTTTAGAAATGTTTCCTTTCTCATAAATGTGTATTCACCCACTTTTTCCAAGTGACCCCCTTGACCCTCTATTAGTAGAAAGACATTTCACAGTTGGCCACCCATTTCTTTGAAAACCGTTTCTGCCTTTGGATTAGACTTGTTTTATAGTGATTCTCCATACTGCTTGGTGACTATGAGAAGGCACATAAGTGTTATAGTTTTGCAATAATACAAGCCACTGTCCATCTGCGTGCATACATTGTAATGGAAACCTCTCACTAAGCACTGGAATCCACTCATCTCCAACACATTCGGTTCTCAGGCTGCTAGGTCAGCAAACACCACCCTGTGAAATGTGTCATCAGGGACAATAATCCACATTCTCTTCCCCATTCATACCGAAATGGAAAAACAAAGCCGCTAATTCCACTTTTCTGCACACAGCACAATCACAGTTACAAACATTCAGTATTTCTATCATGACAAGTTCACTTTGATGATATTACAAAGTTATTCTAGGACCTATACAAAAGATGTCCAAATTTTAACACACATGACTATTGGTGATACTATTTTGTAATCTGGGTGCTTTTAAATTGGTATTTTGTGATGTAATGACAAAAACATCATAGAAACTTATTTTATTTTATGATATGAATACTTGTGCACAAGACTTTTTGGATTAGTTATAAAAAAAATTTATACCAAGTGCACACCGTTTTGCAAAGAATAAAACAACACTCAAAATTGTTGCCTGAAACTATCTTTAATGTTTGTGGCAGTTACACAAAGATCTTTGTACAGACTGGCTGCTTGGCATTAGCTTATTTCGGTCTATGGACAGGGGAGGATGAGTGTGAGGCGTCCTGTTGGGAGGACAACAATAATACAATAGGGGACATTAGTTCAGGGTCACTAACCAGTGTTGTGGGACAGCTAAACTGACAGTAAAACTAAAGACTAAAGTTTAATAGGGATTAAAACCTCCAATTTTGTGTCTTGCTGAGGAACTTTCTGCTAACCTGTCTTAGAAACTCAACAGAAAAAAAAATCCCACCTATAGTGAGGAGAACTGATATCTTAAGACAGCTTTTATGGAACATTTGCTCTATTGGGCGATATCTTTTCACCTTGCTCTAAAGACAGCTCTAACATTTTGAATTAACCATCACATTCTGTTTCTAGGATGGAAACTGGGGCAAACCAGGAGTAAATTTTTGCAGCTAAGACACAAAATGTATACACATCAGAACATGTATAGATTCAGGTAGGTATACATTCAAATACCAGGCAATTCTGATAGGACAAACCTTAACACAGCACTTTCTCAACATTACTTAAATGAGGGAATTCTTGAAAAAAGTTCAAGATCTTAGGGAACACCTGTTAAAGTTACTATATCCGCAGCTTACAGTACAAGTGATTCTTAGCTCAAGAATGCCCCCTTCATTGCTGGCCAGTTTGAAGAAAGTCGCCCTTATAGATAGCCAAAAAGATCATTGGTGCCATTGGAAACTGACCAGAGAGGCTCTTGGCTCAACGAACCCCTAAGCAAGCTCTCGAGGAACTTTGGTTGAGAAACATTGCCCTAACACGTCCTGGTAGCGTCAGAAATTGCCTGCTCACTCCTGCCCCATCTACGTTTCACGCCCAATACTATCTATCATCTTCACAAAGAGTGGGGGAAATCATAGCTACAGAAGGTATGTAAGGTCTCCTCTATGTGCCAGCTCTTCCTACCCATCAGAGTAAGTAAATTGTGTTTTTTTTTCCTGAACATCTGTTCACCTTTAAAAACAAAATAACAAATCTGAAGTAGAGTCTGCACATTAAAATAAAGTTTTTAAATCATTAATCTATATGGCCAAACAAGTTGGATAACTTGAAAGGGTCTGTAATAATATCAAACAAGTATACAGATACCTAGCTATAGTCAACATCTTACTCTTGGCATACTGAATACCAATTACTGCCCACCCACCCAGAACTACCAAAAACAATGCAAGCACTGGCTGTTCATTTCAGCCCACCACATTCCATATAGGTCACAGCTTTTGTGTGCAATGGGATTGTCACTAATTATGGAAGTTTAATTCAGAGCTCACCCACATACCCACATGGTTCCCCAGACCCCCTGTAAAAGCTATTCTGTGGAAAGAAAAAATAAATATATATAAATATATATATATATATATATATTTTAATTTTGACAACTCCTAAAAGCATAGCACTTCCAGAAATGCCCCACAGTAGATTACGGCATAGAACTGTGCTGCAAAATGCAATTTTGCACCAGCTCACTGACAGCAACACAAGAAGCCACACAAACCACTATGCATTTTAATAGCTATTATGAAGTGTACTATATGCTTAGGCAAAACCGACCTCTTTATATTTGTAGATTAGCTGTGAAAGCAACAACAAATAATTGTATTGCAACTCCGCTTCAGTCTTCATTGATACAAACTTGCTCGGTTGGCAGTGCCAGCCTTGCAAATTATTGGCGTTATCTACAGCACTCAAATTATTGCTGCAACAAGTGTGGTCAGATTGTATCTGTGTATCTATCTGCCCTTTAATGTCTCTAAGCAGACTTATACAAATAAAAAGTTAAAATAAAAATAATTGCTGCTCTGCATTTAGAAGGAAGCATAGTATGACTATATATCAAAAAAATGGTTACATATATATTTATATATTTGATACCAAACTGTATATACAATACATACAAAGTATACATTCACACATTTCCTACAAACATTGCAAGTCACCACCAGGGTCATGTGTCTCACATTTGTCTATCACCAACTGGCTGGTCTAGGTCTCTAGTCCAAGGCGAAGGCACTTGCCATTCCTATTGACAAGTTAGTGATGTCAATGGCACCTTCTATGTATAGATGTTTTTCACACACACAGGACCCCATAAAAACCAATGGAATCCTGTTCAGAACATAGATTGAAAATAAAAAATGCAGTCAAATCCCATTCCTTTTTAATGGACAATAAAAATTAGATGAAATTTAGACTATGACTATGACTTACTATGACAATAGTGGGGGGGACATTAGATTGTAAGCTCTTCCCACAGACAGTGACAAGGTTATGGACTTTTAAGTGCTGCAGAAGATATCAGAGCTAAATAAATGATTAAAATCCACGAATAGTAAATATACATTTAGCAAAGTGGGTTTTTTTTTTTTATACTAGGACAAAACATGCTATAGTTATTCCCTGCAGTTTATTGGATGCTTGCACATGTAGTTCTACAGAAACATATGCAATTGTGCATTAAACTACTTATAAAACAAAGCGCTCAAAATTGTGTAAATTTGCTTGCTGTGTTACAAACATATGGTTGATATAAAGAGACCAAATAAACCCTGTCTGACTTGGCGTATACAGCTACTGGCCACTTCATACAAAGCTCTTTAGTCCAACAGCTGCCTTACCCAATACAGCTAATAAAGTTAACTGAAAACTTTGTCATTGTCAGGACATGGGACTTCTCTTACTGGCTGCCAATTTTTTGGCCTTTACTACAAACAAAGTTCTAAATAAGCGAAAACAAAGGAAGGCTATTTATAATTTTATAAATAATTGGGTTGTCTTACCTTGAAGGCCCTCTAGTAGACTATCTACCATGTATTCCTTGACACTGGTACCCAATGGGAAAATCATGGTCACCCTACCAGGCAGTGAGAGAAGGTGCTTTCCAAAACAGTTTTACTGTATTGGATCCAAACATCAGTAGCACAAATATTAGAATTTTATCATACGCTCCAGACACTCTTCAGCCATGATGAAATACCTTGCACATTTTAGGATGGCCAATAAAGGTGTTTCTATCGAAAAATCCTGCTCTAAAACACAAACACCTGTATACGTTAATGGCTGTGATAATATTAATGACAATATCCAAGACACTTTGAAACTATGATGCTGTTTACACCATATGGTAGGTTCAAGGCATGGTTGATAAAGCATCCTGATCTATGGTACTTGCAGAGTTAATTCCAAAACAATGAAGTCACCATCTGTGTAAGCTTCCAAATGAGTGTTTAATGGCAGCCTCAATCTTGTATGTAATGAAAGAGGAGCCGATGAGAATGATATTCTTTGACTCATTCGAAATCAATCCAATTCATTCCGTGCACAGATGGAGGAAGCGATCTGATGCTGCCCGAACAGCTAATGCCTGGCGCAGATTTGGAGACAAACATCCGACAAATTAACTAACTTATCCTCAAACCGGTGAGAGTGCATCAAGTAGTTCTAAAGAAGGCTATAAAACTGAGCCATCCATCAACTTAATAAACCCTAGACATGAGAAAAAAACAAACAAAACAAACCTCTCTCCCTAGTTAAAATTTTAAGGGCCACCCCCTTAGCCTACTACAAAGTGGAGCAAATCTGTAGTTTAGGTATCATTAAAGTTATGTTGACGAAAAACAAGTTATGTACATTGTGATGTGATTTATTTGAAGTGAACCCCAACACACTTTCTTGTTGCAGCATTAAGCAATGAAAAATAACTTACTGCTCTATATTGGTAAAGCAATTTGGTAGCACATTTCAAGTGGCATAATGTAGCATGAAGAGGTTAATAGACCCTTGGGGTCTACTTCTACACCTGACTTGGTGATAGGGTGTCTATTAAATGTATTACTTTGTTTGTACGTGATACCTGCACAGAAACATGCTTATAGATACAGCTTCTGCCAAGTATTTTGGATTGGTTTTGGTTTATTACATAGTTTGTATTATTCTGTGTCCATCTATCAGTCACTGTTATCACTGCCAACTGTATTCTGGCTGCTGCAAAGCATTGCAAGCCTTGTGTGGAATGTGGAGGTTAAAGTAAAATGAAAGAAAAATAATCCACAGGTATCAGTGTAAATTCCTCTGGTATTTAGTTTAGAGAGGGGTGGGGATGATGGAGCGTGTAAAAACGACAACACCATCATATCAGAATAATAAAACCTTAAACTAATTACCAAACCACAAGGGTTATTGACAGCACAGTGTAAAAAAAACTATATAAACATAAATAATGTTCACATCAGAATCAATACAATAGCAAAACAAACCTTATACTTTGAAAATGATCAGTTAAGCTGCCCCACACCTTTCTGCTCTGTTGTTCTGTGTCAAAGCACTTTGAATGGCTGCCTTCTCTCATTTAGTTTGAAACACAAAATATTGGCTGGAGTTGTGCTTTACTATACCTGCTGACTCATGTCTGTAGTTTTAAAGTCTTCCATTTGTAGGATCAGTAATTGTTTCACAGAAAAGCAGCATTACAAATGCTTGGAAACTGAATGGTAAGTTGGGTCACCCCAATCTTTATCTACATTAGGTAAGAAACTCTGGTAGCTTTTTATACAAGTATATAAACTTTCCTAAATGTACCGTGAAAACACATGACGAATCTAAAGTTGAAACTGGGTCATGCAACACCTTTCTGTTGGGAGAGATTTGAAGAGAAATTAAATTTTATTTTTGGAATGTGTGAAAATGGCCCTGGAATGCAGAGTAAGGTCAACACGATATTACCAGCATGGAAGATGCTAACAGGATCACAAGTCCTGCTACAAAACACTGCCAGACACTGGGGATTTAGCGATAAATACAGAATGTGCTAATAGTCTGGTGTGCCCATATTTTGGGATAATCATATGCCCTTTAACTAAAAGCTTCTATTCATACAGGACATGGCAACACTGTTCTATACAGCCTAGAGCAATGCAACGAGATAAAACCCTTATGTTTCTGCAGAACTCTTATCTGTGTTTGTTCCACCCTGATTTTCCTATGTCCACTTTATTTGATGTAAAACAGGACACTGGTAAATAGACTCCTATATAATTAAAAAGGGAAAGACGTTGGAATAAAGTCAACAATAGCTTTTGCAGTATGACAATGTTTTCCTTCACCAAGTAAAAGGTGTATTTGTACATTTTTATATTGCCTGTACAGGTCAATCAATCTGTTTGCCTGTATGAAAAATTATCCTATCTTGTTAGATTAAATATATATATATATATATATATATATATATTTAGTAATTTATGAACTGGCATCATTTATACCATGGGCTAAACTTTGAGCATTGATTGGCCTTACAACACTTGTGTTATTGGCCCCTAATGTTTACCATCCTCCATCGTCCCATGTACGTAGAAGAGTGAAATCAAATTACTGAAAAGTTTCTGATGACAATTTTCAGTGACTGCCATCACCAATATTTATAGTATGGAGGCTAAAATTACCATTTATTTCTAAGAGGAGATTCATAAACTTGCCGATTATCAAAACACCTATAAAGGCTGGGTACACATGTGCAATAATCGTTGTTGAAAAGAATCTTTCATGATCCATTCCAAAGACAAAGCCGTTCTGCTCTATGGAGAGGGGAGGGGGAAAACGACGGAGCAGCACCCCACTGCGCTCTCCCCCTTTCATTTTCATTACAATCGTTCGTCGTCTGTGGATCCGCCAGGATGGACGACAGAATGATGGACGATGAGCGCTGTACACACGCCAGATTCTTGACCGATATCAGCCCAAAAGCGATTAGCGGATGCATGCTCTTATCCCTCGTCTGGACTACTGTAACCGCCTCTTCTCTGGTATTCCACTAACCCAACTCTCTCCTCTTCAATCTATTATGAATGCTGCAGCCAGACTCATCCATCCTTCCCACCACTCCTCTTCCACTGTATCTTTTTGCAGATCTCTACATTGGCTTCCATTTCACCTTAGAATCAAATTCAAGCTCCTGTGATTTGCCTTCAAAACACTACACAGTTCTTGTCCCACTTATATTTCTGACCTGGTAAAAAAAAAAAAAAAAAACTCCCCCTGCCGCTCCTCCAATGACCTACTAATGACTTCCTCACTCATAACCTCATCACATGCACAGATACAAGACTTCTCTAGAGCTTCCCCAACTCTCTGGAATGGTCTTCCTCATCCTATTCGCCTTGCTCCTACTTTCTGCTCATTTAAAAGAGCACTCAAAACCCATTTTTTCAAACTTGCCTACCCCATTGTAAGCTCTTCAGGGCAGGGTCATCTCCTCTCCTGTACCACTGTCTGTATTTGTCTGTCATTTGCAACCCCTATTTAATGTACAGCACTGCGTAATATGTTGGTGCTATATATATCCTGTTTAATAATAATAATAATAATCATCTGACGTGTGTACGTAGCCTTATTGCACTTCAGTCAGGTAATCAAAGAGCACCCTTATCAGAGTTACAGGAGTGCAATAGAAAATGACCACATGAATATTACACACAAAAAAACCTGAAGGAAATATACAGGCTTCCATTGCGGACCTTTTTTGAAAAGCTAGTTGCAAGGTTGCTTTTGCTTTAACGTGAGATGTTTTGCTCTGGAACAAGCATGCTCATAAGAAAAACCTGCATGAAGGATAGGAAACCACTTCTACAACTCTCAGGCTACTACAAGCTACTACTCTACTACTACTGCAGGTTTCCTTTAACATGTAATATCCATGTAATAAGGTAAGCAGGAAATGATTACAACAGCTGTTAGGACATATTTATTTGCAAAAAACTTGTCGCAAAATGTTGGCCATAGAAATCTATTGAAGGAAGACAGCTGAAATATGTCCCTGCCCTTAGTGTGGGATTAAAAATATACATATTTAAAATAAAGCAAATAGCTTAAAAGAAAGAAATAAAGCCAGTCAGGCTTTTTTGTTATCGGACTCCCTTTTTGGATTTTGGCTAATTTTCCTGTGTCACTTTCTATGCATCAAGGAGTGGTAGAATGTCACTGGCACAGGAAAGTAGTACAAATCCCAATAGGAAAAAAGACGGCAAAAACATCTGAGTGGAGTCCTATCCCTTCTTCACTATATCTAAAACTAAATTGGCTGGAAATGAGCTTTAATGTGTAAAATGAGTCTTGTTTTAATACCCGCAGGGAAACGACAGCTGTAATTTGGAAAATAAGGACAAAAGACATTATATAGTTTTTCCAAATGAGCCTCGGCAAGCTAACGCATTTTGATTACAGCAGAGGAGTTTTCTATTTTCATATGCACAGATTTCATTGCTTTTAGGATGTAGAAGTAATTAACACAAGTTCATTTGTAAAAAGAGAGGAAATGCTTTGTTACATCACTGTTCTACAGGATGTCAGACACAGCAAGCTACAAGCTGATCCTCAGCCAGATAGAAGAAATGATTGAAATGATGAAACCATTTTAGGGTCTGGTTTCCAACCATTTCTGAACAATAAAGACAGACCTGGACTGACAAATGCAAAGGAGGGGTAAGGCAGCTGATGTGAAAACTTTGACCCCAAAAAGTGCTTTTAAAAAATAAGAAAATTGACAGCTACTTTGCTATGTGATTATGGTTGGTTCTATGATTTGATAGAGGCAGAGTCTTCTTCAATGAGAAAAATAGAATGCCAAATCTTCTTTCAGGAAAGTACTTCATGTTGCAGCATGTGTTTGGTGAAGGAATAAGGGAGCGACCCTTACAAGTGAGTCAGGTAAGATGGTGTCACACAGTGGAGCAGCACAACGTCATCATCAGATCATCTCATGAAAGAGACGTGGGGTATAATTATTGATATTACCAATACAATTTACTTCCTAGGAACAATACCATTACATAGCTAATCAAAAACAGGTAGTCTAAAATTACTTGCAGTGACGTTTGGCCTTTATTACTAATCTCAGATGACAGGAGTGTAAGTACATAATTGACCCTTGTGAATTTGGGTCACAGACAATAAAGTGAACCGGGTAGTTTTCTATCAGGGATGCTTTTTAGTCAAACTGTGTTGACCGGAAACCTAACCTGCTAAGAGGCAGGTAAGCACAGCTGAAGGAGGTGACTGGCACATTAATTCATGAATAACATGATTACTACATCCATAAGTCACATTGTACTTTTTTCGAGATGCTGGGAAGTTCAACCAGCCTCTAGGACAAGGTCTCTGTTTTTAGTTTCAAGGTCACTCGGCCTGCTTCAGAAATTGCATAGGTATTCCAATTTCCCCGTTAGATTTTAACTTTCCTATTGGGAATCAGCTTTGGCTGCAAATACCCTGTAAAAGAGAAATCTAAAGGGAGCACAATATATAAACACTTATTCAACTAACACGTAACATATTTCTACATAATATTATTGGAAGCACCTAAAAGTTAGATTTTATCACACATCCCCAGCAAATAAATCAGGTTAGGTAAACATTCTGGACCTGAGTCAATCGTGCTTTTCTGTGCTATACGATGCCATGATCCCTCACTTTTTAGACACTGGGAGATGAAGGTTAGATATTACGATAGTGTACAGAAGATGGAAATAGCATCAGCCTGGTTTATATCCCAACAAACCGGTTACAGTGACACCAAGCAGAATTAGAAATGTGCTGAAAAGAAAAAAGTTTGCATATATGTATTTACCTCTTTGTCTGGATTTCTTCTTTGAATGCTATTACAATGGAGACCTTAATTCATGAAATTGCAAAGCCATTAAAGTCATCTCATTAACCTCATTGCTATGGCTATGAATATAGTGCAATTATTCTATATTTGGTGACAAACATCAGAAAACAATGGAAACACTTAAAGAAGTTTAGCAAGTTTTATTCCTAGCTTACCCAGCTTAGAAGCACCTTCTGGGGGATATTCTGGAAACTGCCCCTCTGAGGGGACGCTCACAGTTCTCCGGAGGCTCCGACTTTTGCTGCTTTCCGGTGGTGGGTCCTGTACGCTCTCACCAGACATCTACAAGAAGACGAAGAATAGGGCTTAAGCATCCTACGTACTAACAATCGCTGCTAATCTCCCTGCAGTTAAGACAGATAAATCAGCCCCCCTCTTGATCTCTTTATCCTGTGTGTGATTACCAGCCTGGGTGAAGTACCAATAAGACTTTTTTCATAACTCGTGCACTCCCTCTAGTGGCCATCTAATGGTAGTAACACACAAAAAAATAAACATCAATGTTTACAGCACCCTGTTTGACAAGTATGTGTAGATAACAGAGGCTATAAAAGAAAGAAAGAACAGAAGTTCTTTGACACATTCCATAGGAGGGATCTGTGACCCTACCCAGTGTCTGTGTAAACTATACATTATTAAATGTGTCATACGCTCAGCAAAATGGAATTTAACATATAATATTACCCCATTTATTGTGACAGAATACCAGCTTGATCACAGCAGATCAGGTTTTAGGATGTGAACTCACCACGCAGGTAAAAGAGGCCTTTGTTTGACTTTCCCAGCAGGAAGCATGGAAACAATAACAATGATAAACACATTCCAGTATAGGTGGATAAAATGATGAGCTGAATGTAGTTGCTGCAAATGTTTTGAATTTCCAAACCCCTGATCATACTTTAAAGATTACATATGTACAAATTAAAAAAAAAAAAGCAGGCATTCCAATACATCAGATGGGCTCCTGGCATGTCAAAAACATAAATCAATAAATATCCAAAGTATTTAAAACATGGGGTAAAAAGGGTACACAGAATAAACAGAGCAAAAAAAATAAAAATAATTATATATATATATATATATATATATATATATATATATATATATATATATATATATATATATATATATAGCTATATAGCAAGGTAAACAATTGCAACTTTCCTATTTCCAGCTACATTACGGACTTTCTCTTTTCTCAGCTTCCTTCCCTTATTTATAAAGGGGCTATGAATATTCAGCTTGAGAAAGACGACCTAAATACAAACAGCTTTGCCCTGTCTCATCAGTGCACCCTGTTTGAAAGGTTCATTGGTAAAAATAAAGGATATATTATTGAGAGGAAAATCTTAACCACCAATAATGAACTGATACTACTACCACTTGCTAGATTTTAGTATGTTAAATATGATAGATGTTCTGCATTTTTAATTTAAAAACAAAATGCAAATAAATTAGCCTAAATCATTACAGGTTCCTTAAAGTCACACAGCTTAAGGTTTACCTGACATATGGAGATTGTCACCTGCTTTTGAAAAGGATTAGCTGCCTGACTGCTATTCAAATCATCCGGCTTTCAAACTTTCTGATACACAGACCTGCAACCTGTAATCACATCATTTAGGGCTACAAAAAAAAACAAACAGGAACCTAATATATCTTCTGCTTAACCTTTTCCATGGTCGCAAAAAGGAAATTTCTACCCCCTTCAAATAAACCTTTAAAGACAGACATATTGGTGCTCCCATTGCTGACTTGACTAAAATGTGCAGACCCCGAGTGCTGATACAGGTAGTCCCCAAGTTAAAGACATATGACATAAGGATGACTCTTAGATACAAACAGGGCCTCCCTTCTCACTTGTGTGCAGGATGGAGGCTTGATGGGGGGAGGGGGCAGTTTGCATTACTTGCAGAAGACGTCTTTTGGTTAACACAGCTGGGATTGTGAGTGAGCTTAAGAGATGCCCTGATCTGTAACATCTTGTAAAGCTACGTACACACGTCAGATTTTTATCGCCCGATAATCGGCATCGGCCAATTATCGGGCGAAAATCTGCCGTGTGTACAGTCGGTGTCGTCCATCGTCCGGACGACCGACCTGCCTGATCCACGGACGATGGACGACAGCTGATCCTAATGAAAGGGAAGGGGAGAGCGCGCAGCAGGGTGCCGCTCTGTCGCTCTCCCCCTCCCCTCTCCATAGAGCATGAACGGTGCTCTATGTACAGAGCATCCTTTCCAACGACAAAAATTGCAAGTGTGTACGCAGCTTTACTCTTTAATGGCCAAGACAAACTCTGCAGTTGTTTCTTTTTGCATATCAAAGCACAGCTTGCTCCAGAAGTGAATGAATGTCTAGGCTCCAGAAGTTTTTTGGTTTTTTTTGTGTGCTTTGTTTGTGATTACCGCACAGTGAGGATTTTATACATTAACTGACACCACGCTGCCTAATATGTTGAGACAAACATCTGTCCTAATAGCATTTATCAAAATAATGTACCTGTTCCGACTTACATACAAATTTAACTTAAGAACAAACTCTCAGTCCCTATCTCGTATGTAACTCAAACAAGCATTAGTCAGTGATGTCAGACTCCAATCTTCTATTTAGAATGATCAAGACAACTTTGTACACCTGTACTTTCAATAAGCACGGCCGCACTTAAGTTTTTATCTTCACATAGTAATGTTTGGCTTGTAGATTCAAATGACCAACTTGTTTAAATGAATGTGCCCTCTCAGACGGATTGTAAAATATTTAGGGACCTACAAGACAATGATAACTGGGGGGAAAAAAAAGAGAGAGATTGATGTAGAATAGGGCCACTGCCTATAGAGCAGCATTGGCCTCTCATCATATTGACATAGATAAAAACTGCAACTGGCAGAGAAGCTGAATTATTTGCACTAGTATGACCCAACCTATCAAACCCCAGCATCGCTTCTTGCGAGGTGACAGGAAGGTGTCAGGGTTTGGCCAATTATCTCAATCCAATGGGTTATTGCAGGAGCCTAATGGGTAAAGCTGGGCCCCTGGACACCCACCAGGCTCTAGGCTCCTGCCAGAGTCAAAGATTCCCCAAACAACAACAAGTATAATCCAGTCTATTTTCACCTTAACAGACCTTCATAGATGGGTGGCATATCTAATAAAAATCCCACAGTAACTGCTGTGCCCTAACTCCAACATGTGCAGTCATTTCCAATGCACAACTATAGCCAGTGTTTAGTTTCACAAATTAGCCAATTTACTTTTATATAATCGCAAAACATAAGCAGCCTAACAAGCAACTCTAGATGTAAAATGACTTAGCACTACTGAAACCTCCAGTGATGTCAAAATGTATGTATTTAGACTGGTATGAATGGTAGGTAATGCTTAGGTTTAGAGAGAAATTACAGAGAGAATTAAGTGCCCCTAGCCATGGGAACCTGCCACAAATTGAATGACTTTGTCAGGTTTAATAATTGTGGAACTGTAGGCCTCACGCAGAGCCGGAGCTGCAGGATACAATCACGAACTTGAGAAATCCACAAAAACCTCCAGTGTGTAGACTTCAGCCCACACAAGCCGTTTCATTTCTATAAATGTCAATGCTTAGTATTTGCTTTTGTAACTGTGGATGATTTTGGAATATTTATTGCCCAAGAGCATTTGAAATCTAACATACAGAAAGATACATCTTTAGGCTTCTCTTCACATGCCAAACACTTATTCCTGCTTCCGTGGAGCAGCATGTGATGATAATTACACAGCAAGAGAAAAAGTACCCCTGTCGCCAGCTCTGGGCATAAACAGCAACAGGAAAACAAGCTTTTGGCAGAAGAGATCCCGTCTGTGTGTGTCGTATCATTAACTTGCTGAGTAATTCATTCAGCAATGGTGGAGATTGCCACTGTAAATCTGAGATGGATTGTATAAGAATGATAGGTGTAGAAATGCATCCCCAACAGGTATTCATCAATAGACTAGCAGAAGATCGATAGTTACAATGCACTCCAGTACTCTCTGGATGCACAGTAGAGACGGTCATGTTATACCTTTTACTAGGAAGAGTGTGAGCCATCAGTACATCAGTGGAATTTATGGGGATATTTTAAAGTGTTTGGGTGGCTTGCCCAAAATCACTCCCCAACACTAAACCTTTTAGAACATGAGTAGTATCACCCAATCTGTATATTTCTATGGGTAATTTGGCACAGAGTAGGTGACATAGTAGCTCAACATAAATGTCAAGTCAGAAGGGTAAAAACAGGAGTCTAGGCAGGAAAACTGAGGGGTCTGCAGGTTTGGATGGTCTTATCAGTTAAGCAAGTGCAATGGATACCTTGAGGAAGAGGATAGCTTAATATCTACATTATCTAAACTCCTAGTGGGTGGAACTTTATTAAGCTTTGATTAAAAACCAGTACCTCAGTTAAGCCTCCAGCTCACATGACTGACACAAGCGAAGGAGAAATGGAAAAATATGGCCATTTAGATTAGAGACACATTATTGTCTGTCACCAACAGGGTATGTATGGTCATTCTCTGTCCTTATACAATTACTTTTGACACAATGAAGTCTTTTTAATAGGACCATGCAAAAACCAAGATAAGGTACCAAATGCAATGGCCCAACTACACCGAGTTCACTTTGATTGTAGTTAATACAATGCAAGATGCATCTCCTCAACTTAAACACAATAGTGTCTCTGTGTAATGCCTTACTTCTAAAGCTCATATGTGTCTAACAAATATAATGCTATATTTCTGCTGTAGAAGAGAAGGCAACAAAGGAAAGACCCAGGAGAAAATGAGAAAGTCAGCCTAAATCCAGCACGAGCAATATGCATTACTCTGGTGTCAGATGCTGACAGAAAATATTATTGTACTGCACAGAGGTCAAATTTCAGTGTCAGTAATGAGATCAGTGTGTACTGAAATGTATCACAGGGCATCGCAAGGTAACAATGTTTTCTGTTTGGTTAGAAATCATACACAACCTCCTAGGACTATATAATGGAGTCACACAGAGGTGTAAATCAATGAAGATCACAGATCATCCAAACTCTGAGTATAACACATTTAAAAAGTATATTTTGTCAGGTTAAAGTTCAAAAATGCTATTTAAAGTCAAGGCAAAGTTGTTTTACCAGAAGCAAAATAAAAAATTGTATTGTCAAGGTAAAGTATCAGTTTATCCGGAAATCATGTTTTATTATATTATATGTACATGGGATTCTAAAGGGCTGAAACATCCATTGGCATATGATATAACTAAGACTCTTGATCATCTCTTCCTGCCAGGCAAAGTCTTGTGTCTTCTGCTTAAAAATAATTAAAAATAGTCTAATCTAATTTTTGCCTATATTAGTTTTTTTTTCTTTAACAGAAGGGATGTATTTTAACCTGGTGATGCTGCCAGTAACATTAATAGCCCAATAAAATAAAATAAATGTAGCCACCACATCTATGGAGCTGCAACTTTAAAACTGAACACCTACGCTATTCATAAATATTTGCAAATTATATTACCAAAAAATGGATTATCTACATTCTTCCAGGGGTAATTTTTATTGATAGTCCAATTTAAAGAGAAGGAACAAGAGATGTTACATAGATCTGTTCTATTCTATGGAGAAGTGAAAGGACAAGCGAGTGGCACACTGTGCTCTGTTCCATAGGAAAGTATATTGGCCATTCCTGCTCGCTCACTGATCCACCAGAACAGAGATGCCTGAGATGTACACAATTCTTGGGCTCGGATGACAGTACCCTAGCATGTATGTACATTGTGTGTTACTTCCCCCCACCTCCTAGATTGTAAGCTCTTCAGGACAGGGTCCTTTGTGACACTGTCAGTATCTGTCTGTCATTTGCTACCCCCATTTATTGTACAGCACTGTGTAATATGTTGGCGCTATATAAAACCTGTTTAATAATAATAATACTACTAATATTTGCCTAGAGTCTAGAGGAGCGACATATACCTTTCTTCACTCAATCAGAAAGAGAACCATCCAAACCAATACTCTTTGCACATGACATTTTTGTCTGCCTACTCCAGGCTAGTTAGGCAGGCATTAGGCTTTGTTTTTGGAAAGCCATACAAGCTTTGTAAATTGAATTTATTTGGTTTAGGTTGTCCTTTAAGGGCAAAGTATCAGGTTGATTCTAAAAAGGACCAGTCTGGAATGGACATGTGTAACAATCTGAATCTTTACACTCAATGCATTCTTGCCCTAACGTGACAGTGGTCAGTGTACACCCAGACAGCAATACAACCCTGAAAGAAGTTCTAAGTTTGTAGAACAAGTAAAAGGCTGTGCAGAAAAATTGTAATCTGAATCCTCTCTGTTGCCAGGAAAATTCAAGTCTTGGCATGACTTATGTGCATACAGACCATAATCAGCAAAATGTCAAAATCCAAGTTTTAGCTAAGTGCTATCAAATCTACATGAAGTAATTTGCAGCAGCAGTGTATTTTATTTTTTCCACTAGGTGGCAGTCAAACACAACAGTACATTGCCCCAAATGTTGGCAGAACATGCAGCAGGAGCTAGCCTGAGCATAAACCTTGGACAGTTATATACAGGCAGAGGGTTAGGAGTAAATGCAGAAATACACTATGTCAACAAGCTAGACAGTGTATGGCATTACTGTTAAAAAAAACAGGAACAAAAAATCAAACAGGAGTACTTTAGAAATCTAAAAGACGCAGCCTCAATATCGAATAAAATGTTTGATTTTTATCCGAGTCCTTCACATACCTAATTCCTGATTCATTGTGCATACAGTTTCATTTGGTTGATGAATGAATAAAACAAGTTTCTGATAAAAGCAGATACCAAAGCTACAGAAAATATTGGATTCTGTTACTTTCTATTGAATGTTATAAAAGTACAGCCAATAGCTTGATTTGTTCTACAAAACAGGAGAAGGGTTAAAAGCCAAACTAACTTCAAATAAAACACAAGACCTACCAGTGAAAATGCTAACTGTCTGGCTTTCTTAATCTACAATGCTTTCCAAGTCGAAGAACTAAAAAAATTCTATGGCAATGATCTATTAGGCAGAGTTTATCCCCTGGCTTTTCATGACCTTGTCATGGACATCTTCAGAGCTTTCACACACTAAAGTGCCCATCTATATTTGGAAGGAGTGCCGATTTAAACACGTGGTTAGGAGGGGGCGATCATCCATGTCCTATTCCCAGAGTCAGCTTTGAATAGATTACAGTTAAGCACCACTGAAAACTATGTCAGAATAGAGTAATAAGTGAGTCAAACTTGTATGATGAAGTCCAGAGGATGAACACAGATCTCCCATGGCAATAGACTGCTGGTCACAGCCACTCCCAGGCCAGCACAGACGCCCGGCTGTGGTTCTATTATCTGTGGATTTGGGAAAATCTGAATGGGTTTATTTTAGCCTGATCATTAGCTTATTGTACTGCACACTGTTGTAATCCAGTAATGAGCAGGAAATGAGTCACTTTAGAATATGAATCTTCAGTAAAGCCCAGAGGGAGATGGACGTACTCTCTGCTCAGATGGCATCACTCGGGCATATGTGACAAGGAACTATCATGTGCTGCTGTGTGACTAAACTGCTTCCAGAAAACAATGAAAAAAGGACATAAAAATGTCAAATCTGTTGGCATCAAAAGGCCAATTTGAAGTTTCTTTTTTCTTTGGAACATAAGTTTATTTTTCTTAAATGTCAGGTTGTTCTGATATCACAAGGGCTGCTGGGAAAGCATTCACATTAGTCTACTACCCGCAGTGTAATGTCTGATGAGATTCCAGAGAATGATACAATGAGGCTGTATTTTACTTAAGAAGCCGGTTCTTTGCTCAGTAAAAAAAGAGTTCACATACAAGCCCATCTCCATTTTTCATTAATCCTGTTCGCCATGCTCTCATGTTTAAATATAAAAAAGACTTGTAAGACACTACTCAACACTTCCACACTTCCACTTATGGTTTCACCACCTCTCCTATTGATACTTTTAGTGAATGAAGTATTGTAACAACAACATAGTACCAAATCCATCCACAAAAAAGTTCATCCCATTCTGTGATGGTACGCAGTCACCCTCTTATTCGACTTTAAATATACCAGGGGCTTTAAGCTCCTCCTCTCTTGTCACTCAATGGTTGACAACTAACCAGTGTGAGTCTCTATCTCCTGATGATGCCAGTGTACGAAACGTGCCGGGAAATGAGACAAATGCTCAGCATTTTGAAAATGACATTTTGTGACATGTAAATAGTAATATGTAAACTGGGCCTCATGCTATGTTCGAATGAGCCCATTATGTTTTGTTTCATTATTGTTATGTTGTATTAAGACAACGTTACTGAAATTAAATAGTATTGTTTTACTTTTATAAGTTTGACAAAAAGCTGTCTTCCTTTCTTCTCTCTATTTACATTTAGCTCATAAGCCCTGAGCCATTCTCTACACGACTCAGGACCACTCACTGCCACAAACGCAAAAAAAGATCTCAGAATGTCATGCGTCTTATCAAGAGGCAGCTTGGAAAGAAGAACTTAATTTGTTGCCGTGCCTAGCTGCCTACCTTTGTTTCGCTCAGCAGCCTGGAGCACAGACAGGAAGCGTTTGACAGAACTGGATGTGGAAGTGACCAAGCACCAAAGTAATTATGTGGGAGTGAGTCACATACTGTATGTTCCTTATACCCAGAAGTACAGGGAATTTTTATTTGCTAAAAAAGGCCAAAAACAGAAACAAAAAGAGGTAGATGTATATGAGCGAGTGGAATGCAAGTTAGATGGGTGGGTGTAGTTTAACTACATTTGTTTTGTGCCAAGGACCAGTCTAGAGTGGGCACCTGTAACAATCCAAATCTATACTTACTGCAGCCTTACCTCAACAATGGTCAGTGTAGACTCATACAGCAATAAAATAATGTCCTAACCCCTTTTCTAAATAGACTAGTAACAAGTGATTTGTTTTTCTATAGTTCTCTTAAATACATAGATTACGGTTATCAAAAGGAAAATGTCAAAATTCAATTATCTGGGCCAATCGCTTCATCATCAACATGAACATCTGCACACATCTCCGCATGTGTTAAAAATAATTTATGTTAATGATAAAAGAATAAGTTCATTTTTCCCCAACCTTTCAACATAATCTACAGACAATACCACCTACTCAGGCATACCGAATACAGAAAGCATCTTAATGTAGAAGAGCAATTTCTGTCTGCGGAGATGAAGTCTTGGGAAACATTTGCTCTCTGTGAACTGTATTTCTAGATATAGAAAAGAATTAAATATTGATGTCATTCATACTAGTGCAGGAAAAGAAAATGAAAAATAGTTTTAAAGCAAAACTGCAGCCACAAGGCAGAAACTGATGGTGGACAAAGAAAAATTCCAGCACGGTAGGAGAAAGGGGATTTTATTCTCTGTAACCATTCAGCAGCAATGAAATCTCCCTCCTGCATGGCACAATGAGGCATTGACCACAGAAGGAGGGTCCTTTGTAGATTAGAGGTCGCTCAAAGTCTCAGTTCACATGCTAATTTGGGCTAAAACCAAGGCACTGAAACAACTCCTCCAATAGTCCAAATGTGAGCTGGTCCAAATTACTGGTGGAAATATGCTAATAAGCCAAGCTTTCTCATGTGCTGCCAAGTAGTTCTAGAATCTGAATGGAAGAATATTCAAATAGCTTTCTGGTACACAGAAGCAATGAAATTGCAAAACCATATTAAATAGTAATTTACTTATAAATATTTTAAACTTAGTTTTGACTTTTTAGATATACAATTTAGTTTAAGCCAGGTCCTAAACACTGAATTGGGTGGCATTATATTTAATATATAAAGCACTAGACTGCAGAAAATGCTTGATCTAAGAGAGTGGGAACACAGAATGACTGTTGGGACCTGATGAAGATGTTTCTGAATCATGGATTTGTTTATATGGTATGTCTGTAGATTTGACGGAAAACCTCGCAAAAATACAAAAACACACCAGCAGCTGTGGGGTACTGTGGGTAAAAAAGCATGGTTGCAAGAGGTCAGAGAAATATGGCCAACTTGCTCAAGCCTACGTAAGTCCATTGGGGGTTTGCAGAAACGATTTGGAGATGGACATCACTGAACATGTAAAAACCTCAATGTGGCTATAAAAACAGAACATACTAAGATATATACTTTTCAATCATTCAATTGGTCTGTGCACCCAGGCTCCATCCTCTCCTGCTTACCTTAATACCAATTCATCATAGTGTGCAATGTGCATCCCGTCACTGGAAATATGCACACCAGAAGTACCTAATAAAGGGACAACTGCGTGTATATATCTAATGCCATTATTCAAATGATATATTTTGTTTTCTTGAATTTAAAGCCAAACTGTTTTACCTTTAACAATAGAAATATAGACATGTTACCCTATATAGCTTGTACAATGCATCATAAATAACCCTAAGTAAAACAGAAAAATCTAAACTTTGTTTTTTTTTTTTTTGTTTGTTTGTTTTTTTAACAATGTGCACACTGTGAAAGATAAATTTGTATGTATTAATCCAAATAAACATTTCAAACAGATAGGAGAATCAGAGGACTAGGCTAATATGCTTTGCAGACTGATGGGACCATGTGCAAAGAACCAACACCTCAGATAAACATGACAGGCAGAGAGATAAGTTGGATCTCTAAAAAAAAAAAAAAAAAATGGCATATTTCTAGAATTTGCCAGAGAGTACTTTAAAATCCAATACAAAACATTACATAATGCTGTTGAAAATTAATCTTAAAGGGTTACTCATATAAAAATGACAATAAATTGACACGTATGCTTTATTGTTTTATCTCTCTGTTAAAGTGGTACTGGAAAAAGCTTCCCCCTACAGTCCTTTAGAAGTGTTGGCTTGTGAGAGGCTGCTGTACAAATTGCACTTGCAGCTATTAAGGGAAATGTCATGTTAACCACACAAGACCACAAAGCCTGCCAAGTTAGTTGCTGCACGTTAACATTAGTACGGGTGGCTTGTAAGTGGGTCACATGACCCAAACCATTAGCAACATATGACCTGCAGATCAGTAACAATGAGGCGTTTTCAATGTCCAATAACAGAGGCTTTTAAAGTATCTTCCCAGCAGAGGAACAGCAGAATTTGTAATATGATTTAATGCCCATCTAATCCATCCATAACTGCTTATTACAATGATGAAAAGAACCATTAAGACACAGCATTGTGAATAACAGCCAATAATCTATTTCTAACAAATATAGGACAGGCAGAAAACCAGGACATTTTCTTGCATTCTGGCAAGCTTAGTGCCACCCAGCCAATGCAATTTACTGAAACACGCAACATGCTGCCACCAACATTAATGTATAGTGGGTAAAAGTGAAAACAAAAGAGTAATGTAAGATTAGTTTCATTAGGTAAACCAGTAACCAGTAAACCTTGCAAACTACAATTTAGTCAAAATAACACAGACCACTCTATTTTAACATAATCTCTAAACATTTTAGCACTTTGCAGTCAGAGATGGCCTTGAACAAACATGGCTCCATCCCCATTGACACCAAAAACATTTTATTTAAATAAAAAATAGGTATTAAACCCTTGAATGATTACAAGAACATTTTAAGTCCTATACCGGTAATTATCAGCAAAACTTTGGCATGTTTCTTGTGGATAACTCCTGTCTATAAGGTGGTGTAGTGTATTGTATTGAAACGTACCTAAACTCAATTTTCACTTTAAATAAAAGGGTTGTCTACACTTTTATGTAAAGTAAAAATTCTGTTTGTTTTTATTTTTTTGCAAAAAGTGCAACACCCTTTAGAAGAAAAAAAAGGTGCAGGACCACCCCCTTATTTCTCTTAAGCCTAGGCGATCAAGAATGAATGGGAGCGCAGAGCCTTCCGGGATACATACGTCACGCATCTCGGGAGGCTCTTGGCTTCTCCTTGGCATACTCAGGCATGTGCAGAAGGAGCCTTTTCATCAAAAGGGGAAAAAAATGCCGATTTCACACATGTGCAGAGAGATCAACAATTTTTTTTCCACCCTGTCACCCGATCTTGCGACTGTGCAGTGCGAGACTGGGTGTCACAGGAAGAACCAGAAAGAAGGGAAGACAAGATGACGACGCCTGGCGCTCCCTGTGCACCCGGCTGAAGACTGATACCAGGAAACCTCCCAACGGATAGACTGCTCTGCAGAAATGAAGGCAAGTGTGATGTTTTTTATTTTGGGTTGGTTTTGGGTTTACGTCCGCTTTAAGACTCTGGTAATCTAGCAAGGAGTGCAAACTTTTTTCTATAAATGAATCATTATAAAAGATACCCTATGATACTACATAACTGATATTTCACTTTTTGTTGGCAACAGAAGGCTAAATCCAATTTCAGTGGTAGAAGTGAAGGAAAATCCAAAATCTAAATAGAGCATAAAATGTTCAGTGGGAAGTCTTTTTCCCATGGCATTTGTCCAAGAAAAAAATTTCTCTTTATTTGGAGAGACCTCCTCTCATTTCCCATTGTGACCCCAGACAGTAAGTCAAAGAAAAAGCCCAGGCGTTTTAACCATTTTGTGCTTTATCCAAGTTTTGGTTTTAGTTATACTTAAGTACTGGATAGGCATCTAGCAAAAAAAGAAAGAAACTCTCTTAGCAAAGCTATGCACAGCCCGTTAAAATTATTAAATGCAACAAATTACCGTAAGTCATGATTGTACTAACAACCCTTTCACAAAAAGAATGCATTCCTTCATTGGGTGCAAATTGCCTGTAAGGTCAGGCAAAAGATCAAAACTCTTATCACAATATTGCAAGAAAAGAGCAGGATTTGTCACCTTTTTCTGGAAAAAGCTAGAAAAAAAAAAAAAAACCAATGGAATAGATGCTATGGGCAATGCAGCACATGATCTCCAGGCTGGGCAGAGCCTACCTACAAAACTACTTATGGTTCAGGCATAAGGCGAAGCTACAACATTGTAGATTAAAGGCACATGATTAAAATTTCCAGCTCCAATTGGGGCTGTTAACACAGGACGTCTACAACATTCAACAAACTATTTCGACCGGTCGAAAGGTTTTTAGGATGGGCTCAAGCTTCTCACTACATACATGGGACAGCCTTAATAATTGCAGATAATCAATTAGTCAAGGTTATTCCATATCTACGCACCAGTAGGAACACGCTGGAGTCACACATTTTCAATCAGGGCTAATTTACAATTACCCAAGCTGTTTCTCAGGATCTAACAATGGCCAGATTGGCCTGCGGAACACTGAGGCCCAGATCAAAAAGTGCTTTGTGAGGTTGGCTGGGAGTATGAATATATTGTGAAAAATTATTTTTTACTGTAATTTTGTTTCAATTTTAAACAAATCATAACTTGTTTTGTACCAGTTCTTTACCATTTTGTGCTTTATGGTTACCCAAGAAGTTCTTGACAACCATGACATAAGCTGTGCCAGGAGGAACCTTTAGTATCAGTCACGTAACTTGTGAAATTTGAATCATTTATCAGTTTCTGAGTCTGGGGTCCGTCAAAGATTCCTGCTTCCAATTTTTAAGTACTCAATCCAGGGAAGAATCTACAAATGTATTTGAAGCAATCACTCTCCTTGTTCAGAGCTTTAACAAACTGCTTCATTAATCCCAACTTTATGTGTAGTGGAGGGAGAATGATTTTTTCTTTGTCACCCATTGCTTTCCCAATGATGTTTCCTGCACCTTTTTCATATTTCCTTTGGAGGCCATGTCACTTTTTTTCCCAGTGATCCTGCTTTGCCCTGCTATCTCACAAGCAGATGAAACATGGGTACTTTGTGTATCCACTTTGCTGTCCAAGTAGGAAGTTCACCGTTTTTAAATCAACACATATTGACCATTGGTGTTCATGATAGCAAAGCTTTTGGACCTGTCTATGAAAAGCTGCCAGTCTTCTGCTTGGTATTCTAGTACTCCCATATGGGCTAGTAGTTCACGGATGTTACAACAGTACATGAAGTCTTTAAAAAATATGGTAGGAGTGTCACCTCTCGTCCTATAAACCGTTATTTTACTCTAGCCTGGATGCTTGTTCAGATGCTTGTTTTGACAGACTTAGGTCACATATTAAATCATTGAGCTCTTCTTGGGAAAAGTGCTGGTTTGATGAAACACTTCTTTCATACTCACGTTCACTGCTAACTCCTGGATTACTTTCCAAACCCTGTATATCCACCATGTTGGATACAGGAATATCAGGGAGTCCACTGAACACTGGTATGGGAACATCAGCACCATGCAGCACAGGTCATCTTGCCGATTCAAATCAGGGTACTCCCACTTGTTTTTCCTGTAACGCCATACCATAGGTACACCAAATTTCAAACTTTTCAGTTTTCCATTTTTCCACTGACGTAGACACTCTACACAAGTTTTGCATATTGTATGGGGAGCCCAATACTTATCTTGGTCCCCCAGTTTAATACCAAAATATGGAATATATGCTTGTTTCACAAATTCCGTAATGTTTCTTCTCTGTTTTCGCTGAGAATATTCACACACAGGTCCCCCAGTTTAATACCAAAATATGGAATATATGCTTGTTTCACAAATTCCGTAATGTTTCTTCTCTGTTTTCGCTGAGAATATTCACACACATATGTATAAAATACATTCGGGTCATTTAAACAACTTCTTCTTGAAGAACTCATATCATAAAGAAAATGTCTGAATAAAAAGAAGGCAAGTGAAAGTTTCATGAAAATAATGCTACATTTAATATATAAAATGCAAAACATCAGTGTAAATAAAGATTGATATTAATATGCGGTGTTAACATTTGTTGTTGGATTCCTGTATCACAAGGACTAGAGCCAATTCAATGTAACTGATGTCATTTCTGGATTCAGCAGACCTGAAATACACTAAATATATTGAAAAAAAATTGTCAAGTGAAAATATTTTTTTTTTTTTGTTGAGTTGTGTAATAATTGCACCTATCCAAACAGCAGACAGTTCCTGATCACGTTTTCCAGACTGGTCTAAATTTTATTTTTGATAGAACAATGCAAAAATCTGGTCAAGAGAGGGAAGGGCAGTGGAAAATTGTACTGTACCACAATAGGATATGCTAATAAGCAGAAGGATCTTCATACTGACTCTTTAAATTTGTCCTTTCATTCACTGTCATGGGAACCCTATTAACACTAAATTGTTTCTCTTGCAGGACAGAATGTGATGCAAGTCTGCCCAGCTAGTGACATACTGAAAAGAAGTTAGGAGACAGGTCCTAAATTGTGAAATATGTGGACAAAGAATAGTGTTTATTTGGAGTTTTTCCTGAAAAGGAACTCCAGATAAAAAGTACTATATAGTGGATATTTTCATATATTTCCTTGAATTAGATCACTGCATAGCAAAATCAGAAAGAGAAGTAAGTTACAGATTATAGAGCCAGTCAGTTACCAGATATAAAGGCAGCCTACATTAAAGAGAAGACCACTTTAGTGTGAAAATTCTTTTCCATGGTCCAATTATTACACAGCCACCAGTGTGACAAGGGTGTGTTCATCACCAATGAGGCTGAACAAAACTGGATAGGTTATGGCAGTTAAACTAGCTACCGAAAATAAAGAACCTGCAATTTGTTCTCCAACATGTTGAATATTCCCTAAAGGAGCCAGATCGCAGATTGGTCCAAAGACTAACAGAGCAATTGGTGACCAGCCCACAACATCAAGTGTATGCCTGCCTAAACACAGCGTAATTATTTGCCAAAAGTAAACTGCAATTATCTACTTAGGAGCTGTGCATAGCATGACAGAAAAATCCCTGATCTAACACCCACACACCAATCTGGAAAGAAAAGGCTGCTGTTTGCCTTCTATTCGCTTTAAATGAACTCACCTCTCTATAAAGAGCGCCAAAGATAAAAAATGCAGCATGGTTGCACATGCCAGCTGATCGCGCTGAATATTTCAGCAGGCTCATTGTTTATGCTCTGCATTTGTTTTCTTTGGTAGGCAGTAATTAGACATTGTTAGGCTTGACTTGCTACCACTTGTGCCAATATGGTCATTATCAGATCCTATTTATTTCTCACCTCAGCTTTTTTGCAATTTTTTTTTTTTGCTACAGTAGCCGTTACATTTGAATGCAAATGAAAAGAAAACAACCATTGATTATTTTTTTTTAAAGCATCAAACAGCTCACCAATTTGTGGTAAAAGTAATCCAATATTGCCAAACAACACTCAATAATTACTACTGCTCTGGCCAAACTTGCACAGCGAAATATTTAAATTTGAACTGTAGGCAAATAGCTGAACGCATTGTTAAAAAATATAATAGTGAAGAGCTTGAATGATATTCCCCTAATCATGTTATGCAGAAACTTCTACCAGACAATCAGGTCATGTATGTTCATTGAACTATCTGCATTTGTGAAGTGTGTAAATTGTGGAGAAGAACACTATTAAGAACAGTACTCTGCTTTTATAACACCTTTCAGAAAAATTGGAGACACAGACACACACTATGAAGTTCAGGCAGAATCAGGGAAAAATATAAATACAGCTGAGTATTGCTTGTTTTTCCTGCAGACAGATGCATGGACAGTAAGAGATGGTAAGGTACTGACTTAGTTTATGCTCTTTCATTGTCCAATCAGGAGATAGATGGTACTTTTGTATTCCTTTCTTACATCAGAAAGTAGAGTCATCATCCTGGATATAATGTCTGACTTACAAAAGTGGCTTAACAAAATAAAAAAATAATTCTGCAGATGAACATATGTGTGCATTTGAAGGGAATGTTTAGCAGTTTGCATAGAGTACAGTTTTTAGGGGAAGGAAAAAAACTACTATATTACTATGGGTTACTTGCACTCTTTCCATAAACATGATTAGAGGTTCAAAACAGTACAAGGATCCCAGAATGTACTATATATAGATATATACACACATAAACACATATTCTAGAGATTTAGGTTGACGAAGAAATTGTATACTTTCTTCTGCATACAACATAGATTTATACTTGTACCCAACAGGTAACTAGCTTTTACATTCTTCAAACTGTATTGAGAAATCTATATTCATACACACTTGAAAGGCTCTTGCAATATTTTAGGAGGGTGTCAGCCGCTAAAGGTCACAGCGCAATAGAGAAGAGTCTATTTTCACTGTCACATTGAGATTCAGCACTCTTATGGCTAAATTAGATTCCCTGGGTTCAGATTTCCTAACAAGCTCATTATTGGGTACGTGTCAAGCTGACTCTTATCTGTCACAGCCTAGGTGTTCATATCCAGTAGTAAAGCACAAATCTACAGTATCATACAGAGGATAGTGCTGGCCTTGGAGGAAATATTGCTTTGAGGAGTTGAGCAATGGCAGCCTCTGCTGTGACAGATAATAGTTGTCTTGACAGGTTCCCCATAAAGCCCTAATAAAAACAAAGCATTTTCTGGGAAAGTCACATAGCTTCCTGCTTCAAATGAAATACAGAAGTTCAGAGTTGGGAGAAGAGAACAGTTCACAGCTGATAGCCACATAAACAAGCTACATGAACTTGTGTGCTATTAAATTGAATGCTGTACAAAGCAATTTTGCAGAATTAATTTGAAAAAAGCTTATATGAGGTACAAGGTACAAAAGTGTATATGATTAGGAAGGCCTATATAATCTTTGTTACACAGAACTAAATTGTAGATTCGGATTATATTTTATATATATATATATATATACACATATATATCTATATCTCTAATGTATTTATGTATGTATGTATGTATCTCCAAACATGCCAAAAAACATGGTCCCAAGCAACAACCTCTGCTATGAGGGATTTACCTAGCTCATAAGCAGATCCGAGATGAAACCCAGGAAATCCTGATGAATCTGACAGTAACTGATTGCAATAAATTGTATTACTGGTAAATTTAGTTAAGTTGAATAAGTTATTTATCATGGCTAGGTTTCTAGTCATTTGCTCTGTTCAAAACCAGACATTGTTACATTTACATTGTTATTTGATCAGAAGATGGAACCTATGGAGGCATGCATTTGTGGGTCTCTTGGTGAAATTCCTTGAGTTAAGTGAGAATTGATACGTGCCTTGATAAAGAAACCAGTAAAATTATGAAGCCTGCATCTTATAAAAGGTGAATAATCTGTAACAATGTTTTACAGCAGCCTTTCAAGTTTTCTTTTCACCCCTAAAGGGAAGCCTTACAAAAAGTTTTAGGTGTCAGGGAAATCTTGCTATTATCAATGGAAAAAATAATATTGTATTTGTTACTATTGGGAAGAATGTCCCCCATATATTAGTGCCACCTTTACATTCAGCTAAAAAAGGCCCTGGTTTCATGCAGCCAGCCCTGCCAAGTGGTGTTGGTCCTAAAACTATGTAGATGCCATCTTTTTGGGAGGTTAATCCCCTGGCAACTTTTGTTGGAACCCTCGCTGCAAAACTAAATGGTGGAGCTACTGGTAAGCAAGATTAGAAGGAACGAACATGGAAAACATAGAAAGATTGGCATATTATCAATAAATAGAATATGCAGTCAGTTGATATTTAAAAAATAGTCATGTCTTTTAATGAATGAAAATGACAACTGCCGGTAAAAGAAATGGTAGTATACGCATCTCTCCAGAATCCGATATCTGAGCACTGTGGTTCCTTCCTCTGACTCCTATGTTACACAGCTGAGTACTTTACCCATGTAGGGGATAGAGGAAACACTTCCTCCTGCCTTGTTTTTTAATGATAAAGTACAGAACTTTTATGAAAAACTATACAGTTGCTGTTTTTTTGTGACATGTCACTGTATTAACAGAGGCATAAAGTTACAGAAAGGTCAACGTTAAGAATTTTAAAACGTTTCTAATATGATGTGGTACATTTATGATGTATTTGTGTGAATACGATAGATTTTACTGTGCATTTTAATTGATGCATCTGTTCGTGTGAAGAGGTGTTAACAGACTTGGCTGCGCTGCTACCAATGTAAATAAAGAAATAAACTGAGCAGAAAGACAAACACTCTGTGTTCTGGAAATCGACATGCAAAGAGGAATTAAATGTTCTGACTTCATTATTTAGTCTATCCACATGCAGGCAGATTTTTCAGAGAATACAATGAACAGAAAAGATTCTACAAACCAAATGATAATCCAACTTTCTTGATACATAAAGGGTCCCCAATGACCACCAGAAACGGAAGATTTACCTAAAAATTAGTTTCCAGCTTTCTGGAATATGATTCTCTGCAACAGATAATTTTCATTACCTATTTGAAATCATTGTTGAGAACACAGGACAATTCTATGTCAGAGGAATGTTTGAACGCATAGGCTCACCCTCCCCTAAAAACAGGAGAAGTATAAACTGCTAACGAGTATAACAACACTCTATTTATGATTTTGAATTGATGAATTTGCACTGGATCTTCTAAAAAGGTCAACTTGTATGTGACCAGCCTTCAATTCATTGTGAACAATGCAAATTTCCTTCTCCATTGTTGCATGAGCTAAAAACTGAAGAAAAACACATATAAGCAACAAAAGAGCTTTGTGACACAATGATAAAAAGGCAAGGCATTAAAAAGCTCCTATTCCACTTGCAGCCTTCAATAAAAGTTCCATTGTGAACGGAACCCACAGTGACATCATTGAAATGTAACTTCACAAACAATCTGTCTCTATGGTTACACAAAGGTACCTGCTCACACCTGAGGTCACAATCTGTTCTTGAGTCATGTCACAAAACTCCGCAGGGACACTGCGCGCGCCAGCCAGAACAGTCACATGATCAGCCCAAAAAAAAGGTGGCACGGAATGGAAGCACCTTATACCTAGAGTGATTTTTTTTCATGCCACTTATATAAAATACACTGACAATCAGGATGGAGTTTATAAACCACAACAAACATGTCAGACAGATATCTCTGACTGTATGTTACGAAGTGCAGCCTGACACAAATCAGCCTTACCAGCAAAGCAATAAATATACAGAGCGCACAGGTATATGTCATGCAGGATGTGGGATTGTCATAGCAACAATCTGGAAATCCTGCCAAGTCAAGTGTGACAATTTGTGATACGCAGAGTGTTTTTCTATGTAGCAGGTTGCACAAAAAGAATGCTGATGTTATATGGGGAAAAATGGACGCTGGATTCTGCAATAACTGTCCAAAAAACTGATGGCATCACCTGTCAAATAAAGCATCACATGCAAGTACAGAAAAACATCTTAATGTGCCAGAAAAATAGTGTACTTCTTCTACCTTCTTCTCTGACATGCCAAGGCAGCGTATTTTTTGCTCTGAGTTACAAAGCACAAAGTGTCAGCCCTGTCCACTTCATTTCTGATGAATAACACAGACCAGTCCCCCTTCCCAATGACCCCTAACAGGCACTGCAGAAAAATATCGGCCCAAAAGATTTCTGGCAAAATCCACAAGAACTTTTTTTTTTGCAATTTCTAAGCATTTTCAATAGCATATTTAGCCATCCAAAAAAGAAAAGAAAAAATAAGAGGTTTTTGTTTAGAATTTACCCTTAAAAGCCAAAATCCAGCGACTTACAATGTCAAAATACATTTATGTGTTTTATCTGTTAAGAATGTGGAATTCTGTACAGCCAATTTTGTAATTTGCACACATTTCCTGCACTGCAGGGTCAGGCAGGTGACACACAATTTCTGGTTAACCAATTTATCTTCTTGATTTGCAGTAATGTCTTTTGACACCTCAACTACTGGCTTCTTTCCTGGACAGTGAATAACCTTTATGCCGTCATCAGCAAACCAAAACAGAAAGAAGAAGCAGTGGAGCTGACTAGAAGAGGTGTGAATCACAAGAAAGGCTGGCCAAAACAGTAAATATAAAACTACATCTTTAATTCAATGCAGTCTGAACAGATCCCTCTAATGTGCCTGGCTTCCATAATTCTGAGCCAAAACCAGACACATCACGGCAACTGGCATCATCTGGGAGGTCACCTATGGTAATTACAACATTCCCCACATAAGAAACATAGCAGATGCCATTCCTCAATTATAAGGATTACTATACTGGCTGCAAACTCAGTATGTAAATAGGAGCACATTCTGAGCTTTTACTTTGATACTGTTTGCAGGCTATATAGCTGCCGTGGCCAAAAACCCTCCTTTGAAAACCCAATAGATGGAAGGGTCACTTCTGCCAATCTGCATATGCCTGCATTTAATAAGCATTAGAGTGTAGCTCTTGTAGGGAAATAAAAAAATCAATGTTGAACATTATTGCAATGTTTTTGCTCCATTATTAGCCATTCATTTGAAAGGAATGGGGTAATTCTAATTACTTCATAACTTGGCAGGCACTGCTATGCTATTAAATCATATCTTACCTGAGCAAGCATTAAAGCGTGCATTTTGTGTGAATGTAGCCTCACCAGATCTATGGCAGCCCAGCCTTGAGCAAAGGCAGGGCCAACACAGTGTGCATGAAGTTTGAAAAGATACCACTTACCACAAAATTTAATAGCAAAATGGTGATTCATGACACCTGTAGGTGCAGTTTAGTGAAAATATAAATTTTGAGACATATATATTGTCATAAAAACCTAAATATATGCTTCTTGGCTGTTCTACCTTCTTTCCACAATTTAGGTCACCCATAGGTTAATATGGATCAATAAGAAGAAAACTGGAGGAATCCTAGGGATAGATGGAACCCTGGTGAAAACTGAAAAAAACACTTTATCCTATACAGAGTTAAAGAGGATAGCTATCTATAAGTGAGAATGAATTAAATGTATGTATTTTAAATGTAATTGTATTTGATAAAAACACAGTTTCCCATAATAGCTGTAGTAACTACAAACCAGAAAAGGTCTGGTGTATTTGCTTTGCTATTTTGTGTGTGTGTTGCAAGGAAGGAAGTGTCCAGTTGATAGAAACATCAGGCTTGAGATGATTATCATTTGGAGAATGAATTCAGGCTGCACAACTAAATTTATGCTCCTTGTTAAAGACAGCTATGCATGTGGCCTTGAGAGTCTTGTGAACAATACAATCCCAGCAGTCAAACATGCAATATAGGAAATGGAATAATGTGTCACTCAGGTCCTGTGTCTCAGAACATGACCAGCATATATTCAGAGTAAATTGTAGCACGTGTGAAAATATGAAACTGCTACAACAAAGTAAAGGGACTTTACTCGGGGAAGCTATAAAAATCAGTGGAGGCTATTACAAGCTAATGGTACAGGCAATGTTATTTTAGCAGCGATATAAAACCAGCAGCTGTATGTACTAAGCCACAAACTTTCATTGCAGTCACAATGAACACATAGCAGCAAACATTCTACATTTATTTACAGAAACAATTCACTTTCACAAGGGTTTAATAAACCCTGTATCAGGTACATAGGCTACAAAAAAAAAGGTAACCTAAAAAAGAACACCCTGCCTATCATGTCTATCTGTATTAGGTTTTACATCTTGCCAGTAACAACACTACCTGTTACATTATGACAAGGCTAAAGCTTCGTACACACGTGATATAACGGTTGATAGAGATGGGTGATAACACTGGTGTTTGTACAGAAGTCCCCTGACTGATCAGGAACAATTCCCATAGGAAAGTACAGCGGGGTTACTGCTTGCTTGTCCTCCCCCCTCTCCATATAACATAATGGCACAGTATGTACAATACTCATTTGTTCATCTGTACTAGAAACGCGAAAGATCATTTCCAGCAACAGTGATCTGACATCTGTACGGGGCTTAATTTAATGCCAAACAATTTGCTGCAGCGCCATCAGCCTGCTGTGAGCACTCCTTTAGTTGCCAGTTTGGCCCGCTATCTGAAAGGCTTCTTAAGACAAAATATAGGATAAACAGTAGGATATGATGACACACACTAAAGAAAAATAGATTTTGGATTTGCATACCCTTAAAAGATCTCATTCACAAAAGCTTCAGCTACTGAACAGTGTGTACAGGAAAATGATTGCCAAATATTAGGCAGCTTTATTAATACCCATAAAGTTTCAGTGGTGAGGAGGTTAAACACAGGTTGCAATAAGATTGCTGTCATTTTAAACAAGTAGCCAGCTGGCTTCAGTAGTGCTTGAAGATCCCTGAAACCTTGCAGAAGCCTGATAACAGCTTGCTCAAGGTGACAGTCAGAACTCCTATTTAGATCCAGGTATCTGATTGTCATATTGGAAGTGAAGTTCTCTATAAAAGTTTCAACTAAGGTGCTTAAAGCACAGAGACCAAAGTTGGGCTTTTTTCCTCAGAAAATTGTGGATTGCATCAAACTCATGTGGCCATTGCAGAGTCATCAAAAGCTAACCTATTTTTTTTTTTTTTATTAAAATAGCCAACACCACTAAAGAAAACTGTTTTAATCTGCAGCTCATGTTTTTGCACTGGCATACAAAAAATTCAACATAGTGCACAAGGGAATGTTACATTTCACTATAAAATCAAATAAAACGATTTCCATTTTTACTATGGTAATGGGAGGTTGATTTACATAATGGCTTGCTATATCCCTTGGGAAGGTAGAGGTGAGAAGTCCCACCTCACACCCTTGTTCATACAACTGCTTTGGCCAGTACAAAACAAATTGACGGTGTCACTCTCCCCGGATAGATTATCCACAATGCAGAACAATGAGAGAACTAAACACAATGACATTCTGGCAGTGGCATTATGAGAGGAGACACAAATCACTGTGGGAAAATATCATCACAACAGTAAGGGAGGGAATAAAGCATTGGTATGTGATATAACCTACTAGTTTCCTAAACTGATCAGTGTTGGGATGTTATAGGATAGAAATCCTTAGTGAATAGTTATGTAGCAATAAGTTACTTAACCAATTACAGCACTGAAGCACACCCATACATATTCTTTATTTGTGGCAGATTCTCAAGAAAAAAGACCAATTGCATCCCTTAAAATTGATATGTGAGAATGATAAAGTACAAAATGCATGACTGAAAAAGCTAAGAAAAGCTAAAGATAATCAACCCTGAAAAGCAGCCATGCAAGCATACCATGAACAGATTTCAGCAGAACATATCTCCGCTGCGACATGTAAACAATGATTGACTTGGTAAACAGGACTCTGCATAATTAATTTTCATCATTACACAAATCAGGAGCAAAAATTCTATGTGGCACAAAGCCATGCTGCCATTCCTGATGTGTTAGAACAGCAGCGTCCTGCTGAGATTACATCAAAGGGCAGGTTTGGTGAATAGGCAGATCTGCTGCTACAGTGCCTACTTGACATGTGAACCCTGAAGGTCAGCTTGTCAGGATGGCGGCACAGAGCCCGATGCGTTTACCAGAGGAATGCCAGCTGTCAGTGAGGAAGGAACAGACGATTCTTTCAGAGCAGGGAAAACTCCAGAGCGACCACAAGACAGAGAATTCTGAGTCACCGGTGCAGTTAGCCAACCCCACTTTGACATGGACTGGTTATGTGACACCACAGAGAAAACACTTCTCTTTCATTCCATGCACCTGTGCACACAGGAAGCACACAGAGCCCTGACACTGAGCAGCAGGTATGCCATTCAAGAAGAATATGAATTACGTACATAAGTAGGCAATAAATGTGAACTTCCTGAAATCTTTAATTTAAAAATCATTATTTAATGTTTTTTTTTCTTTTTCTATAGGGTCATAAGTTCCAGCATTCTTATTAGAAACAAGCTACCCACTTGGCATCCTTGAAGCTCAATCAAACCCTGGTGCATGCAACAAACTGTACAATGCAGTTGTATTCAATATTTAGTTCAACACACATTTAATTTTGAAGTCTGAAAGCATAAGAATGACAGCCAGGGATCATGTATTCTCAAAAAGGAGATATAGGAAAATGAGGCCTCAATTAACCTTTTATTTCACCATAAAGCACAAGTACAATGTGCTTTAGTGTG
>NC_092865.1:22498763-22512549 GCF_032062135.1 Pyxicephalus adspersus | reverse complement strand
AAAAAAAATATTTATTTAAAATGCACATTTTACATTTACAGTCATGACAACTGATCACATTTCCAACCTCCTAAATAGAAATCCTAATACTAAAGCATATTTCAAATATTCTATTTCAGTTACCTTGTCTGATCTGCCATATAGAACACATTTTTCTTGCTTTATCAAGCTTTAGGTCTCACCACAAAGTTGAACAATGGCATGCGACACAAGATATCTGGCTTAGATGAGCAGATGTATGATTAATGGACAAAAACATCTCCTGTCCTTTAATCTATCACTGTCCACCAGGAACTATTATTGTCTTCGTTTTGCTTTTGCCAATGACTAGATGAAGAGCAAAATAATCCATATAAAAGGACACAATAAGCATTCCTTGGACAGAAATTAAAAAAAGATTTTAAAAAAAGTGCATGCTATTACACATACTACAGATATACAGGAGCAATCAATGTTATTTGAAAGGGGGATTAATAATAAACAGGATGGTTACCCAGTAAATGCAGCAATGGAATTGGTTACACTGCTTGCAAAAACTGTAATGTTATTGTCACTAAACATATTCCTACACATCAAAGATTTAAGATGTGGATATGGATGATAAGGATAACCCTGCTGCAGTGACAGGGAGTGTGCGATACCCATGAGGAGTATCTGGCTCAGTCAGGAAAAGTGAAGAAAGCGTTTTTATTTGCTTTATGAGACTTGTTTAAACTGCCATGCGTATGTCTGCACAAATGTCCGCAATGCCTTGCTTAAATAAATAATAAAAAAAAAAAAGCAGAAGTGGGCCTCCGCCAGGAACAATGATAACTGGCATTTCCAATACATAATCTAGTTCTGATATCCATATGCAAAAATAACAAATTATCTTTCTGTTACTTTGTTTTTCACAAGGTCAGAACTGGATCCTCAAATTGCAGATGTCGCTATGATATAAAATTACTGTAACTAAATCTGACCTCACACAACACAAAGTAAAAGTGAGCATACTTTTCTTCTATTTATAAAAGAAAACTCAACAGTTATGGTTAGCATGTCTTAAATGGCTGCAGATGTTCTCATACTCTGTAATACGAAATAGGCATTTAAACCATCCCGCAAATATGAAGGTCTAAACTTGAGCCGGGCGGCTATGAGAGTGTGCTTTGAAATACATTTTGAGAGAGGTGACCTCTGTTTGTCGGCCAAGCAGGTCTGTACTATATCAAATAAAATGCTGAGGACTGGGCTATGTTTATGCAAGTGATAACTATAATGCCGTTGGGTGGCATTAAGGTTCAAGTTGGTGCTCAACACTTTAAGAGACAACAAGAGATCTTTACTAAAAGAAAAACAGACATGCAGTGGTCAAGGTATTCTACAAAGGACATTTCCAAGACTTTATGGCCTGCCATTGTCTGACCCTCTCTACACTGTCTACATTTTGGTTAGACATTACCTGTGCAGCATCACACACAGTGACTTGTCTGACCTGGAAATAACTCTGCTACCAAGAGTCTTGGGCACTGGTTGCCCAACCACAATACATATTAGCTCCAAGTAATATGCGATACATTGATGAATACGGTATAGAACTTATATATACTAAGTGGTGGACTTGGCTTACTGTGGGACCCCATGCAGAACTGATATGATGTGCTATTTGTCACTGTGCTTGATTGTCATAGAGCAGTAGCAAAGCCCAGGAACAAGCATTCTGTTTCAATGCCTGGAAGATGTGTTTCCTTTGTGGGTCCCAATGTGGCTCTACCAGAGATCCTCTTACATATCCGATGTCTCCAACATTAATCGCCACCACAGAGAATGAGAATATATAGATGCCTCCATGAAGAAAATACTATTCTTTTGTTTTTACATTTAGAAAACGATGACAATGGACAGCAGAGCAAATAAAAGGGATGGCTAACCCTTTCTCACTTTGTCCAAAAATAATGATGATATTATTAAAGTTTTGCCTTTAAACAAAAGAAATAGAAAAAAGCCATTTTAAACATGTAGGTTCATTTTTCTGTCACACTGGATTTATAGAAATCCAGCAAAACTCCTTTTTCCTAAAGGCTGCAACATCGCAGAAGGTAAAAGAGGGAAGTAATATTGCAAAACAGTTAAAATATGCATAGAATGCAAACAAATGAAGAGACACCAAGTAAAGGTGCTCTGTTTACCATAGCAATGACATTTGTTTTTTATTTATTTTTATTTTACAGCACTGGCTAATTAGTAGTAGAAAGCAGACTGTGTCATTATCAGACTGCTCAATCAGAATATCTCCATGCCATGCATTCAGGTTGCAATAGGATGACATGTGTAACAGCTGGTAATGAGCTCTGAAATGTCTTAGCAACCTAAACAGCAATAAAGTTTGTTTATAAGACATTATACAACTTTAGGGTGATAATGTGAAACCTTTGTTGGTACTACAGGGAGGAAGGGTTTTTTAGGTATTAGAAAAATCTTAAAGTACTAAACCCAGACTGTGTATAGTCTTTTATCTCCATAAATAAATATTATCATTGACCTCGCAATTATTGCCAAAGCAGTGACACATCAAACAAGAGGTAATTAAAAATATTTGTGTACAACGACTGAAGAAAAAGTGCACTCTCTTCCAAAAGAAGTCATTTGTTGACCTACAGTAAGCCTATGGAAGAAAGCCAGCGATGTTCTTTGTGTTATGTGCTTGTATTACCTGGATGATCATGACTCAACTACATTCTAATTATGAAATGGCACTGAGCTGGCAGCACTACAGCCGATGTAGTATTTTGATCTTACCTAAATTAAAGCAAGACATACATTAAAGCTTCTAGTATAATCAATATATACTAAACAACAAAAAAAAAATTCATTCTGGATCAAAGCAGCTGAATGTCTGGCCAGAATTTAAAAGCCATAAAAGTAGAAGTTTGTCTTAATCACAAGTTTAGAACACAAAAATGCTGCATTAGGAGGACAAAACCAGCCTGGTAAATTTCAACTCTAAATTAATTTTTCATACCCGGCTGGCCCACTTTCTAGAAATCACTAGTATTGCCGATATACTACCCATTTGAACAAAACCAAAATCTGTGAATTTACCAGAACAGCATGGCCCAATTATTCAATGCTGGATTCAGCATGTTTTTTTGTGCCTAAAAGCAACTCATTTATCTCAAAGGACAAACAGTAAGCGTCAACATTTTTGTTTTTCTTCAGTGCACTACACAGATGGCTCACATCTATGTACTGAGAAGCACTGAAATGTATGTTAAGGTGTGCTGACTAATGTATGTGCCAGGTGCATTCAAAATGAATTACCTAATGCAATGGGCCCAAGGCTTTATTCACACTTTTCCAATGCATTGCAATGCACTAAATTGTGTAACAGGAACTGACAACACAACATGCTTAAAACTGGACTAGCACCATTTTGTTTGTTGTTGCTGCAATTCAATGTATGAATGTTGTGTTACCACCAATGTACTGTACTGCTGATGGTGTGACGTTTCTACAACACACAGATGTGAATCAAGACTAAAGCATGAGAAGAGTTTCCAAAACAGGGAATCACGTGGGTGTTTGTCCCCCCGGAAACCCTGTAAGAGATCTGGCAAATCTCTATCTCATAAAATAGGTAAAGCGGTGTTCTCCCTAGCCCTTTTAGCTGGGCTCACCTCCTAGCACTTTTCAGTAACCACCCGGCTGTTTTTGAGTGGTTACTAAATTGATGGGTCACAATACAGAGGCTGCAACCTGCCTACAGCCTATTCCCACACATCCTTAGAAAAACTTCTGGGGTGAACACTGTAAAGTGTAAAATGATTAAAAAACAGAAATAAATGATTCATATGTTGTTAATCTTATCAATGTATGTATATGTCTAAATGTGTTTTTATGAATAGCACATACATCGTAAAGCACATGCCTCGAAGTACATAAAAGACTTATCAGATCTACTTATTCAAGCTGAACTTATTGCTTAGCAAGGTAGGACAGTGATTGTGCTTTACTACTTTACAGTCAATGAAGTCTGCTGAGAATGGCTGAAAACAACAAGCTTTAAACATGGCTTATTTTATAATCTCACAAGCTGTCTTGAAGGGATATTGACTCAGAGCCAGATATACAGACATTTACTACAGGGATAATCTACAGAAATGAAATACATCACAACACAATTAACAACACTGAGAGTAAGCATATAAATATGTGAATTAGACATTAATATATCTTTAAGGTAAACCGTTGGTAACTGTTTAGAGTTGTTGTCCGTCTCTAAGTAAATCTACATATTACAATTCAGATGGACTGACCCCTAAATCAGATTTTCATGCAATTTAACTGCTACACTATCCTGCATGGTTTAGTTCTGGGTGGAGTTCATAAGGTTTCTCTTTTGCTGCAGTCTGTGTCCTATAGGGAATATTTCCCATTCAATCATCACTGAAAACAAAATAAAGGAACTTCCCCCATAACAACCACAGCCAGCGATAAAACTTAATAGGGAATCCAAACCTTCCATTCTACCAATGTGTATTACTGCTATCACCTGTAAAGGAAGAGATGGGGAACTAAACCCATCAGGGCCACAACCTGCAATAAGACCCTGACAAAGTTTCTACATTCTATAGAAAACACCACAAAAGAAATCAATTATTTACCTAGAGTTTACTTTACCTGCAACTGCCTTAATATGTACTTACTGATCTGACTGATAGATTCATATGTCTGTGACAATTTTAGGATACCTACAATAATTCTATTCTGTGTAGAAACAAATACTATTCCAGCTCTTAGTGTAAAACAACAAGTAATTCAACCACAAAAAGCAAGTGTTTTTTTATAACTCCAAATCCAGAACAGCTATGTGTACATTCAGCCTTCCCTAAATAATTCTCTTACCGTCTTCCTCCTCAATTGATGCTGGGATGTCTCTGTTTGAACTGATAATCCTTGACAGGCCACTAGAAATGGCAGAAAAAAAACCATTATTGAGAAATCCACTGTGTCCCGAATCCATGGACTGTATTCTCTTCATAGAAGGATGCTCATAATGGCTTCTCCATGGCGTGGGACCTGTGGGTTCAGAGGAAGAGCGTTCAAATGTCACCCTTCTTGCTCGCCCACTAATAGGTGCCATAGTCTCCTTTATTTCAGAAGATTTTCCCAAGTCATTAGTGTCATGATGAACACCAACTTTTCTTCTATATATAAACTCGGGCCGATGCTCACTGGAGACTGAACGATGAAGTTGTTCTTTAGAAGGTACTCTGACATTAAGTCGGGAAACAGACTGGCTTTTCCATCTTAAAAGACCTTTCCCAAAAAAGGGGCGTCTGAAAAATGAACGTTTGGTCTTTACAGGATGATGCCAGCGATAGTTGTGTGGACCCTGACCCTCATTGTCTTCTTTGCTGCCGACTCCAACAGGTGCGGACATGGACCGTGCAACCAAAAGAGAATGCGACTGCCTTTTTCGTAACTGATTTATCCTCTCCATATTGCAGAGTATAATAGAAGCAACAATCCTCTTTGAAGAACATCAAAAATCAACAGCCATTTTAGTGTTAAAAACAATACAACCAGTTCAAATGAATTTCTTCATGATACTAGTTGCAGCACACACACCAGTACATATCATCTATGTTGCACCCACGCCGTTTGCTGTCACTAGTGAAACACTAGCCTCTTTAAGAACTATCACTTCCTGAGAAAACCTTTTCTGCTAAAGGTCTGCAGGAAATGACAACAAAGAAAATTGCAGAACCACCGAGTCATGCAAAACCCAGCTCAGTTCTGCATTATGTGAAACCTAAAAACTCTGAAGAAAAAGCACTCAGCCTTGAAACCTACGCTAAAATTAACCTACTTTTTTCACAGAGATATTTGAAAATGAAAGGTTAAAACAACATGACTTGTCAAACCTACACAAAGAAAATAACTCGCAAACATTAATGGGTGGTGTAAAATACTAATAAAAAATAAAACAAATTGGGTGCAACCATAAATTTACACATATAGACACATTGATATTGCAAACATTGGGCTTTAGATTTGCATGCAATCAGTTTATAGAAGTGATAGTGAATTCCGTGATGTAAAACTTTAGTCTAAGAACAGTCATCAAGGTGTTCAATACTCTAACCTAAACCACCTAGTTTAGTGGTTTTAGGAACACTAGGTAATGATTTTACTTTACAGCAAATTGGAAACCAGTCCCTATTTGCTGCCATCTTCCTTCATAGTGTTGAGATATGCTGGTAATGTCTTTGTACTGGACGGAGGAATGGGTTAGCTATGAAAAAAATGGAGTAAGCCTAGGACTGGAGAGATTGCCTGAATCAAAGTAGAAGGTTCCTAGAGGCTAACAGATTCAGTTGGAAGCAGAGTCTGATCTCCACAAAGCTGATCTATGCTGGGCAATCACTGAAATTGTACTAATCCATCCTTCTACCCATACCTTTCTATTAGGGATATACACTATTCCATCCTTTGTATTTCTTGATATGCATTACAAAGCATGTAAATGTAATTTTGTTATTATGGTAGCCCATTCATATTCCCTTTACCTAGGAATGAAAGTTGTACAAGAAACAGAATAGCTGTGCTTGGCTGTCAAGTATTATTAATATTATTATTATTATTATTATTAATAATAATAAACAGGATTTATATAGCTCCAACATATCACGCAGCGCTGTACATTAAATAGGGGTTGCAAATGACAGACGAATACAGACAGTGATACAGGAGGTAAGGACCCTGCCCCGAAGAGCTTACAATCTAGTAAGTATACTGACAAGAGGACCTTAGCTGTACTGCTACTACCAACACCTCCTCAGAAGGTCAATCTCCCCAACATTTTAAAGTTAAGGTTATTCTCATGTTTTGCCTTTCCTGGTGCATCTTTTCGGCCCTATATTGCTAAATGAATATTTTCCACATGGACATTTCTTTTCACTACATAACACAATATCACTTTGTTTCAACTGTCCTTTTTGCATTGCAGGCCCATATTAGTTGGATGTAGTGGTCAGTATGGTGCTATACCAGCTTTCTGAGATATGTCTCATGCACCCAAACACGATGTTGAGCCTCCATGATGAAAAGAACCAAAATCTAATATTTAAAAAAGGTGGATCAAAGAAAGTAAAGCTGGGTGGGAAAGGAAAAGACAATGCTGGATGTTCATCAGACAGGGCACCATCTGACTATATATTCTAACATCCACTTTGCAAATTTGCAATGCCGAATGTAGTTTAGCATTAAGTGGATAAATTGGGACAAACTGCTGAACTGCCGATATAAATTCCCCTCTCTAACCAAAGAATGCTCATTTTTGGTCCCAGCCTGTCTGACAGCTGTGTTAACCAGAGTTTTAAATATTATGGTACAGTCAGCAAAAGGATCTCACTGTACCATATACTCCTATAATCTAAAAGTTTAGCAATAACCACTACAGTGGGAGCGAACCAGCAAGAATGTGCACAGCCCAAGCTGTGCTCACAATATATGTTCTACACATTGGTGGGTTCCATTTCTTTCCAAGACGTCAATATTGTGGGAGATGACTATACTAAAAATGAAGTCTATGCACCAAAGAAAAAAACTGGTTGGAATCAAATACACACCGCAAAAAGCACCAACTTTTCTGCTTTTTTGACAAAACACTAAAAACATTGCTGGAACAGAAAGACATCATCACATGTTTAACCACAATGACACAGTCTATCTCATCCTGGTAAAGACATTCAAATGATCCATGTATTTTTAATTTGAAGCACAAGGGAGCAATGAACTTTATTAAATGACTTAATAAAGTCATTAAATGACTTCTTCTTATGGAATACTTTCTATGGTATGCTGTTTATATGTTTTCTCATACAAGCACAAAACATTAAGTCAGTGAATCTAAAAAAAATACATTTGCTGCATATTGGTTCTTTAAATTCTAATGGAAGGCAAAAAGGTCTTTATATTTTTAGTTATTTTTATTGTTATCCTAGAATTATATAGTGATATAACATATTATACAGCAATTTAGAAAATTCACAGACGTCCCTCAAAGGGGCTCACAATCTAATATCCCTACCATAGTCATATGTCATTACCACAGCCTAAGGCCAATATTGTGGAACCTTGAGTGCCAAGTGAAAATCCAAGCAAATACAGGGAGAACAGAAAAACTTCAAGCAGATAAGAGTCATGGTCAAGATTTGAATGTAATGCTGCAAAACCCAAGAGTTCTAGCTAGCGAGCCACTGTGCCACCCAAGTTATTGGGGACAACTTTAACTGTGACTTTTGTTTAGAGGGGGGTTATCACTAAAATTAGACAGCATGTTACTGTTGAGTCTACATGAAAGGAAGCGATAGGTAATCTCCCTAAAATAAAGATGTAAAAAAAAAAAAAAAAAAAAAGTAAAACATTTTTGGCTTTAGAGTTTGATATTTCAAAAGCAAAATATTACAGCTCTTTAGTCTTTAGATGTGGTGGCTACATTTGCATTCTTTTTCAAGTGAAAAACATTTTAAGTACAGAAAATTGCTTTTATATCAGGTGTGTTACATAACTGATGTCAAACCTGTGTAATTGTGCATTTTAACCATTACCCATAGCTGCCAATGAGCCATTTTTTATATTTTATAAAGACATATTCTGTCCCTTTTGCAGTAAAGAACCAGGCTGAACACAAATATTCATACTAGAACTTTAGTTCTGTTTTAAAGAGAACGTTCAGGAAGGAAATTGGTTGTTCATTTACAATCCTCAACCTACTTCAACACAAGTCCAAACCTAACTCTAAAATCAGCCATACTGAGACAATCTAGTTACCATGAGATATACTGGACAGATGGTCACAAAACCTAATACATGCATGCCTATCCCAGGTTCTCTAGCACAGCCACGCTTGTTGTTTCACAGTACGTGAATTCACACAGTCGATAACTGCACCTTATTAAACAGACCTGGGAAGACAGAAAAAGGAGCTTGAACCAAAAGAATTGTTGCTAAATGTATAAGTGCCAGGATCGGCATCCTGGTCCTGGGTGTTGATATTTAAAAAGTCAATGACCTAAAACAAGTATGCAGCTAGTAAACCCCAACGTCCTATTCTATGCGTGCGATTTAGGTTAATGACTCAAAGCAATAAAGGCAAAAGAATGATATCCCTAGAGAATGACAAAATTAAGGGAGTTGAAGCTAATGGTCTGCACCCAACAAACTGTACAATGAGCGTCACTGACACATTTTCTGGCTTTAGCACAGTCATTGACCCAACATACAGCAAACGACATCAGAATTCCTGATGTGAATATTCATTCAAGTTTAATGATGCAGTTAGCACTTAAACCATTAGAAGCATTTTACAACCAGGAAGCTAGCATTTTCAGAAGTCAGCCTCAGGATTTCTCCAAGCACAGAGTTTCCTAATAAAACAGAAAGCTTGGACAATGTATACGTCCACTAGAAAGTATTACCACTTGTCAGCAGAAAATGCTGCAAAGCTATTTAACTGCTAGTGGTCTCCAAGTACCTAGCAATTACAGGACTGCGGTAAGAGAAATGAGAAAATCATGTTCCAGATCTGGTAATTTTTTTTCTGTCAACTATCTTGCATGCACATTTCTATGACATTACCACATGCATTACAGAATTTAAAGTCATCATTTATTAATTAGACATGCTTAGATGGAAGATTATCAAAATCTCTTATATTAAACTTTCACTGCAGCAAAAACTCAATTTACAGGCAAATTAAATTATCAACTCGTAATGTCACTTAAGGAAAAGTTTCTGGAGGTGGAATTACACAGTGGATGTCAGATAAACTGTAAACTGCTTTACAGATCTGATCATTGCCTGACCTAAGTGGTACAAATACTCCAAACTACTGACAGGAAGCTTCTCTGGGCATAATATATCAGAAGAAAAAATGAAACCACTGAATAATAGACAAGATTACCAGGCTGTCAACATTACAAAGACTTCTAAGAAACCCACTGCTACACTCACAATGTCAACCTTTAAAAACAGAGGTATAACCCCTAAAAAATGTGCTACAACACTTATTAAAAGTGAATCTGCACAGATAAAGAAAAACTATCACAATGTAAAGTTCTAGAAATACCTGTTGATCCCACCAGTGGCAACAGTCCTGCACTGTTCTTAAATTCAGAGCAAAGTTGTCACCGTCATTCAGCCCGTGACTGATTGCCCTAGAGTAGGATGAAAAAATAAAGGCCAGGTGTTCTCATTGCACCTTGCCACTGTTTTCAGGAGTGGCAACAAAGCATGTGTTGTTGAACCCCATCCACTGTGAGCTGCAGTATCTGAGAGGGGAAACATATGAGATGCAAAGATTTGGCTGACTAAGAGAAGGGAAAGAAAATGTTTTTATTATTTTCCGAGTATTGAGCATCCCATAGCAACTGTACTTGGTAACGGTTTACCCTGGGATGCAGGAAACTATTTAAAATGTAGCATTCTGTGCTGCATGCTTTTCAGTTTCCACCGAGGCTTTACTTCCTTATCTTTAAAATCGGTGTTCTGTCTAGGCCCTTTTAGCCGGGGACCAGGAGCTGCCACCCAACTACAATTTCACCCCAGCCGGCTTTAATATTTTTTGGGTTGAACACAAACTTCTGGGTGAAAACAAAATTTTGAATATAGCCTATCTGACATAAGAGCAAAAAGGCTTTTATTCTAGAATGCATTTATAGCCTTGCACAAATGGTATGTAATGTTTTAATGCGATAGGTTTATGTAATGGAAGATAAATGCATTCCTATTTAAAAATTATAAGACACTAAAAGGTCATTAGGAAATCCTGTTAACGTATAATAAAAGCAAGGCACAAACCAAGCTCTTTATCATTAGACCAAAAGCTTATTTATTCACTGTGCTGATAGTGCTACTCCATTAAGCATGGTAGCCAAAATGACATTAAAAAGTACAATCAATTCACATGTAATCTATGTTTTATTTAAATATTGCTTAATCCCCTGAGGCTGGAGTTTAGCAGTGTTTTGCCAATAGTGTTCTGGCTGTCCTTCCTGCAGCCTCCTTCAAAAATTAGTGCTATGCAAACTCCTTCACCAAGATCTGTGTTTCTCAGTTTTCTGACATAAATGCTCTTTAAAATTGAGTACAGATGGACCAGATTAGAAAATGATTTGTGGATTATTAGTTGTTTTTAGAATGCAGAGAGTTTGCATTTTGTACAACAGGGTGGTCAAAGGTATTGCAACAATTACTGAATGAAAATAACGTTTTTGTGTTCCAAGACTTTTAAATGTCATTAGAGAGGTTCAAGTATGATTGGATTATAACGTTAAAGGAAAACTCCTTTTCTGGAACAGCAACTCTGCAGGGATTAAAAGCATTGGTTTTAGGTGATGTTATAGATCACAATCGGGAAAAAGGAACAAAGTAAATAAACAATGATTAAATGGCGGTTTTACAGAAACCTGTGGAGAGGAAAAATTGTAGAGTGTCATTGGTGACCTCCTGCTGAAAATACCAGCTGCTTTGAGGTCCCTGGTAGAGTCAGAACCGTTGATTGACATATCCCTCTGAAATCATTAACTCAAATTAGTGAAATCAGATGACCAGAATGACAGCCAGAAAAATGATGATCCCCCCCCCCCCCCGACTCTCTAGTGGGGAGAGTGGAGAAAAAACAAAAAAGCACAGCACTGTCCCCAGTTTCCTACTAGTACATTCCTACTAAAGATGGTCGGGATATTTCTACCTTTTCCCTTCAAGACTTGCCTGACGTTAACCCATCTCATCATGCAGCTTAGGCACACAGTACTGGACTAAGAAGTTTACACATCAGTGCGACCACAGAGGAGGAAGGGGAAGTAACTTGTGAACTTCAAGAAAAGAAAAGAACAAAAAAAGTTATGTGTATGGTGTTTGAATGGGTAAAACAATTCTGATGGGATTTGAAGAGAGAGGTGAAGAGCATTGTGAATAGATAGGGATCTGTAGCTGGGGTTCCTCTTTAAGGAAGGTCTTGGAGTTCAAAGAAACCTAAAATGTCCAAGTTTTATTGAATAAAATACTCAAGTACATACAACAATAATATAAAACACCAAATTAACAAATAAGTCCAATTATCCCTCTTGAAAGAGATAACTTGCCTCACTGGTATTTTTTTAAGCTATTATTTTCATTTAATGTGACTGTGGATGATTTTATAGTAAGAGATCCCAATCACGGTAAATTCTCATCTCTCCAAAGGCTTTAGTCTGGCTGCTAGGGAAGATCTTTGGGTAACACATTTAGTGAGGTTATAGATGAGCTCATAATGTCAAGATTTAATTGGATACATTTAGAACATGTCAGATTATTTTACAGCCTGCACAGCTCCCCAAATCATGGTAATTGCTGTCAGATAATGTTTACATGATAAGAAGAACAAAAGCTTCTACAGGGATTTCATTTAATACCATTCAAGTCTTAATGTGTTATAGAAATTAGAATGGACTGCTGTTGTATGCCTGGTATTAAGCATAGAGGTCAGAAGGCTGTTCGGATTTCTTTTAATATACATAAAAAAGCTAAAATTAGAAGAGACATTGAAATATCCAGAAAGTTAAGCAGGAATGCTGGCACTCAGAGATATTGAATAGAAACTTTCTTTTAAATAATGCCTTTTTGGTCTCTGTGTCCCATCGGGGAAATCTTCCTTCACTTCCTTTTCTATAGACATAACAGGAAGCAAAATACACTTCCCCAAAGTGAGGGAAATCCCTGTTTTAAGTCAGCTGTCATCAGAACAGGTTTTACACCTATTGCATTGAATGAATAAGTTAATTTTAAATTTCTGGACAAGGCAATCAAGATCTTAAGGTCTCTGGCAACCAATCAGTTCTGAAGACATGCTGTGAGATAAAGACTTATGGTCACATATCTAATAGGAAAATAGGAAGAGATCCTGCCACTGCCTAGCAGTCATAAAACCAACCAAAGACAACGAATTTGTATTAAGAATAATAGAAACCCTTACTGTCTGCTGTAACATGCAACTGAATGTACAAGAAATAAAAATTTTAAAACTACATAAAGAGTGTGATGTTGGGGGGGGGGCATGAAACTTGACCAAGTTTTTTTTTCTTTGGAGAACTTAACATTTGATGTCTATTTATATACCACATGCATGGTCAATAAAGCAATAGATTGAGCCTGTGGAAAAACAAGTCTACACTAAACTATTTCAAAATCTGCAAGAGAACTAAGACACAAAAAAATGAGAACTGATAGAGAAAAACCAAAAACCCTCAAGATAAGTGAAAAAGTGCAAAACCTGCTTAAAATGTGTGGTATGCTAAATTTGTGTGTTGGCTAACTTTCCTGTTAATATAAAGCTGTACAAAGCTTTAAAAATAGTCTGTGGTTGCTTAACACTTTTCCATGGTAGCTCAACTTTGCCGTAATTCAGAATGCACTCCAATATTTGCCTACGGAGTCTGGGGTCTCAAATAAGAATGCAGTAAGATATTATGTACGAGTTACCAATACACATATGGAATGGCTTTTGAAAAGTAAGGCAATAAATGTCTGGACTGAGAAGCAAAGGGATATTTTATTTGCACAAAGCAAAGCCAGGACAAAGCAAATCACTGTACTTACACAGTGATAGTGGTGGAAAAACTATGTAAAGGTGCGTACACACTTCCAATTTTTATCGTTCCAATCGAACGACGAACGATCGATTGGGCAAAAAATAGTTCGTAAAAAAGTAACCAACGACGCCGACGAACGAGGAAACTCGTTGGAAACGAACGACCGGACC
>NC_092865.1:22431360-22498664 GCF_032062135.1 Pyxicephalus adspersus | reverse complement strand
TATCGCTCAAACGATCGTATCTATTGTGTGTACAATATCTACGAACGATCGTGTCGTTATCTCTATGTGCAGGATCGGTGCTATACGAATGTTCGTAGATATCGTGCAGGATCGTTCGTCGTTCGTTTTCCAACGATAATAATTGGAAGTGTGTACGTAGCTTAACAGTAGAAAAAGCTCAGGTACTGATATTCAACATTCAGTAATCTCTGTATCCATAGCTAATAACAGATGTTACGATGTAATTATATAAATATAGTCAAGATCTATCTTTCACAACAATTGTTCTCAAAAAATTACTAATCCAAGGTATTTCTTATCTTCTGTTATCAGATTATCTGCTGGAATGTCTACTTCAAAGCAGCTTTAGCTCGGGCCTAGGGAAAAAATAAAAATCTTGAAAGCAGATTTGCCCTTTTTTTGGAAATTTTTAGTCTTATGCTATCTACACCACCCTTACGGAGGCAACAAATAATCAGCCAATGCTTTTGTTGCACTATTGTGGGTAGCTCTGCCACGGTTTCCTGTTTAGAGAAGGCTTATCATCCACTGCTCTCTCTGCCAGGACATATCCAGAACACAAATTCCTTGAACACAGCTGTACCGAACACAGTGTAGACAGATTCTCTTTATAGATGCCAAGTCTTCTGGATTTTTCCTATGTTTAGACTTTAAAAATACCACCTTCTATAAGTACATATACCACTATTAGTAATATGTTCTATGCGTTAATCAGCACCACTTTGTATGAACAGCCACAAGTCAAACAAGGTACAAAAAAATTACAATTATACAATAATAAAATTGGTTGCAAAGACAAAAAAAATGCTGGTTCTCATAAGGACGGATTGTTCATTCATAGCTCCCAAAACACATATTCACTGACTGATACAATGATCAGAGTATAGGATGGCACAGCATAGATAGGACAAGGACAGCCTACATTATACAAGGCCACTTCTAAAAATACACCAATTGTTTATATAGGCCTAAATTGTGAATGAGAAAACATCCAGCTCCTGTATACTAATCATTAGAGGACATCTGCTTCCCTTGCAATTCTTCCTGTGGGCAGAGACCACCTCGCCCTGGCTCTTGTAAACAGACACACCTGACACATGTACATCTATGTGCTGAAAAGGTCAACCCAAGCAGACCAGGAAGAAGCAATGCACATTCCTAACCCAGCTGTAGAAGCACAACATGACTTGTTTTTTTTTTTTTCTGTTCAGCCATTTAAAAGGTACTCCCCCTTATGTTTAATGTGAGTCTTTGAGAATGGTCAAATGAAATTTTAGATGCGATCCCAAACTATTAGCTTTTTCTCTCTCAAATTTACAAGGGGGATATGGTTGTTCACTATTCATAACATATTAAATTTATTGTCACTGATGAAGGATGCTTTCATTGACAAAGATGAACCCCAGACAGATATAAACCAATGCAAATACGTTTTGTCATTAAGGCAACGATTAAACTTAAAGTTTAGATTCTTGTGGTCTCTGTGCAGCAACACCAAAAGTGTGAAAAAATGAATAAATTAATTAGCCCATGCAGAGCAGGACCAAATGGTGAAAAGTGCAGAATGGCAGAAGAGCTCACCATTATAAAAGGTTGGTCTTTAATTCAGTCACAGACAGGGAAGGGGTAAATGACAACCTAGGTCCAGAGGAACTGGAATTAAGGATCCCAGCAGGAAAATTGCCCTCATGGGGCTACTTTTGTGACAGCAGATATCCAGAGGTTCAAAACAAGGTCCAAGCTGTTTTTATGGGCTTTTCTATAAATACTGTAACATAGCATTTCTTATGTTGGAGACACAAAATTAGCAAAAAATACATTTTCCTTAAGTAGGACTAAAACCAGGGAAAAATTCAACTAATTTAGGATGTGTCCACATTGTTATATTAAATGTATTACTCTATGGCATCAAAGTAACCCAACAACTCTGGTTAGTTTGCCACATTATGGTAGTCGACAAAATTAGCAATAACCACACAGATGCCAGATAATGTTGGCTGAAGAATGACCCATGACAGACATATTCACCTTAAAGCCACTCTAACTAGGACCCATTTAAGTTAAAAGCAAGCTAGCAATTAAATAGATGAAAGGTCCATCTTATCCAATTTGGAAATCTTCCATTATGGGCAAACTCAAAGATGACCTCTGGTGCTCATGGCAATATAATAGATTTGCCTTGCCTGCTTCATCAAGAGAAGCCAGTGAAAGTGCTTTTGTTGGTAGTTTCAAGATGTTGCAAACTACCCAGTGTCAATGAAGTATTGTAAGGGCTACAATAGGGGGGAGGAGACAGGGTGGATACAAAGGTCAAATGTACATGATCCAGAAATATCATTCCGGTCTGGGGTGAATATGTCTTATAAATAGCATATTGAATTTCCAGCCTTTCACTCATGCTAATGCTTCCAAAATATGAAGTGCTGATGAAAAATTTTCTAATGATTACACAAAGAGAGAAATTAGTGTGGTCTTTTTCAAACTGTTATTATAATATTTTATCCTTTTTATTAAGCCATTTGGAAGTTCAGTTGGCTATAAATGCAGGAATACTATGAATAGAAAAAAAACAACTATATTACATTTCCTGAGGTGCAGTTTTACCATGTTATCGCAATATATAGGTCCTTAGGGGTTTAAACAAGATGTGTTTTATGAAGCAAAAATTTATAGGTAATATGGACTAGTAGATCCAATGTCCCATGATGTATCTGAAGGCCCAACAATCAACAAAATCTCTAAACATGTCAAGGAGAAAAAAAAAAAAAAGGAAGGGGGCAGGGGCTTCCTGAGAACGACTATAACATGGTTGTATTCCTGTTCCATTGAAATCAATACTACTTCTCAGACAAATTGCTGCTTAGAGAGCAGATGACAAATGCTTTAAAAAGCTCACTTTACTGCAAATGGCATTCATAGAGCCAAGGTGGGCCAAGGGAAATTAAAACATAACCAATTCATGCCGTGGTTTGAAAAGCATAAATAGAAAGATGAAGCAATTAGATTTTATGACAAAGTATATAGCATGCCCTTTGTGTCTGTGTAACTTCAGCATAAATTGTGCATTTCAAAGAGAACACACTTACTTTATGGAAGGGATAGGCGACAGAGCAGTGAAAATAGTGCAGTGTGCCGTATGGCATTTGTCATATATTTCAAAAAAAATGAAAAGATTTGTATAGGATTGAAGTGCAATGACCCATAGGGAATTGATCTTTGTCTGCTCTTCAATGCAAAAAATGCATTCATAAAAAGTACGGTATATATATATATATATATATATATATATATATATACACACACACACACACATACATACACACATTATACTGTGTGTCCAGACCTAGGGAACTACAATTTTCAGCATGCCACATTAGCTTCTGTCATCGGCCAGCTCTTTAGTTCACAGAGTTTGTTAAAGGGCCACAATAAACCAAAAAGCATAATGGAAACACTGTGTGTACTTTAACACACAAACCAAGTGTATAAATACTAACTGCTTTGATGCAGAAAAGCAGATCCTCATATTTCTGCATGATTTGGCAGTATTTAACATACAGGTGGCATCACTACACACTTCTCCAATCTCCACTCCTTTCGCTGGCTTCCTACAGACCATCCAATTAACCGCTGGCGCCTAGACTGAGGAGTTTTCCAACCCACAAATTGTTGGTATTTTAAATCAGAGCACAACGTCAGGAAATCCTGACAGTGAGCAGGCTGCAGATAAGCTGCCTTGAAGAAAACACTGGCAAAACAAGACCACAACTCTCTAGAGGACTGTAAATGCGTCAAATCCAGTACCTCCAAGTACAAAGACCCTGGTACAGTGACAATTCCTGACATAACTCCAAAAAAGCAATCAAATAAATTGGTAAGCAAAAAATAAATGTTTATGCAATGAAAGCCGCTTAGTTTAACATGCTTTGTGCAGCACTGCTTCAGTAACAGGCAATGGACACCACTGATATCTCAGAGGACCAGCAGTCCTAGAGAACATTACCAGCACTTAGTAGTAAACCTATTCTCATCTACAGATAAACAGGACAGGTTAGCTCTCAGTTTGGAAATGTGGCCCATTCAAAAGCAGAGAGCAAAATCAAATATTTTGCTAAAGCAAAATCTGGTTGCCTAAAAGTAGTTACTGGCTGGTCCTTTCTAAGGTCTCACAGGAACTCACATTCTGTTTAATGACATCATGTATACAAACATACCTTGTAATCCGAACAAACTCCTGACATCACACAGAGCAATTGATAACAATTTCTTCTGGCAGGAAAGAGTCTCGTATCAGGAAGTTGATGCTGGGGAGATTAAGGCAGGGCTTTAGAAAAAAAAAAGCCTGGCAAAGAGACACAATTCCATCATCATGATGGTGCCACCCAAATACAAGTGAAACCAGCCTACAATACTTCCCTTGTCAAAGAACCTGAAATACCACTTCTATTCTCCCATAACAAATGCCAGGAAACACTCAGAAGCCACCATGTAGCTACCTGTGAATTAAACACAGGCAAGGTAAGCCTTAGGTTATGTTTTAGTATAACATTCCCCCATGAAATAAGGGAACTATTCTTAAGTTTTTAGAAATTACAAGGTAAACCGATATCAAGAAATAGACTGGGACATATTGCATACATTAGACCTCCCTAATCGAGGTTACAAATGTACAGCACATTGTAAAGAAAATTTTAGCTGATACTAACATCGAGCATTGAAACTAGGCACAGATATGGCATGTAGGACAAAACTAGCAAAAAAAAAAATCTATTTTGCAAATGATGTTTTATCATAAACCCGCAGAACATGAACATCAAATTTCCCACACTAAGTGACAGTAGCATATCTAACAGGTAGAAGTAATCGAAAATACACAGAATGGCCATTGCTAGTTGGTTAGTACATTCTGAAAGAAAGAAGGCCATACTATTTTTGAGATCACCAACAGCACACTGATCTCATTTCTGAGATCCACTCCTCCCATTCCATAGCCATTATGAAGAAATGACCAATAATCTTCTGACAGGTGATGGGACGCAATAAACACAGTGTTACCACCCTAATACTATTTTTGATGGACTTTCTTTTGAGAACTTCAATTGATATGAACAACATTCTCTTCAAAAAATGATGTGTTATTTTAAAGACTGCAAATTACAAAGGAAATAAAAAAATGGAAACTCTACTAACCAAGTAAAGGGTTAGCTACTGAAATAGAGTGCCAGTTCTCATTTAATTAGAGCACAAGCTGTCTGTTTGGGAATTATTATCCAACAGTTTTTGTGATACTCTGGGTTTAGAAGACCCATACAATGAAAATAATCCTGTTTGTCGACAAAGGCTCTTGACTATTAAGAAGCTGCAATACAAGCGTGTTTATCAAAGGCAATTCAAAAGCTCAGTTTTATTAAACACAAAGTTAAATTTTTAGCCTGCTTAACTCCATTATGAAAAGCCAAATAATTATCCTTTACATTTTAAAAATGTAAAAGGAGTACAAGTACAAGTGGGAAAATGCTTTTCTCCAAAACATTCAATTTACACAAAATTAATTTCAAATCCTGATGAGTTAGTACAGGCCACAGCATAGTCTACTCCACATTTTACCAAGGACTCCAGTTAAATAAAGTGGAAGAATGCATAAAAATATCTTACACATATTTTGATCCAGCCAAATCCTTGTTCTGGTCCAAAGTGAAGTCTATACTCCAAAAATGTACATTTATTACTAACCCCCATTCTTCCTTCACCACAATACTATCCTTATGAAATAAAAAAAATGCCACATTTAAGTAATGCAGTCAGCAGATGCATAGACAATATGTAGAAACAACCACAAGCTCCACCTATGTGGAAAATGTAAATAGCATGAATACAAGCACACATGCAGTATGGAAGCCCCTGGATATAAATGCAGTCAACGGAATTAAAGATATCTTCAAACTTAGATATTACCTGTGCCTTATAGATAGAAAAGTACTTGAGAAGTAAATCACTGGTGGTACTTTGTTATTCTAGATGAGTTTTTCCATTGACATAAAAACCTTCTTCAATCACTAAGGTCCTCTGTGGACCTGTTAAACCTCTTTCCTATTTAGTAAAACTCAGTTTTCCTGTCTGGGTGGTATGGGATATTACCCTTTGTGGTCTGCCAAGAAAAATTTTCATCATAAAATATATATAAAAAGCACAGAAACGGGTATACCTAAAAAACACAGCTCAGTATCTAAAAAGAAGAGACTTTTTCCTTTCCAACAGGAAAATGGAAGCATTGCCAGAAAAATCCCAATTACATAATGTTCCAGCATAGAAAGGAAGTATTGCTGTAGACTCCTCTCTTAATTAAACCTCTACTCTGCTACTTCCTACACACAGCACATTTATCACTGTAAGAAATATGGATGTTGCCAACTAATTTAATCTAGGAAGAAAAAAATGTTATTTTTTTGAGATATTAATACTAAATCATCTTTTCATATACTACTCATATCATGGCACAAGTGTACAATGAATTCTATGGTAGGAGTTTAAATTTAAAGTGTACCTAAACTCAGAAAAGCAAAAGTTACCCTGTAATAATTACCAGTGACATGAGAGTGAAAAGAGACATGAAAAATAAATCCCTGGCCCCGGTTGCTTTATGTTTGAGCTCTACACCAGAGCTAGCCTAATTTAATTGTAGCGTTATTGCGAGTTTCCGTGATATCGAGTTCCCGCACAGTAACCCCAATTTCTATGCCTAAAGAGCAGAAGAAACGCGCAGCTACCAGTCTCCGGAACGTTGATCTTGAACATCGTATCTTCAACCCCGAATAGACTGACGAATTATTCTTCGTTCAACGCGGCAACAAAGCCCTGTATTTAGTGTGCAGCGACACCAACAGCACTTTCAAGCGTTCGAATTTCAAGGGGCATTTCAATGCCAAGCACGCACACATGTACAGAGACTACACCACGGATGAGCGGAAGACTGAGGCTGCTCGCTTGCAGTTACCTTGTCTCCAGCCGCTGGAGACAAGGTAACGCCTACACATGTGCAAGAGTTACATTATCAGAGGCCATCCAATGGCTGAGGAATATCACTGCCTTCATGGAAATCCACCGTGGTGCCGGCATCTTCCAAGGAGGCAGCAATGATAGGTCTTGGTAATCGTCAGGTATGCTGTGCATATATAGAGATAAAACAGACGGAGCGTCCTGTGATAATTGTTTCCTCTTATAAATGTTTTAAAAATAACACATCATGCATGTATTTATTCACAATATTGTATTAAGCATTGCTGTTGGTTACTGAGTGTTAACCGTGACAATTCATTTTGTCCCTTAGGTTTATAGTGTAAAATATATAGTGAATGTAGCTTTTCAATTTTTGTCAGGTAAAAGTAGGCATCTTGGTTTTTTTATTTGAGTATATACATATACAATTTTATGCTTTTGAGTTTGGATAGGATTTAGGGCTTTATTTTCCATTCTGTATATTTCACTAAATTTCCAGTCACATCATGCCTACGTCTTACTAACCTTTCTTGGTTATCTATATATATATTCAAATTGAATTTTCTGAAAATCACAAGGCTACAGACTTCACTTTGGAGTGTTTTACATTGCCTCCGTTTGAAAAGAAGATCAATTTGTGCAGAAATCCACAGCAAATCACCTTAAGAGGTTAACAGGCTTTTCTTAATACCCGGCTCTCTGAATATAAATGTCAGCAGCAGTCAGCTTCACAAAGCTTGTGAAATGGACTCCATGGCAGGAACCAAGCATAGGAAAGAGGATTATTCCTCAACCACACTCTGGTTGCATAATTATTAAACATCAGAGATATTCAGAACTATTTTTTCCCCCACTGAACATTTAATGTACGAACAACCATGCAACGACTGGCAAGTCATCAAAGCAGACCACCAAATCAGGTTATCAGTGACTGCAAAGTGTGCATTGTCAAACATGAATTTTACTTCAGTTTTGCTTTCTATATTACTGAAACAATGGCCCTGATTTACTAAAGCTCCACAAGGCTGGAGAGGATACACTTTCAACCGTGAAGCTAGGTGATCCAGCAAACCTGAAATGGATCTGGTCAAGGATAGAAAACAAATAGAAAATGACTTCAAAGAAACCCATTCCAGGTTTTCTGGATTACCGAGCTTTACAGCCGAAAGTGTATCCTCTCCAGCCGTGGCGAGCTTTAAAAAAATCAGATCCAGTGTGTATGGAATTCCTAAAAGAAGAAAGCAAAAAGCATCAGGGTGCATTTCCCTAAACTGAAAACTGCAGAAATGCAGAGAGAGAAAAAAAAAGTACCATTAAATATAGTGGTACACAATTGTCCTTGTGGTTTTTATGTCATTAGGTCACTAATTACAAGGAAACAAAAGGACATGGAAACATTCTCAAAGAAAGATCTGCACAAGTATTCTATATTAAACCAATGATGACCCAGGAAGCAGAGATTCTTGTACTATTACTTCCTGTGGCATTAAAGGAAGGAGCCCATTGTATCACATACTGGGTGACCATAGTTCACCAGAAGGATATGGAAATGTTCAGGCTTTTTGTCAGAAAGGAAGGTGTAATTTGCAAAAAATACAAGGACCAAGTTTTACCAGTAAACTATTACTTTGGATAAATGCAGCCAACAATGCAACTCACCCACGAAAAATGTCTGTCAAAGTGTAATGTTATATTAAAACTGAAGGGCCTTGTAAAGTTCTCTGAGAAATGTTAGGATACTTTCTCTGTTGGTCATGTGAGATATATAATGTCAAACAGCAGGAAATAAAACCCTATGAAGATGGTTAAATAACAAAACATTAGTTTTTTATTGATTTTTTTAGGATTACAATGAAGGGTCCACTCTAACCCTGGGATCTTTTTATCATCCTGATAGAATTTCAGGAAACCTTCACCTTTTCCTGCAGTAAAGAGAAAGATAAAAGCAGAAAGCAGCCCTTATGAACATGCTGAATGATATACTAGGACTAAACGTTAGCAACTGCAAGAGAAAAGGGGGTTTTAGATCAACAATGGGGGCTCCATTTTAGCCCCCAAATTGTTGCATGCCCCAGATATTATTTCAGAAAAGCTTCAACTCCCTCCAAATTTAAAAGGTACAAATGGATAATATGAACATTACCTCCTCAGTACATATGCACTTTTTTCATAGGTCTAGAACAGAGGAAATGATAATACGTTTTCCGGCTTTGCTATGACAAATTTTCTTTATGTTATAAAATCACACTGATGAAAGCAGGAGTCACATTCGCTTGTGTGCCTGTCAGGACCTGTGTTTGTGTATTGTTTGCTTTCCCCTTTGCAAGGAAATTAGGTCAAAATGTCAACTGCCTATATTTAGTGATTTGAACAACTCCTTGTTTAAAACAATATTCTGATTTACATAAAAATCCAGGAAGCATGAAGCTAGGCAAGTTGAATGAGTGATTTACATTTACTTTAGTGGTGACGTTCACTTGATATCCCTCTGTCAGAACTCTGTTGATGATTGCGTTACAGTTAGACACAGCTGCTGATCCACGTGCATTTTCTGAACAGCACCAGCTAGCATTATACTGTTCCACAGAATGGACTTTTTGAAAATTGGTATAATATTTAACAAATTTCACATAAAGGAAATCACCAAGAAGCATACATTTGGGTTACACCTTCCCAAAGCCCTTTAAATTCAGAATTCTTAATGTTTTTCAGTTTTCAAGAAAAATAAATACCCCAACAATTATAGCAGTTATATCTACATTAGAATCTATTTAATAGGTTTTACTGGTACTACATACATTTCTATATCACAAACAAATATATAATTTGGGCTGCATATGTGATCCATACATGCTTTTTGGCAGCCTATTTAAACTGATGCGGGTCTCTGCTTGGAGAGTCGAGTCTACTATTTTTAGAACAATGGCTGCTTTGTGGGCCCCCAAAAAGATCCAGTACAAAAAATAAATGATTAAGTATTTGATGTAATGAAAATCTCCTAAAAACTTAGTTCTACCAGTAATTTCATCTTCCCTTCTAGGAAACCTAAAAATACATTACTAAATGTACAACTGATAAAAATAGCAGGGTGGCGTGTGACATTGTTTCCATTTATTCAATGGAATGCAGTAAATATTTCCCTTCAGACAGATGACCAAAAGACGACAAGGAAAAAGGTCACAACACCGTTGTAACTTTGTGACAATTATGATGATTTATGGCAATGTTCAGTCATACACTTGTCCTACATAATCACAGCCTGCACTGCCAGGGTGAATAAATCCAATCCATGCTTACAGCTATTGTAGATGATCAGGATCACTGACCTGGATAACAGGAGCACAATAAATCATAAGGAAGAATAATCACTTAATGTTGTGTAAAAACACAGAGAGAGAAAAAATCTGAAAATTAATAAGGGTTTAAAAGATTTTAGTGTAACTTTAAAGGGATGGCATACACTTAAACTGTAATCTTTTAAGCACTGTCCTTCTGTTCATTGTAAAATGGGCCTTTGCTTTGCATATGCACTGTAAAGGAGAAACAAACTGAATTTTTTTTTTTAACACTCGGACCGGTAGGCTTTGTATGATAGAAGTGTCAGGAAATAACTGGTAAATAAAAACAAAACAAAGAAACATAGCTGCTAAAATTCTGCCCAAACCCTTACATCATGGGAATACGAGGGTTATGCAGGTTTCAGCATTTTCCATTTGCAGCAGGTAACATATTTGACGTTTGTACAGCACAATCTAGTGGCTGGAAGGAAAACGTACACCTGTGGGGAGCCAAGGTTGGCAAGGATTTTTTTAATTTTTGTGTGACTTGGGGCCTTTTTTTCAGTACAGTTTTAAATGCATTGCACTAGTGGAGCCCTAGATTTTGCAAAGGAAGAAAAATAGCCACACAGAAAAGCTAAAAGGGACTGACTTTGTTACAGCTCTCGTAATAGAATCCTTATAGCTACCGATATCTTGTACTGGTGAGTCAATGACAACATCCCCACCTCAGAACACAGTGTATCATAATAAGGATGCTAGATAGCAAAGAATCATCTAACATGATTCTGAAAGCATACAGATGCCTTAAAAATGTATACAAACTGTATTTAATAAAAATTTCCTGACTGACTATGCTTTAATCAGAGTTACTTTCTTTAAAAAAAAAAAAACCTGGACAATAAATTGAAATATAACCTAAATACATTTTTTGAAAGCCACAAAGGATACAAAATCAACATTCTGTGCATTTAATGCATTTGTAACGCCAGTTATTTCTAGGTAAAAGTAGATTTGAAAACTTGCTAGAAAAGCAGAAGGCTCAGCAATTGTCTTATCACAGGTTGTATGCTCAAAACTAGGGATGATGAGTTGAGACTGGTCCCACTGCACAAGGGAACATAGCAGTATAGAGACAATGTTACCACCAGATCAGCACAAGATCACCAGAGCACACCAAGATTTATGGAAGAATCCACATGCCTCCTGTATGTAGACAAAACTTGTTAACATGGAGGTCAGCATTAGGAATATTAATATTTACACAAATGGACACAGACATTATCACATGCCATGTCTCAAGCAGTGTGGGTAACCCATTATTATTTTCCTTGTGCCTGTATTATTTGGCCCTATTTCACTCTGCTCTCAGGATTATCAAAATCCTGACATTATTTTTAAGAGCAGCTTTGCTGCATGATAAGTTTTGGCAGCCAAATGTATTGTTTAAAAATTACAAAAGGAAGGAGACAAATTTAGCTTTTCAAGGAACTGGCCCCTGCCTTCAATTGTCTTATTAGGTTAACTGCCAAGCAGTGGTTTAAATATCAAGTATAATATTTTTAGGCCTCCAAAACTGCAGGGGAAACCAGGATTTCCAGATATAAGGCAACCAACACACAACAATAAGCGCATGTGCTGTGATTTGGACAGCCCCATGGACACAGTAAGAATGCTTACTGCAGAAAGGACATCTCCCGTCCCTTTCTGCAATAATGCCGTGCCTGATGACAAATAAAATGAAAATGTAGTTCTGCTTCAAACCAAATACACAACACTTTTTTTAATTATATTATATTATCTGACTGTTCAGACAGACTTGGAATTCAGATACCTCTACCACACTGCATAGGCAGGCCGATGATAGGATAGACGTAATATCATCTGCAGCTTCCAATCATATCCCTCCGGCAAAGGTTTGCTCAATGGGTAAAGAATTGGCATCACCAGACAGACAACCAATTCCACCCAAGTCCTTCTCTGCATCATGCTGGAAAGACAGACTTTTCTGTTCAAAATGTGGCTTCATTCTAAAGACAAAGTAAGGCTGTCCTCTCTTCAAAAAAAATTATAGTGCTCGAGCTTTGCATGGTGGCTGCCAAAAATTAGCTCCTTCATTTACATGGCTAAACTTTCCTTACATGTCACATAATATAGAGATGTTTATGAGCACAATTAATAAAAATCTGAACCTACACCCCAAATAAGAACCTGCTCTTGTACATGCACTTCAATATGCATGCAGTAGCCTTTAATTTTATTTCCATCGAAATGTTTGACTGTCTATATATAGCCTTCTATATATATTTTTGAAAGCTGGCATAAAAACAACTAAAACAAAAACGTCATGGAAAGCACGGCTTAAAATAGCCCTGTGTCTGCCAACATTGTATGGGTAAGCATACAGTATCCTGGGAATGTCAACTGGCTCTCGATCCTGCCATTTAAAGTTTTTTTTTTCCTAACTTGGGACATTAAACAAGCAAAATTAAGATTTATATTGATAAAATTAATGGAAATATGTACAATTATGAAAGCTTGCTTAGGATGTGATGCTGGCTTCTATTTATACTTCATTAAGTTTTCTTATCTTGACAGGCAGACTGGGCAAGTTCTTCAAATAATGATCAAAACCAGAAAGCCTAGGCACAGATTATCTCCTGAGAAACGAGTGCCAGTCAAGTTTTGGGAACAGAACAGGCCTGTCCCTCTCTTGATTCTCTATGTACTGCATACTCCAAGCTGTACAGGATTAAACACACATCTAGAAGGTCATTTTAGGTAGACCTATGCAGCTGGCCATTCTACGGAACAGGAAGGGAGTCTTGGCATCAAAGTAGCATCTCTGTGTTCCACAGTAACACCTCTGCAGAACTTTCATTTCGTTCTGTATTTGTTTACTGAAACATGGAATGCAAGCAAAGCAGTTTACATTTTACAAGCTTATTAATGTCCAATATGAGCTTCATTGTTGCAATCGTTGAATACTTAAGTGAACCTTGCAAGCAAACATGCAATAATACAGTATCAACACTAGGAAGTGTGGGGCTTTAAAAAAAGATGAAAAGTCTATTAAGAGGCCCTTCAAAAAAGTGAAATGTAAACGTAAAAGTAGGATGTAAAACGTTAGGTTGTGGTAGAGGTAAAATGCATCCAAAATTCAAATACAAAAATGTAATATATTGCAGCTCCTTTGGCATTTGCTTCTGTTTTTAGGCATTTGTCCTTTATGGTGGTACTCTTACCAGCAATACAATTCCTATTCTGGGGTGACCGCTCATTTACTGTGCCTTATCTATGCAGAAATAGCATTATGTTTTTGAATGCAAACAACACACCCTCTCATTATACAAGTAGGAGGTCCTCTGTAGTTTACATAGGATAGCTGAGAAACCTAAAGGGAATAAACAACTTAAAAATTCAATGAAACACAACATGTAGAAAATTTGTGCTGCTGACAACAAAATATTTGGTTGTTTTTTTTCCTCCCACCCCATGGGGGTAGGGGATGTATAATGGAAACAATGATAAAATGCAGAATTAAGCAATCACAAAACACTGATGTAGTCCATTTGTTCATAGCTACACTTCCTAATCGCTTTCACAAAATATTCTATACTGAACCCATAATTCATTCTTTCATGCAATATTCAGTCATGGGACTACTTTGCCATTTTCTATAAACCATTATGTGTGTTCTATTTCTGCTACAAGTCTCTTAAGTGCAGCATACATAATTGACAATGTCAATGGTCATTATCCACATATGGCCACATTTATGAACCCAGGCAAGGATTACATAATACAAATGGAAATGCACACAAATGTTCATAGGCCAATTAAAATGCACTTAAAAAAGATTTTACTGGAGTTTCACGTTATAATTTTTTTTTTTTTTGGTTTAAATAGCAGAGAAAGTCTTTAAGTCAGGGTCATCTCCTCCTTTCCTGTTGTGTCACTAAGTTAGGGGGAGATCTCCACTTTTTTTAGTAGGAAACTGAATGGGAACATTTTTCCTAAATCTTCATAAAACACTCATGAGATTTGATTAAGACGTGGCTTTTGTTCTAAGAAGGTCTTACTATTCACTGCAATCTAAAACATAAAAGAAAGGTAAACTGGATTAGGAGTGGAGTTTGTGTTTAAAGAGAGAGAAATAAAACATAAATAAAACATTGGTTTTCATCTTGCTGAACCTGGCAAGCTCCAGTTGGGAAACTTGTGCATACAAATTAAATTGTGCTGGGCTAATAAGCCATTTGGCTGCCACAAGTGAATTTGATGTCTTTATGGGGTTCATATTCCATAGTGATACCACCAAGATATTATGGATTGGGATTTCATAGCAATAATGTACTGATATGAATCACAGCTATCCCATAAATTCATGCACGCCTATAAGAAAAACATTGGCACCACAGAAACGTACAAAGCTCGTCATACCAAAGTAGCTGAACTAATTGAGAATAATTAGTCCCTGTCATCATCCAGCATAAATACCATATACAGTACTTTTAATAATTAGAACTTGCTAAAGACTACAATTGAATTGCTTGACAATTATAGCATGGCAGGTTTAACTATCTGACATTTTACTAAGAAAAGATAATGATACCAGATGGAAGGTCACCGTCACAGTGCTACTACAGCAAAATTATAGTGTTTTATAGAGTTTAAAATACACCTGTGTGGATTTAAAAAAAATGTTTTGTTAATGTAGAGTATTTAAATAAAAGTGCACATTAAAATCTGTCTGATGCCATTTTTTTTAGGAAGGAATTGCCTAAAAAAATGTTATTATTGCACTATTAGTGCTGCAATCTTGCCTCTTGTGCAGCACCGAGAAGCTACAAAACAGTTTTTCAATCGTAGTTGAATAAATGTGAAAAACAACTTGGGTCCGAAGCTGAACCCAAACCTAACAATTAAGGGCAAGGCAACGACTAACTGCTATTGGTTACTACATTTTAATCATCATATTTGCGTTTGTACCCAGGTTTATTTAACAAGTTAGTGCAAACATCAAAAGCCTCCATTTAGAAGACCTTTGAAGTCTACACTTATGATTAAAGTACACTGGATGGACCATGATAATAATTTTAATGATGGACATTATCCATTCAAAGTTACACTAAAGAGGTGCTTACAAATATCGAAATATATCCAAGCATCAAACAGCACACATTTGATGGTTTAAAGAGCCCGGTTTAAAAAAGGTTAATCACTAATCCAACTGTGCTAGAAAGAGCAGGAAGAGAGAAAATGTCAAGCAGCAGGGTGACTGTGAATATGATTTCATTCAAAGATTTGTTCAAAGACTACAGTGTGCCCTCACAAAGCTCTATGATCAGAGGTGCTTCCTGCGCTGTGAAAACAGATGACACTACACTCATTACAGAAAAGGTACAATGACCCTAAGTATGCTTTTTAAAATAGATTCTAAAAGTTAAACTTGTTTTGTCTGTTCTATACAGTTAAAAGGGAAATCTTTTCAGTTGGCCTTTTGACTTCTTTTATCAATGACAAAATTCCTCCAAACTCAAAGAACTTAGCTCAGCCATAAACCAAAAAGTATGGTCAGTCAATTTATATGCTTTGCCAATGATTATGTAATAAAATAAAAACCTTGCTGAACATAAAGTAGTTTTACAGTCCAGGGGTTTATTAAACAATGAGCAATTTGTGCTTCTCAGGGCAGATTAAGTGACACCAATGACTCTTTTAGGGTAAGGCTGATACTCTTCCCACTAACCACCACACTAATATACTGTGAGCTGTGGATATAGTAATTATAGCAGGGGTTCCCTGAAGACATGAAAGTTATTTCAAGGGTTCCCCTGTGTTAAGAGGGTTGAAAAGGGCTGCTCTAGCTAAATGTCGCCAGGAAATACGGCCACTTGCTTTTTTTTTCCTTATTGTGAGCTGTAGCCGTCTATTACTATTGGTAACTGCTAATATTGAATCCTCTTCTTTTGTGGGTTCTGGAGGACAAACGATTATCTGTCCTTTATAGTTAAACAAAAAACAATTTGTGGCAAAGCTGTGTTTTTTCTGCATTAAATTTGTACTTTGGTTTAATGAGTGGCACACAGAAGACATGCTTGTTACTTCTGAAAAAAACGTCCATCGATATTGTGTGTTGAGTTTAATCACCAATTATTCTGAACAATTTTGGTTCCACCAGTATTTTTTGCTAAATTGTGCAAGTATGAAGTACATATCTGGCCATTGGACATTAGGCATAGTTACATGTCAAATGAACTTCACAACTACTACTGCAATATTTGCATTCCTTGCCCCTGCACTGGGCAGAGGTGTGTTTCTTTTAAATTCAGCAAAGGCATTTTTTTGGTAACAAATCAAATGTGGTTTTCAAGTTTCCCCTTTTAAAGAAGGATGAAAACAAAACTTTTTAATAGTAAAAATGTCCCTGTGTAATTTATCATATTAGGACTAGCTGCTTTGTGAGATATAATTTGATCTATATAAGCCCTTTGTCAATTTAATAACCCATAAACTGTCAATATAATTTAACTAGCTGTCACTTCATACTGCACTAAGGGGGTGGTGCTAATGTTTTATGAGTGCAACAAAACAAAGAGCTACTGTGAAGGATGGCAATAAATGAGGGCCTGACTCCAAACGTTCAAAATACAAAGACTGACAAAGGCACCGAAAGCAATGCATAAATTAAATGTTTCCATTCCATTAGTTTAGCAGCTTTCCTGTTGACTGCCCTTTGAAAAGAAATATTACAGTCATATTTGTTTAAAATATAGCAATTGCTTATGGATTTTTTTTCCATGCCAAGTACTGACAAAGCCAACAACAACCACCTTTTTTAAAACACATCTAAGCCTGTTTTTTTTCAATTTCACCATATCTGCATGCAATAGATAATAAAGAACATTTAGTTTCTGTAGATTTGAATGAGACTTTGTAACAGTTGATGACTGATGAGTTATGTTATCTCGCAGACAGGATTTCTGTCAGGGTGACAAACTTTAGATGTAACATCACAAACATGACAAACATTGATCACGAATGTAGCTATAAGAATTGGGCTCTGAAAATGTGCTAAATATTGAGGGTCAAAGCAAAACAGGGGGAAAAAAAAAGACAACCTGCATGTTACCCATTTTTAAAAGAAAAAAGAAAATGAAGCCAGCACACTTCATCCATTCTACATACTGCCCATTTGCTCCATCTCCACAACACAGTTGATGCACCTGGGCTATATAGGAAACGCCCAGTACTTTGGACATGGGAGAACATGGGACACTCTCCCTTTGCCACCATAAAAAAACAAAGGGGTGGCAAATAATAGACCCGACTGCAAGGTATGGGTGGGAGCAATATTGTTAACTATGGTTTGACAGCAGGTAGAAGTGAATGGTACTGTACTGCTCACTGCGGCCCCAATTATTCTCTATTATCCTCATTGCCAGTATGAACATGGTTTTTGAGATAAAACACCCAATACACCCAATGAGTATGGCTAATATTGGTTGCTGACAGTACATAGCACATGAAGTATAGTAAAATGGGGATATTAAAATAAGGATTTTAATCTAACCTATTTTGTGGACACTTGGGATGATCAGTAAAATGCATAAAATCAAAATATTCTGCATGTCATTGGCCATCTTTTAGTGGACACTAAAGATTTATTCATCTACACAACTAAATAATTACTGCTACTCATGCACAAAAAAAACTGTCTATCCCCCTTTTTGCAGAGCTGTAAGCAATGTCTGTCTGCGCAAACCACATGCAAATTTTTTAAATTCCCAACATCAGAAACTTTGGTTTTCTAAAATAACAAAAAAGATTTCACAATTGGACTAGGCTCTTCAGAAATTACTCTTAATATAAACTGAATTTTCAGTGCAGAAAAAAAAGAATATTGATAATGGGGTTAAAGTATTTCTTGAAACTGGCACCATTAGGTTTAATGTATCTACAAGAAGAATGATTACTTAGTAAATTCTTTTTCTTTTCAGGTGGTATAATGAAAGAACTCCATTTGGCTTTTTGTATCTATAATCCATACTCCCTGTTAAAGAAGTTGAATAGTCTACTGAAAAAACAGGGAACTGATTTAAAACAAGAGGCTGAAAAAATTACATAAACATTCAGCTATCACTATTACCTTGTATCCTTTATGGCGAGGAAACTGGATAACTAGCAAATAACAGCCTGGCACCCTGACAAACTCTAGAGCTCTTCTCTAATAGGAAAAATATTTTTTGAATTTAGAATGTAAACCCACACATGCAGAAGAAAGGTTTTAATTTAAACATTATGCAAATTTGTGCTATTTAAAGCATCAATTGTAAAGAGAATATAAATAGCTTTAAAATCATAACTGACACAATGCCCAGTGCTGGCTCTGCTTCCACAATGTAAATTACATTTGGATATAAAGATGGTATGGAATGAGCCAAAAACTATATTCGCTATAGCAAATCCACAACATGGGAAAACTAATAGTACAATGGTGGAGATTGACACAATAGACAGAATGACACAATACAGCTAAAGAAATAAAAAAATATATGTCCAGTGCAGCTGAAAGTATCCATTGTGAAAATCCAATAATAGATTAACTGTATTATGTGCATCTGACTAGTACATAGGCGTTTAAGACACACCTGACGCCCGTTGGGGCTGGAAAGGAAAACATAGAAAAGAAAATAGCACAAAGATGATGGTATTATGCAGAATATTAATTATTATGTTACATAAAAGAGTTACTAATAACATGCACAGTTATACATTCTACTTCTGTACAGATACATATACCATAGCGCTGTGCAGACTATTACTGAGCTGCCACGTAAGGCAAAAGGAGCCAACAGGTTCACCTCCATGGGGTTACTGGACAGGAAGTCTGGGTGTATTAAACAACTTGTCTAGTACTTTACCTATTTTAATGTCAAAGGCCTCACTGACATAACAAATGCAATTAGTAATGGAACCAAATGCTTTTATTATTAATATAAAACATGTGTGTGTGTATGTGTCATACACATAATACAAACAAAAACTTCCTGATTGCTACTTGCACAAATACCTGAAAATTTTCAAAACTTTGGAAAAAACTAAAAATAAAAAACAACACACATCCAACACAATTTACAAGGCAAGGAAGGCAGATCTCACTGTGTAATATATAAATGCCCACATTCAGACCACTACCCGAGCTGGGTCTATAAAATCTAAAAGGGAACAAGGTGGGAGAAGAGATATCGTTAAAAAAAAGTGTTTGAACAGCTCTGCAAAGCAGAAACCGTGTGAATACATACAGCCTCAACAGCGAACCAATTTTCTCTGCCTTTCTATTGCTGTGCAGCCTAATCTCCAATAGTCACATTGCAGGCCCTCCAGAGCAAGAACAATGCTTGTGTGGGCTGAGCGCTCTCACTAACTGCAAGATCAAGATATGTTTTCAAGTGGCCCATGAATTGTTCACATTACACATACAAGTTCAAATGACAAAAGCTGAGATAATCAAATATGTTGAGACCATTAATTAAAATTAATGAAGCATAACTGCTCCACTTACAAAAGCACAGGGCTTGTCAGAATAATTGCATAGTCTACCTGGTGATGACGACCTGTGCCTAACAGAAAAGGACACTGGTATTTATAGAGCAAATAATTATTCTGAAGCTGAACTCCAGGCAAGCAGCTAAATACACTCTGGAATACAAATATTGGGGATAGATTATCTGCCAAATGATTTTAACCATGTGCAGCCAGTTTTGTAATCTCAACAGCACCCACAACTTCCACTGCATAGATTGTTCAAGCACACCAGGGCGAAACACTTCCATGCTGCCGACTGGGCACTTAAGAAGCAGCAAACTGATGAGGTTAGCCTTCTCCTGATTTCTGTCAACACTTATGCACATAAGTCAGATACACCATTAGTGAAGTGTCTTCTTATCCTAGTTCGAAGGGATAACAGAATGCTTTAACAAAACAGCTTCATATATCTACAGATTATCTGGAATTTAGATGGGCCTACTCCTTCCTCCCATACAATGCAATATTTATATTGTACATGGGAAATTTTGAAACAGCATGTGACAGGTACACTTACCTGACAGATTTACTAGGGTTTAAAACTGTATAAAAACAAACCAAAAAAAACTACATGACCTACAGGTTACAGTTTTTTGTTTAACTATCCTAAGCAGTACACGAAAAGAAGCTGGTAGCTACAAACCATAATATTTTTCTTACCAGATCCTTTAAAAAAACAAGAAGGGTTATTTTACAGTTGCTATAACATTTATTCCAGACTGTTGTAAGATTGCAACACTCGAACCAAACACAAGAATTTCAAAACCCATCATGTAAAAGGTGGGTTCCATGAAAATGCAGCTTTCAACGAAAACTTCTAGGAGAGATTAATAACCAAAGAAAGCAGTTCAGACAATCTGGGTCCTGCCCATAAAACCTGACTGGCCCAGTTACAGGGACCTTGTTTGAAGTGTGGAGAAAATCCAGCATGGAGAGTAAATGTCGGCATACTAACGGAAACTGATCAACGAAATAATATAATCAAGGATAGTATATTTTTTCGGGGGATAATATGACCTGACCTCCATCGTTGTGGAAGAATAAAAAAGGAACAGTTTTCTATAACTTGATGAATCAATTCAATGTGACATTCTGGTTTTCTAGATGTTACAAAACAAAACACATCAGTGTTTAACCCAGAATATTTTTTTAAGCCGGGTGGTTAGAAATTGTAGGCGGGTCGCAGGGTGGGTATTGTGACAGAACTCTTCAGTAACCAGCCAAAAACAGCCGGGTGGTCACCGAAAAGTTCCGGGTGGTGCGCCCAGCTAAAAGGGGCTGGGGAGAACACTGCACATGTCTATCTTACACTCCCAAAAACCACTGTGTAAATTCTGAGCCAAGCTTGGATAGGTCCCTTCCCTGTTAGCCCACAGTTGGTCACTTGGGTATCAAGCAGTGCATTCTGGGAAGGCAAGGGGCTGAGCATATACAATGGTTATACACTCCTGGAGGTGAAAAGGGCAGCAATGAAGTAAAAATAAGTGTGTCCTCCTTATTCTCCAAAAAAAAACAAACAAAAAAAAACCTTTAGAAGACTACAGTACTATATCGCCTAGCTCTCCTAGGAAGGGCATTTAGAGGTTACTGAAAATCTGTGGTTTGTATGTATGGATACTGCCACCGGGGAACTCTCCATCTGAAATGTATGTTACCCAACTGCCATGATGATTCATGCTATGTGTTTATCAGTAATTGGTCTGGAATTATAAGTGGATTTTGAGTTCTGACTTTCTGCATACTTGTTTTGGGATGATGACTCAGCAATGGCAGCCGCCACAGTTTTACAGAAACAAATCTCTGTGCAAAAATAAATACTCAAAATACTCCAATGGCTGATATGCAGTTGTTGTGAGCTCTAGAGCCACTAGCGCAATGTAAAAAGAAGCAATACTACAATGCTAGGCAATTGTCTACCTTAAGATTACTGGGCAGAAGTCAGAGTTAGAAGGGGCACTTGTAAAGAACTAGGTCAAAATCAAATGAGCTTTTTGGATTTAGGCCCCAAGAGGGTACCACATGGTTCATAATTTTACAATTGTACATAAATAACTTACAGTGCTCAACCCAGAATTATTTTTTAACAGGATGGGAAGAAATTGTAGGTGGGTGGCAGCCCCTTTATTATGACCCAACTGTTTAGTAACCATCCAAAAACAGCCGGGTGGTTACTGAAAATTGCCAATCTGCCTCTAACTTATTACTGGCAGAATAGCACAAACTTAAGAGGGATTTTCTTACAGTAGCGGCAGCTTTGAGCACATTAATGATCTTAGGGCTTGAATCCAGTGGCATTTGGTTATCCTGCCAAGGTCTGCTGCTCGTGTAAAACAAGAATGGTAGGAATGGAACTTCTAAAGCGTCTTGATTCTATCCAACCTACAATCACTACAGACTGCAATGTAGGTTTACCTGGGATACTGCTGGCATACAAGGAATATATAGTCTGTTTAATTTTGTGTCTTTTATACACAAACATGTATAATTTCAAGCTATCTTTGTTTTTATGTATAGCTTGTAACTATATTTGTATTGTTTATCTATATGAACAAATACATATTTAATACAAAAGAGGAATGAATCACAACACTAACTATTCTTTAAGGGAATAAATCTGTTGAACAAAGTTATTTAGCCGTCTCTGTGGTGTTTTTCATACTGCACGGTTTCCTTAGATGCCGGTGATGTAACCAAGGTTTCCAAGGTGATTACCTGAAGGCCTAAAATAACCAACTTCCTAATGTCAGCAAGAGTGGATGTGCAACAATCTACAGATAGAGCAAAGTGGAAAAAATAATAATAGGAGTTTGGAATGAAGAAGATAAAGTCAGTTATTACAGCTTTGGAGGGTGTGGGAAAAAGAATTCCAGGGATCAGCCAAGGGCATGGTTATCAGGTTTTACAGAGATGATTCCTTCACTGTCAATATTTATCCAGAGGATAAAAAGCAGATTCATGTATGTAACATCCTTGTTATAACTTTTAATAGATTACTGATGAGTGCTCAGCTACATATTGGGTGTAACTGCATTTAATGTACGGGGATATGGACAGGGTTGAGGACTGTGCAAGACAAAAATTTTAAGGTTGACCTCTCTGCTTGGAATTTTGGGTACTGACAATACTATTGTATTGTGTCAATATTTTTATGCCAATTCAAGCATTGCATGAGTAAATTCAATACAAAAATAAGGCCTCTTACTAAATGAACAACAACTAGATCTTTGCTTTATCAGTTATTGGTGTATAACAGCTATGCCATCTAATTATAGAGTCAGGAAGTACACAACATATATACAGGATTCAGTGCTGACAGAGACCATAACTGCCCATGAATCTGGCAGATAAAATATATCTACCCCATGAAAGCACAGTAAACCCAGCCCCTTCAATGCTGTACAACCCACTACACATCTGAATATAAAGAGATAAGTGGAGGCTAAAGGGTCACAAGCCAGTGCTTATAATTAAATTGAATTTCCAAATGAACCTTTTATCCCAGCACCATCTCCTGTGATGCGCAACTTCCTCCACAGGATACTACACAAAGAACAATCTTGGAATTGAAAGAACAGCTCCATTTTTCATATTGACAGGACAACAAAAGCAATCTGACAGTCTGATCAGACTGTCAAAAGGCGTCAATGAACATCTAAATATTACATATTTTATCCTTTTTTTTTAATTTGGCAATAAAACATGTGGATTATCTAAAAATATTTAAACATAATCAAATAAAATGATTGATCATGGCAAAAAATTAATTCAAATTTTAACCTTACCCCTAGCTTTGGCCATTGGTGTCTAAGCAAATCATTCTACCGCTGACAAGATCACAAGAAATAGTGAATACCGGAAAACCGTGCAAAATGCTGTTGCATAATGCTGAAGCGACATCTTCTGATATTACAGTCCTGTCCCCAGAAATTTGTTTAAGCTGAGCGAGAAGAGGCTGTAGGTGAATGGTGGCCCCTATGTTGTGACCCAACTATTCGGTAACCACCCAAAAGCAGTCGAGTGGTTCCTGAAAAAGTGCGAGGTGGTACACCCAGCTAAAATGGGCTGGGGAGAACAATGCACTACCTGTACTTAGTATACTCTCTGATCTCTCCAGAAGGATGGTAACCTAACCCCTTGCAAGGGAAAAAGTTAAAATAAAGTTAATAAAAGTATTTAAGTGCTACCATTTATAAAGCGCCAATATATAAATATGGGCAGCACAGTGGCTCAGTGGTTAGTACTCTGGCCCTTGTGGCCTGGGTCCCAGGTTCAAATCCCAGCCAGGACTCTATCTGCATAGAGTTTGCATGTTTACGCAGGCTCCCCCTGGGCTTTCTCTGGCTGCAGAACGGGGCTCCGTTCTGCAGCCTCCCCTGCCCAGATTACAAAAAAAAAAAATAAAGCCATTCACCCCTACCTTATCCTATTGATTGCAGAGCCCTGCCATCCCCTTCCCTGTGTTTATCAGCAGCTCATGTCTATAGAGATGCTGGGGATGTGTTTATGTGTGCGAAGGCTCCATGTAACAGTGGGGAAGGAGGCAGAGAGAGCAGGAGGAGGGCAGTGTGAGGTGAGCAGTTTTTTTATTCTTGTGCAGCACATTATTTTCCTATGACAAGTGAGTTGTAGTTTTCCTGTCACTATAGTCTTGTAGTACAATATCCGTGCTATGTGCAAATTTTTTTTAAATATTTCTTTATACAATTTGGTTCAGAATATTTGTTTTTTTTCCCCCCCCCTCTAAAACCTGAGTGCGTCTTATGGTCCGAAAAATACGGTATCTACAGTCCATCAAACATAGGCTACTACTAAATTCAGGTAAGCAGCACAGCATGAATTTGTTTCTGCATGATGCACAAGCGCGTGTCACCCCTGCAGGCTACACAAAGATTGAATATTACAGATAGGTCTAAAGTAGATTAACTCATAAACTGACAAGACCAGGAAAAGACTGCCGTCCAAAACACCTACTAACTGAGCTACTAAGTACAACTGCTCAAGATAAGTAAACATTATAAAAAGCATCCCAGAGTAAGAATGTCACACACATCAACTATGCATATATTATAAAATACAAACACAGTGTTTATGAGAGATTTTGTGTATGTAAAATTATAAAATATATTTGTGTGTTTTATTTTAAAATGTGTGAGAAGCACATGACACTGTTCACTGCATGTTCGTAAAATGCCCGGGGTAGCTTTCTTTATAAAGACACGGCATGAGAGCAGGGGGAACCAAAAAAAAGAAAAGCTATCTGCTTAAAAATCAGACATCTATTCCCTGCATACCGTGAAAATGACCATGCAGACTTCATAGATTCACAAATAGCAATATTTTAGGAAAAACATATTGTTTACCACTTAACTCTGTTAGTGGTTAATAGTCCTGCTAAGCCCTAAGGGTTAGGGCACTTTACTCATTGTTCTATCTGCATTTGGTTCTATAAATACTTTCCCCTCAATTACTAAACCCAATTAACAAAGCAGACCTTATTCACTGCAAAAGCTTTTGTTCCGGAATTGAGCCCTGAAGAACCCATAGCTCTGCTGACAACATGCAAATTGATATTGACTGAAAGAGACAATGGATGTTTCCAAGATATATTGAGCAGGATTAAGGGAATTCTGGGCAGTTAATAACTATGATGGGCCTTAAGTGCCCACATGTAATATTAGCCTTCAGGATAGAGTTGTAGACAGGTTGTCAATAGTCAACTATGTGAAATATATATAAAACTGTATAGTTCATTGCTCAGCTATAATAAAAACAGCTATACTCACCTTATAACTAATGGCTGCAAATACTGTCCATCTCATTGGAATAGGCCACAAAGAGCATTCATACACTTGGTGGGCAATAACAAAAGGTTTCTGGCTGTCTAAAATCTTTACTTTTTAAAGTCAGGTCTGCTTTAAATATTGCAGGTGCTGCATTCTTGGTGAGATCTTTGTAGAGCAGTGCTTTAGGTCCAAAGATATGCTGCATGATTTTTGTTTTCAGGGCAATGCCAGGGTATTGCAATGACAATGAAAAAATATGGTCATGGAAGGGGACATGTACTTGAAACCATAGGAATCCTTAAGGAGCTAAAGATTATACATACATATATATAAATGAGAGAAAGAGAGCACTAAGGCTATGTAGATAGGTAGGGTGGGTGGAAGGTATCCTATGAAATTTCAGAACCGTTAGCAATTACAGAATCACAGATGACATTGGAACATGTAACATGATGCGCAACTGCTATCAGAGGAAGCTTGAATGATGTGTTTCTACAAATGTAAATACACATTACAAAATACATTTACAATTATGATACTCCTCATATATAAATTTGCACGTGAAAACTAACACAACCCAGTGGCATTGAACCAGGCAGATAGATTCTTGAAAACTGATGTACAAACGTTACTAGGAGAACAAATGTAGTGATTTTCTTTTTTAGGCTACATCTGCAGCAACTGTTTTACACAATAAATTATAAGCAACTGTTTCAAGGTCACAAAAAACATCAATTCAAAGAGGCTGTGTTCACCTACTTCAAAAGTTGTGTTTATGGCAGGCAGTGATTTCCCCAGTTAATAGTAATGCAGGCAATCATCTCTTTAAAGTCTGCAAACAAGGAAAGCTGAAACTGGGGAGGGAGTCAGTAGCCACCCATTTCACAATTGTAGAGATTTCTCAAAGGTAAAAACAAGACAAGAAATAAATAAAATATAATTTCCAAGGTTCCTTTGATGCTATTCAAGAATTGGCTGTGCATCAAGTTCTTGAGATCTGCTAAGAGCTTTAGTTTTTCCTTCTTCAGATTGTATAAATCAGTACCAATTTAAAGAAAATGGCAAAGGATGTTTTTTATTTTAGTGTATTATAAGCTGGTAGGCACATCTGCATGTCTGAATGCTGCATCCAAAGGTTTGTGTTAAAATACAGACAGACAATCTTTATCACTAATGATCCCAACCTATGCAACCGAAAACTGGATGGAGGTGGTATCTGGTCAGCATCTGCATCCTGGCTTTTAAAAATACAGGGTCACTAAACAAATCATGAACATTTGCAGAAAAGGTCAATGATTTTGAAGTTGAGACTTGAGATACTGGTGAGATAATGCCATTTGCTTCTGGTCTCTACTTGACACAGTCCCAAACAAAGCATACTGCAAATATTCGTCAACTATCTAAAGACCCCCAAAATGGCCACTGAAAATTGAGCTTGGGTCTCACGTTGTTGTTCTATGCCTTACAGGGCTTACTTTGGGTCATTAGGAAGAAACAAATAAGTAGAGTTTGAATCTGCTCCAACGTCATGAATTTTGCAAATCAGACGCAAGACTGGTATCCTTTAAATATATTTCAAAAGATTTAAATGATGATCCACGTGGCACAAGTGCGAACACAAGAAAGTTTAAACAATAATTTCCCGCTGGTAGCCATCTGTAAAGGAAAAAAAAAATACAGACATGCAGGTTGCAGCTGTTGCTGTCAGTTCCTCTAACATCTTGCATACCCCAGGCTGGGAAGATAGGTCGCATCTGACAAGCAATATGAGACAAGTACAACACGCATTCCTGAGAAACAGCTGACTGCTTAATGAGGGTATAGCTTAGTATTATTACCATTCTGTACTTAAACAGCACCGGCACTCTTCACAGCTTTATACACACCTAAATAACATACTCACACCCACTAGAGCTTCTGTTTATATTAGTGGATAGGAACGTGTGCAATAAAATACCATTCCCTTAAATCAAGTTAAAATATTATAATAAAGTCTACTACTGGATTCTCCCAAACCCCCTTCTGGGTAATGTTCACCTGCCCCTCTGTGGGTACTAGGATATCTCCAAACCAACCCTCACATCCATTGTCCTAACTGCATGTGCTATGTAGTATGTTCTGTTCTTCACAGACCTGACCAAAGCATTGGCTTTAGCTGTAGGTTCTTGCTGATAAAACATGTGTTATCATGGGTTAATAGTTATAATGGGTTATCTAAGTTCCGGATAACTGGGGTTCTGCGGCTCCGTGATTGGCTGAGAAAAGGGAAACCCCGATGATGGTTCAAGAGTCATCAGGGTTGAATCAGGTGAATGGGGACCAGTCTCCCCATTCAAGTCTAGTGCTGAATGGCTGAGAACCCTCAGTTTCAGAGTAACCTCAGTTAACCAGAAACTACCCTTATCCGGAATTGGCCATTGCCCGTGGGTGCCAGATAACCGAGGTTCTAAATGTGGCCTCAGATTGTATTTAACCAAGCTCCATTAACTCATACTTTTTTTCACCAAGGCATGCTCTACACCTTTTCTTTTTCCCAAGCTGTCCTCCTTTCTCAGCTTCCAAAGTAGGGAATTATGCTTTCAGCTAACTTAGAGGTTGGAACTGGATCTTTCCACCAATACAACTTAGAAAAGGGAAAGGTCCAGAAAGCACAGATCAGATTTAGAAGAAGCAGGGAGATTCTTGTTTGCAGAAAATGTGCTCAGTGTAGTAGCAATCAGGAAACATTGCTTTATTTATATATGTAAGTTTGAGAACAATTTGTGTAGAGCTTGAAGGAGGGATCCAAGTCATCCCAAACGCTTGCAACTTTAAAAACTTAAAAAACTTAGGTTAGCCAAAATTGGATATCACTTAAACGCAAACATACTCCAAATCTCATATGAGAAGTCAAAATGTATAAAGTGCACTGGCCCTTTGTGTGTTTTTTAGCAAATCTGTAATTATTTTTTAGCAAACCACGTGGTAATATTTGTGGTTGTTGCCTATAATAGAATTTTTTTTCCAGGGTTTTTAAAGTGTGTCTGATTGAAAATAAATATCATTCATCTTGTGTTTTCACACTTGGAGTTGCCTGTGAAAGGTTACATAATGCTAACATTTTCCCAGTCTGAAAAATACTCTTTTGCTACATTGATATGGATATATAATTCTGCAACCTTTCTTTTGTTAATTAGGATTCCACTGCCATGCACAATGCAGCACTTGCATTGAGTTCTCCTAACAAAAGGACTTGCTATAACAAATAACAAAGATAAGCTGATTCTACACACTGCAAATCAACTGGGAAACTGTCTTCTTGGTTATTTACAAGAGTCCAAAGGTTCTGAAAGGAGATGGAATGACTATTTAATCAATCACGTCTTGCAAGCCAGCAGGATACAGCCACATTCATCTAAATTCCATTAATAGAGTATTACAGTGACACCAACACCAATCACTGATACTAATGGGTTTCACAGATTACACAAAAGGTGTGCTTTTATTTAAACACTGTCCATGTTTATTCCGGGAAGGGACAAATTAGATGCATTAGATTGGATGGAGTAATCTCATACATATATCACGCAAAAAAAGAAATTACTGCAAAAGTGCATATCGTGTACGTAAGAACATAGTAAAAGATATTGTGCAATCATAATTTACCTTTAACCGTTGTGTTGTCATTGCTGAGTAATCGAAAAATAAATTATGAATATTTTTTATATTTACTTTACCCATGTCCTCCACCCACAGAGCCTAGGCAAGGATTGCATCACACTCCTTCTAGGTTTAAGTCCTTGGAATGCAGAGGAGGCAAAAGCTCATGAGAAGATCTTGCAATAGAATGGGGTGGCTGTTACATTATGTGTAGGCCTAACTTTATCCTTTACAGGTATATTTATCACTTATGCATAGGTGATTTGATAAGGACCCAGACAGTATAAGCAGACTTTCTATTCTAGTAGATGACCCAGGATGACCTAACCTCATGTCCGTGCATGGGAGTTTATTTGTACTGGTACCTTAGGCATGCTAAGTTTGTACACAGAGCTGTGCATGCATAGCGCACTGTAAAATCCAAAGGAAATTGTTAGCAGAAGTAATTTGTAAGAGTTTTTTCTGCATTTAACAGTTACATGCAAGCAATTCAAAAATAAATGTTAAAATAAATAAAAAAAAAAAACACACACACACACACAAAATGTATCAGATAACCCCCAATTTGAGTCTTTTTTTCCAACCATATATAATTCCCTCTATTATATTTCAGATCACTGCACTGTACACCCTAACGAGGTTTGAGCAAAGAGGAATGCCTTTTGTTAATTTAAAATCTACACTTATAAACTTATAAAAGTTCATCGAATATTTACAGGCATCAAAAATCATGCATACAGGTGAGGCAATGTGCAGCATTTAGTGTGCATTTTTCTAAGGTTCAAAGAGAAACTGTCAAATCTGGGACATAATAGTAATTATAGCAGGGGTTCCCTTAAGACCTGAAAGATATTCCAAGGGTTCTCTTATGTTAAAAATGTTGAGGCTGTATTAGAGCAAAGCTTTTGCTTTGGAAAAAATAGCCCCTGTCTCTTCAATCCTACTCTGCTAGACCTCACACACTCAGAATAAAGTTAGTTCTAGGCAGTGGGAAGTTTAAATAAATTTGAAAGGAGTATTGTTTCCACAGGACTTGTGTATATATACTAAAGATAAACGGTTTGGCCAACATAATGGCTGTCAATGGCATATACCAAGTCAAATCATATGCAGAATACCAAAACCAAAAACATTTGGTAGGCAGTTTTTTTTTTTAATGTTGAGTATGATACCCAATACATTCTTGTATAAGTAATCTCTAAAGCACTGATACTTCGGGAACTGTACCATAAAACTCTACCTGTTAGTATGTGCAATTTAAATAATAATACTTCATAAAACATATTCTAGACAGCTTTTAAAGATTGTTTGGGCCTCAGGGAGAGTACATACAGGAAGACAGAACGCCCCTGATGGAATTCTCCCAGAAATGTTTTCATGTATATAATTGATTTGCTGTTTCTTCCCCAGCTCTTCCAGTCAAATGACAGTAGTAAGCTACTGGTTAGGAAAAGCACAAGAAAAAGATTCTCATTCAATCATTATACAGAGCTGCCACATCATCTCCCTTTATGCCAAAACCAACCTTTTCTGTGCAGTCTTTGTATGTAGCAATCATAAGAAGCAGAAAGGTCATATCTGCACCCAATTATAACTGTGCATGTCAATTTCTACCTGCAGACTAGTCAGCTGTCACACTGATGGACACTTTAAAAACATTTTTTCCCCATTATAGTTAACACTCTTTTCAGCAGTCCACACAAGACAGTCTACACAAAGCAGAAACACAAGGATATATTTTCCCTGTATTTATTAACAGGACATAAAAAGGTTTCAAGCCTTACACTGCCTTTCAGCAAGCCAACTACATTACAAAAATCTAAAACAAGATTGGTTCTTATGGAGTACTTTGTAAACCTGTACTTTTCAACATGTAATTTGATAGGTACCAGTCCATACCAAAATGTCAGTTTCTCCATACATGGCCAAACCTCACACATACAGATGTGCAGAATGGATAACAAATTCCTATATTGTAAGGGGGACAACAATAAGTGTTCATATGCAAACATACATGGCTGACAATGTTAATCTTCGGTTGTGGTCCATCAATATTTTAGATAACCGTCGGCTTAAAAAGTTGTGTGTGTGTCTGTGTTTTTAGGGGGGGGGGGATGTTTGGATAGGGGTGTTGGTATTCTAAACTGTAAAAGCCCAACAAGATGAAAACAAGCAGGCTGCAACCATCGGTATGTATGCTCCAAAACTAGTCATACTCTTGTTTCACTAACTAGTAAGTCACCGATGATGCACTGACACCCACATTGCTGAGTTCTGTTCCCAGCTGGAGCACGTATCTTCAAAAACAAGTCAACACAGGCATCTCCTGCATTTTTCTCTCAAAAGATCATTTGAAATTCCCTTGTTTCCAGAGAGCTTCTTTAGGGATCTCCACCTTCATTGAAGAAGGGAAAAAATGCTAGAAAACCTTTATGGCATTGAGCTAAGTCTATGCCTAATTGTTCAACAGGGAAAAAAACAGGAAGGCCACCTGAGATGGGGAGAACAGCAAACTCAGGTGAAGAATGGGTCACCTGACTGATTTTTTGCTTTGGAACAGACAGTTGTCCTTACAACAATACACAAAACAGAACTAAAACACTTTTCCCCCAATGTGGCATTATATATCCATCATGATTCTCTCAGGAAAATACTTGCAGTCATAGAGTCAACTGTGTACTGACTGTAGTACCTATTAATGGTAGGGGGGTGATCATGATCTGTGTAAATTATGCTAAAGCACATAGTTACAGCAAACAGAAGCACTTACAGGTATCACAAATAGTAAAGTAAACGGAAAAGGACAGCTGGGACAAATGCAACCAGTACTCCAGTTGTTTAAAAAGTGAACAAAGCTTAATTGCTTAATGATTTGCAAGAGCCAAATGTTGACTTGAACTCCTAGTGTAAATGTGATAGGAAACTTAGGAGAATGTGAGGAGAGAAAAAAAAAATATAGGGGTATCTATTAGCTCCCCAAGAATATAAAAAAAAAAAACAGCAAAAAGGTAAATATTAAAATTATTTACAAATTACAACTGAAATATGTGGCAGTTTAAAAAGGGGTAATAATGGATTTGATACATTTGCATTGATTGATCCATACTAAATTGTCAGCAAACATGACTGATACAAAACCAAGGGCCAGGCTGGTAAGTACCCAGATTTTACTGTGTGCCAAATGGATAAAATTAGCAAAGCTGCAATGAAAAGGGGTTAAATGTCATATTAAAGGTATGGAGGGATATAGTGTGAGCATGTACATTTACACGAGAAAAGCAATATTATACTTTATTTGAAATATATGGTGCTGTTGCTGGGGCCACTGTTGCTCTACGTACCTTGAAGGATAGAACACATTTTTAAGGCTACCTGTTACTATGTAATGCTAGTAAAGTCAGGGTAATGTAATAGGCAAAGTGGCCATAATCCTTTACAGTTTTGTGTCCAACAAACATTGGCAAATTGTTGCATAAATCTATTAAATCCTTTGTTGATAATGGATAGACATTCACAGAACAGTTTGTCTTCTGCGTTTAGTCTTTACCTAAAATATCTCAATGGACACTGATCACTGTCATACAAAATACCTATACTAGGTCTTTTAGTTTATAAGTTTTAGATATAACTTATAAACTACAACCTACCTATTAGGCCTGGAATATATACTGCCTGTCCATGCCATTACAAAATACATACATTGACATAAACTGATTGGCATATGTGCTGTTGCTGTGGGATGGGCTAGCACGGTGATCTTAAAGTCAGAGCAGTGGCTTCAACAAGAAACAGCAAACTGTGTCCATTCCTTAATATTCATTTTAAAATCTATCACAATCTATCACAACCTATGAATGCATTGATATGTTTACAAAGTATGCCATAAAAGACCTATATTTTAGGGCGTTCATAAAGCCAACATTTGATTTCCTCTTGTACAAAACAGAGTAATCAGCCACTGGTTCAACTTTTTTGAGGAAATTGAGTTTTTATTGAATTTTTGTAAATACAAACAAGACGTACAGCAATACAGGAATAGGAACAATGTAAATAACACCAATAAACATCAGGTGGAGCAAGATACCCAACAATCAAAGAATATATCCTCATCCAAGATAGGAATGTTATTGTCGAGTAATGTTAAGGCCAAAGTCCAGAGTAGAATCCCATCCGGTAATGATGAAACAAATCACAACAATCAACAAAGAAAGGGAAAAAAAGAAAAACAAAAAAGAAACATACAATAAAGAATAAACAGGAGCATATAGGCAGTCAAAATAATAACCCTTAGGAACAATAAGGGGGGGAGGGGGTAGAAGGGGGGCAGGTGGGCATTATTAAGAAGGTATACCGGAGCAAATGGAGCACAACTAAACCCTAAACTTGCAATTGAGAATAGAAGGTGTCCCATGGATCCCAGATCATTTCAAATCTATCCACTTTGTTTTGTATCAGGGCAGAAAGATATTCCATTAGGCGAACTTCCTGTATGCGGGTATATAGGTCCTCCAAAGAAGTAGGCAAAGCGCACTTCCATCTGGTCGGAATCAGGGTGCGAGCTGCCACTAAAACATGTGCAACCAGTTTGCCAGTAGGTTTGGGGAGACCCGTTAAGGGTAGCCCCAGTAGATGGGTGAGGGGACATTTGTTGTTGAGTTACATCCTGAAGCAGCTTATGAACCCGGTCCCAATAACTCCGAATATTGGGAGAATACCAGAACACATGTTCCAAAGTTCCCCGCTGTGTCCCACATCGCCAACAGGTAAGATCCACAAAGGGGAACAACCTGTGTAAGACATCAGGTGTATGATACCAACGATTTTTTAAATTTTCCTTATATAGTGTACAGATGGAGCTTTTATGCGCCGCTTCCCAGATGTCTGACCACTCCTCACTATCTAAGGAGCGACCTACAATAGATTGCCAAGTGTTCATATAGGCAAATTTTCCAGAAGTCCCTCGTACACTAGTATGCACTGGTTCAACTTTAATTAGATACAGATATATCAAATTTATCTGCCCATTAGTTGAAGTGACCTCATTGCACCACAGTCAGCACTGTAGACTTTATAAGGTTTCCTAAAACTTCAAATTGCTTTGCAGAAACTAACTTCCTGTCTGTCTATGTAAGAATTCCAATTATGCATCAACTTTTCTTTTTATTGCATATTACATAGTAAGACACTTACACAGAAATTATTTTAAAACACCTTACTGACTCAGTGGCAGTGAGCTGCAGTATAGTAGCCTGAAAAAAAACATCTGTTCCCTACAGTAAGCAGACATCTGCTTTTTTTCTTCTGATCTGCACTGAAATAACAAAAGCAGAAATTTCTCCAGTGGAGATTACTTCTGTAAGTCTTTTCTGGTTGTCACAAAAAGCCTGCGTGTAGAGAAAAAAAAGTAAGGGGCCCATATACCATCAATATATTTTATTTTTAAAAGAAGAAAAATTTCCCAATTGACTAACTATGCCTTGTTCTGCATTGCCTCTCTTAGTGAAGGTGGTCATCCTGGTAGAGGCAAGGCTTTGCTTTTTTCAAACCTTTAAGCAAGGAGAACAGAACAGCACAATAGTGACATCAATGCTCAAAATGATTAGCAGTCAGAGGCATCAAGGCATTCAATCTCAAACTGCAGCTCATAGTTATGAAACTGGAGACATCCCAGCACAGTGCTGCTTTACAAAAGGGCAAAAAAATACACTTTTCAGGGTAATGCATAGGAACAAATAGCATTCCTAAATGTTGATAAAACATAGGAATTATTAACTTGTTGGATTCAGTTCCACTTTCACACATGCCCAGCATTTCACATGCCTAAAGCAGACCACATTACATTTACAAGGCTTAGCCTTGATCTGCCCATGTATCCATAATCATTATAACTGAGTGTAGGCTCACAACAGAGTTAACGATTTAAAATATATGGAAAACGTAGCTTGAGTGCAGTCAACATTGGGCCACCACTGCATAAAATGTAAACCAAAGGGTACAACATATCATGCGTTCTACTTAGTTTATTTTGTATGGCTGTTGATTGCTTTCATGAGTTCACCTATTCTAACCTTCAACTCAATTCAAAAATTCTTCCAATTCTGGGTCTAACTATTCTATAGCTAATTTCTATATCCTCATAAATAACAGAACAGTCGAACGTGTCAGCCTCAATTCCTAACTAAGGATTTATGGAAACCAACCCACAAGCTTATTTACTGATAGTATTTTAAAGAAAACACAAAGATAAGCAAAGTTTTCCATAACCAAATCTCAGTGATGAAAGAACAATCAGTGAGTACCCTGCTTGTACCATTGGCACACCAACATGCAGGAGACATGTAAATAGGGGAGTCTACATACATGAAGTGAACAAATCTACAGGGAATATATGGAATGACAGAGACCCTATCGTTTGTATTTTGTTAATAAAGATGGCGCTAGGTTAATCTAGGTCTTAAAATACTAACCCCTTTTTGTTTATATAAATATTTAGGCTGCACCTCTGTTCCAAACTACATCAATTTACTAAATGCTATATATAACCTTCAAATTATTCTTGTGTTCAAAGACTTATTAACACAGATACATTGTCTTTTCTACAGTTAACACAAATTGTTGTGTTTGAAGAAACAAAAGAGAACAATAGGTGGACATGGCGTTTTCCAAGTGTGAGGCTTCCTTTTGAGGGACAGCAGCAATTAGTATAATTATACTGCTCACATATGTGTCGATATGACAAGCTGAGATAATGCATAATAAACGGTGGTACCCCTGCTGCCAGCATCTATGGTATTCCGCAGACAGTATGTGGGGTCTGACTGTCATTCTTGATATGTGTCTTTGTTCATTAACTCTCTGCCTGCCATTGGAACACAGAGCTTTCAAGGACGATGCACCAGGACCTACTTTGTCCCGCAAAGGATTAGAGGCAGCTCACATCCCAAACGTTGGGAGGTATTGTCCGTCTTTCCTTCCCTTTGAAAAGGCTGAAGCGCTTCACAGATGTCCATTCTAAATAAAAGCATCTTCTAACACACAATGAAGAAGAAAGCCTGATTAGACTCTGGGAAACGAGAGTCTTTGACATGCTAATCATTTCTAGAAGTCCAAGACTTTTCCTGTTTTTGGTCAACATTCAAGGCCATTTTGGCTCAAGGCAAGCTTCAAATTTATTTCAAAAGAACTATTATCAGTTCTCCTTTTGTCTCTTTCAACAGGTTCCTAACTGAACAGACATAAGTCTCTGCATATAATGCTTTTATCCAACCAAAGGCCTATGCACTGTATAGCGCTCAATAGAAAATCATTCATATGTATTGTGGTATTTGATAGGGGTAGCGGTATCCCATGGTAAACTATTAAATGAAGGGATAAAGCATTACTTTAAAAGAAATGTTAATGTTTAAAAGCCCTGTTAAATTGTGAAAATGTTTTGTTTCCTGGACTTGGGTAGAAATATCTCCCCTTGTTCCCAAGAGGACTTTAATAGAGGAGAGGTAAAAGATGGGGGTGCTCCCGCTTTGTGCAGGTATTGTCCTCTATTAGGATGGTGCACAGCTCAGCTGGTGAGGCACAGTGTGGGCAGGAGGTATTGCATGTAGCTCAGGGGGGTATTTTAGTAAACTCAAATGAGTACACAACAACACAGGTTGATTGTCTTGGGTGTAGCCATTCAGAAAAATTGGAAATGCAATCCAGTAAAGAATGCATGTTGTGCTACTGAAACACAACAGTTTGTGAGTAAAAAGCTGTCCTATTGCCAAATGTGGTGCTGTAGACACTTCTAAGTATCCAAAAACAAATACAGGAAAAGATAGTCTCCTCCTTTTAAAGCAAACTGGTGTGGGTCTCATAGCATGAAGGCAGGCACTCCTATTTAGTAGCAGGTTAAGTGAAAGCTGCTCTAAAGCACTCCAAGTCCCACAACACTGGGCAAACAAATATGCAAAGTTCAATTATACTCAGAAAGTCAATGCCTGGTCCAGCCTCTCCAGTGCCTAACTACTGGGCCAACACCACAACATTCCCACTTCATGGCAACAGTGCCAGCAAAGCAGGTATGAGAAAAGCACCTGTATACCTTTAATTATTCCCTTTATATGTTCCCAGTCTGCACTGCTTACTTAAGAGATTATTCTTATACATTCCAGATATGTTCTATTGCTAAACGAACACCACAAGCCATCACAATATACAAATGGTTTGTGATTCACATTCCACAGGAACATAAATAGCTTCTGATAGAAGCCAGGATGTGGTAGAAGGAAAAAAAAATATTTTTACTTCGAAACCCTTTGAGCAAACTGCACTGATTCATAAGGTGCCAATTGCACGGACTAATTCAACAGGCACATAGCTTGAAATAAAAGCTCAGCAAGAGCTGACAAGGGGCAAAGGCATGACCGACCCAATTCAATACAAAGCAGCTCCCACTCCTCACACCCCGACAAAGAAACATTTGGAAGCTGCCCACGTTGCTGGCTGGAAACTATTACACTGCTACAATTGTGGGAATGTTCCTGTGCAACACTGAAGTAATAAGAATGCTGCAGATAGCCGACACATGTGGTTTTATTCCAATCTAAACCTAAAGTCTAAAAATCTAAAGATTTTAAAGGACATGAAAAATGCACTTCTTAGTACCCAAGTTACACATCAATTAGGCTATATATAACCTTTACATCACAAACATTTACACTGAAGAGCTTAAACAGTTATTCAAGGTACCAGGCAAAATGCCTGAATAAACATTTAAAGAAACATTTTCATCATGCTTGGAAAGAACCTATTGGGGAAAAAAAAAAGCTGCTATTGCTAAGGCAATAAGGGTTTGAGATGTCCCCTGATGTTTGTAGATTAGAATTGCCTGTGTTGCAGGTATTTGTCTGCTTTAAAAGAGGTCCAAATAGAATTCCTATTTAATGGCAGGTAGAATCACCAAAATGCTCCTCATAAGCATTAGTTGCACACTATATATTTTTGTTGATTTCAACAAGATTGTCTCCAAAGTTTAGAGTATGTACAGGTGTGCCTAGACTTACAGGCTGTCCGTGATCCAACGTATTGAGTTACTAACAATTATCTGCTGTTACACTACAGTATTGTAAAGTATCATATTAATCATGCCCCCTTCTCTCTCCATGCAGATGTACACAGTCCCTAAGCTGTAAAATAACTAATCACAAGTTAATATTTTGGGGAACAGTAACTGCAAGTGTGTACTTCTCCTAAAGCTTATGTTACTTGCTGGTGGCTGCACAGAAGAAGTACAGGAAAGATATATATCAGCAGTATGGGGGGAGAGCACGGAAAAAAAACTGTTAATGTGGCAAAGGAAGCAGGCAAGCAAACTGCTGCATGTATGGAGTACAGTCACCAAGGGGTGCCACCAAACCCTGCTGTTATCGCCTAATATGAGGACATTCCAACCATGAAGGACTGGAGTTGGACAGCACTAACTTACATTGACAACCCATAAAATAAAAGTAGATTCCAGGACCAGTGCTAACCTATATTGTATTGACATATCATAATAAATCCTTTTATCACGAAAGGTATTTTACACTATTAACATTTACACTTTTAACAGCTCAGTTTAAGAAAAAGGACCGAAAAAGCAAGACATGAAATTTCAGTAATGCATTTGTGACAACACTATGTATCTGAGCTTTTAATCATGATTGTCAGATTCCTTGATTGTCTTATATCACAGGATAAAAGACGGCAGATTTTGATTTAGATGCTATAGAGTCATGGGTAAGGCTGGCATAGATCTAGAACGCTTGCAATAAAATATGATTACATGGATAAAGCGGTTAACTTTGCAGCCTACAGATCAATTTAAATCTGGGTTATTTTCTTACATACAACACTTTAAAAAGAAACCTATGCATCATCCCTATTTCTTTAAATAATTATTGATGTCTGTTATTAAGAAATCAAAAGCTTTAACACCTAAATCACAGATATTCTCAAGATTTGTAATCTTTATGTTGGTATCAGTGACTTTGAATGTATTAGGTCAGAAACAATAAAGTAACTTAAAAAAAAAACCTAATATTTTTATAGGCTAAACACCTTTACTACAGCTATGAATAAATTTGCTAGAATCTCTGTAAAGAAAACTTTTAGTTTGTTGTTTGGTTGTTTTTTTCTAGCTGTCTACTTAATAGGATGTGATAAAATCTTTCCACAATCTTTTTGACAGGCATCAGGCAAAACAGGGATTAAATGTTAATCTTGCTAACAAAATACAGAGAAAAACAGAAAATAAAATCTAGTGGTTTGAGGAAGGTTTAGATTCTCTGTCAGGATTTTATTAAAAAAGTGAGGCTTAAGTTTTCTGATGGAGGACCAAGTAAGAAGATTATTTAAAGGCGAACTAAAGTTCCACTTTTCAAAATTCACAATCAGGCGGTCAATATTGCAGAAAGGGAGAGGCGATGTCCCTTGTGCAATAATTCCTCCTACCAGCCTTGTTGGGTTATCACCTCTATCCTAGACAAGCATCTTATTGTTTAGAAAAAAATGGTTTATTCATGGTTTATATTTTCTAGCCCATTTAAAAAAAGCTTTCTTGTGAAAATGGTTATCAAAAAACTTAAGCAGTACAAATGATAAACTATCAAAAAAATATATATCTGTTATTGTGCACAGGGCAACCGTGGCAAAGAAAAATACCCTAAAACCATGTGAGCTTCATAAAACAGTTTAAAATTCTAATCCTGTTCATTCATGCACAATTGTTTAGATGAATCTGTCAAATCTCTGCAAACACCACCTTTGTTTATAACCTACCTATTATGACTTCATACATGACTGCCCTTTGAAGTATATTGGGCAACATTAAGGTTTAGAAAACAATACCGCAAAGGAAAAAAAAGAATATTTTTTGTGAAATACAAGGTCCTTTATTTGTGACCATCCTATTGCAGTCGCACCACCCTCGCCACTATGCATGTTACCATGCCAACACCAAGTTAGGTTTAGAGGGAGTTAGGTGACTGGCACGTTTGTGAGGAGAAAATAAAAAGAATCTGGAGAGAAGTAAGCAAGACACACAAGATTACATCAAAAATGAGTTAAAACTATAGAAAACAAAAAAAAAATTTCTTTTTTCATTTTTAAGCAACTTCATAAACCACCTTTAACACTTCTCACATCCTAGATTACTGCAATGTCAAATGACTCATGTGACAAAGTACAGACAGTGACATTGCTCTAATCCTTTTACATATAACTATAGAATCTTCAGTTTTACTAGGTGACCTGGGTCTTAAAGTCACTGCCTGAGGCTATGAATGGAGACAGACAAAACGAGTCACCCAAGGTTACAAAGACAAGATACAGCAATGTTACAGCTGTTGTAAATACCAAGTCATTGTATTACAAAATTTTTTTTTGACCAGAGTAAACAGAAAACAAACCCTTGAGGTTTAAGGGATAGAAAATGTCACATAGTTCTCATCAATTCACAATCACTCAGCACATAATACCAAAATTCAACAATTTCCCTTTTGATATTGGAATGAAAAAGGGAAAGCCTCCACAATCTACTCCAAACTAGAATCATTTTAACCAGTAGACAATTGCAACTTCCCAGGACAAGATAATTACCAATGCATACAGTTTTCACAGGTAAAAAAAAAATCCTAAAACTTAAGAATTTCAAACTGCTGAAAAACAAAACACATTTCGCAGGAAATAACGTATATGTCATAATGTACTTGTAATATTTGCACATTTGTTTTCTAACAAAAAGATTATTGATCCAACTATGCTTTTAACATAGTGTGAATGAGCTATAAAAAAATTCCCCCTAAACACAATAAACTAGTTTCCCTGCAATATTTGATCTGCTGAGATTTAAGACAATAAAACCCACTGGAGTTTTCCTACTTAAACATTTTGCAATCAAAAAATTCTCACCTTCTCTTTTCGTTTCCTTTTTTTTTTTTTTACTGTAATGTAATGTAGCTGTATACTTTAAGTACAAGGCTTGTATCCATTATGATCCATTTGTTAAAAGAAAAAATGTCTAACAGGAAAAACAAATAGCAGCATTCTAGAACTGAAACGGTAAGCAGATGTTTCTGCAAGATACAAATGCAGGTGTCGCCTCCATTAGTAGCATATACAACCCCAGACATACACAGTGGGCCAATTAAACACAGGCAGGAATAGAAGAGTCCTTTTCACTTATTTGTTTTTTATTTCAGCACTGGGTAAAGCCAGAGGGCCTGCAGAATGTAAACAAAGATGTGAAGGAATTTATTTAAGAAATATGGGAGACGTTATTTACGCACTACGCTGGCCTGCAGCAACACAACCACAGAAAATTAAATAAACCAATTCAAGTGTGTTCATTTTACAGGCAGAGCTGCATTACTTCAAATTGACAAAGCTGATACTTCTAAGGACCCATCACTAGTCTAAACATGTCAAAAAAAGCAGTCAATAAGTGAATAAGTTTAAATTGTACTGTACATCTATAATTAAGCTTGAAATTGATAGTAAAGGTGAATCTCTCCCTTTCTACTGGTAAATACCCCTCAGCTTTTAAACATGCCATAATTCTCCCTATCCTAAAGAAACCCTCACTGGACCCCTCCTTACCCTCCAACTACCGTCCTATCTCCCCTGTCATTTGCAATCCCTATTTAATGTACAGCGCTGCGTAATATGTTGGCGCTATATAAATCCTGTTTATTAATAATAATAATAATAACTAAGGAAGTGATTTTCCACCACTGTGTCGCGACACACTAGTGTGCCATGAGAGATCTTCAGGTGTACCATGGGAAATTAGCCAAGTCAGAGGTGGATCACTATGGCTACACGAGTCAATCGCGGAGCCCTGGCTCAGTTCTGGCCCCGCCCACTCATGTCAGCAAGGGTTGCCATAGTTCCTGGCTTGTGGTAGCACAGGACCCGTAGTGTGACAAAGGAATCACAGAGGCTGTTCTTTCTCCCTGCTCTCTCTCATTGGGAGAGTCATATTACACCTTAGCAGCTAGAACTTCTTTTTATGTATATTCCTATAAATTGAAGGCATATACTTGTTTCTTTCCCTGTATCCAGTATCTAGATTTCTACTAGTTGTTAAAATTCTAACTTTCAGGGGATCTAAATATACACTCCTTTTTTGTAGAGTGGCTGCTACATGTCACTTAACAAATATTTGACAAATGCTTTAAAGCTGCCTCATTTTTTTCTAGTATTTTTACTCAGATTAATATTTGAGTATAACATGTTACTGGGTACTGAAGAGACCATGCACCATTCCAGAATATAACTAAATGGAATAGAGATTTACATTCCATTAGCAGACAAGAATGAAGAGTGCAAAAATATACCTACTATATGACACAGTTTGCACAAAATGTGTCGCACTCTAATATTTTAAAGCTTAGCAGCTTTTTAGCAAGTCCTGTGTTACAAATAAAAGAAAAAGAAAAGGTGAGGGACTTTAAATCCAGTATATATGTATATACACACACAAACACATATATACACACATACATATGACTATGTTGCCGAGTAACTAACACAACAAAACATGCAAACCACATATGCATAAATTATCCTCCATATAATTTGTGAGGATAATATGTCATATGTGTATATATACTGCACTTAAAGTCCCTCACCTTTTCTTTTTCTACTACTTGTTAATTTCGGAATGTGGCAGGTGTAATTTTGTTGAATTAAATGTGGGAGTCTCCAGGTTTGTTTCTCTTACACTTATGCACAACTAGTGGAGGGATTGGGCTAATAACACATAAAACTATTTGAGCCAGGAGTTTGCACATGTTCATTTGTTTTTAGTATTTAAAGTGAACATTAATCTGAAAAAAGGATAATTTTAAAGCAGAACTAAAGTAAAAAAAAAAAAAGAAAGAAAGAATTGTATTGTGTCATACATGTTCATGCTGTTATGCAAGGTAAACAATATATATTTTTTTAAATATAAATATATACACGGATTACATATATATAAATGTATGTTTAGCATTTTTATTGTTGGTAGATCATTTTGACTTGGTCATTTTAAAAGTAGCTTGCAGGCCAAAAAAGTGTTGGCACCCCTGATCCAAGTCTTTTAAACAGGTCCAGTTTCACAATGAATGAGTATGAATAAATTGAGAAACTATATTGTCATTATATATACTGTATTAAGCTACAGAGTGTCATTTTGTAACATTTTTGGTTTGTGGTGTGCCGCAGGATTTTTTTTTTTTCAATATAAAAAAAATGTGCCTTGGCTCAAAAAAGGTTCAAAAACACTGCACTAAGGTAATCTGGAGTTATTCCATTCCTATATAATAAATATTCCTGGATCCTCTCCCTGCCTATGTAATGTCAGACACACTGAAATCTGTGCACAAATGTTTTCCCACTGTAGTTGGCGAAGGTGGGGAAAACATTACTTTACAACCTGCAAACCTGTCTGCTGTACAGCTAGTGTTTTACACTGTGTGTTTCCATATGTTGCATCAAGAAAGCCTCCTCTTTGAAACAAACTGGCAATGCACTTCTGATAAGTATGGTGCCCAACCCTAAACTGTCTACAATTTCCTAACTAAAGGGCATATGTACCCTTGTGCGTTTTGGTTTAAACAGACTGGGTCATACAATTGCTCACCACCTACTTCCTTGTGACTACAAATTGAGCCTTCTTATTTACAGTAGGAAAATAAAACAAGTATGTGTCCAGCACTGTTCTTTTTTACACTATCTGTCTTATTCATTTTTTTTTTAAAGAGCAGAGCCTCTTGGAATATTAACATCACACATACCAGAAGACTTCTGACTGCTCGGGCATGCACAGAAGGATCTTTTTCTTCAATGGGGGTATGTGCAGTGGGATCGGCACTATTTTTTCCCCATTCACATTGAGCTACGTCTGCGCAATGCGAGATTGGTTGATGTAGACAGAAGGTGGAAGAAGAAGAAGATGGCAGCGCTCACCACTTCCTCTTCACTGAGATTAAGAAGCATAACAGGACGGCACTGGACCCAATCCAAAAAAGCTCCAGAGGGATTAAGAGACATGCGGAAGTAAAGAAGAGTGTTTTTTTTAATTTTTTTAGTGTAGTTCCACTTTAATGTGCTGTGGATATAGCAGGTATATCAGTGGTTCCCTGAAGACCTGAAAGCTTTCTCAAATGTTCCCCCATGGTAAAGTCGAGAAGTTGTTGCTCTACATGTCTGCTCTGCAATAACACTAGCACCAGCTTGGGAAAAAAGGAAATATCAGCCTCTATTGTGAATAGAAGTCTCAGCTGTGACAGGTCCATTAATATACTTTCCTTTTCTTGGACTGTCACCCTATACCAGCAGCACAGAGCTAGCAGAATCACAATACTTACACTCAAAAATAGAAAAAAAATAGTGATTTTTTCCCCCCACACATTTCAATTAATTTACAAACTGAGTGGGCAAGGTAAATTATACCATTAGAACATAATTTTTCATTTCAAATCCATATTAATGTTCTAGTTTGCAATGTACCGTGAAAGAGTCCTTGGGTTAATAAAGTGCTGCTTCATACCTTGAATAAAAATATTCTGTGTTTATTATTTTACCTCTAAATAGATTAGTTAGCACACCTCAGACCTAAACCAATATGATTCCCTAGAAGCCGTTTCTGGAATTGCACACAGCCGGGTTCAGTTTAGTACACATAAAGAAGCCTATTCATTCCTACCATCGCTTGTGGAACAAACAAGCACAAACTGCATTAATGGATAAAATGACCCAGTAGCTAGGTCATCTTACTCAAGTCACAGGGAACTGAAGGGATTGTTAATAAGATTGTTTTAGAAATGGCATATGCTGGCTTGTCGAGTTTTTAATGCTGTTCCCATGGTAACCAATGCCTTCTGAATTTTAATGCATAGAGCTTCTTAGTATATGCATGGATGCTAAAAATTCTCTTTAAACCATGTGGTTAAAAAAATAAATCAAACTTTTTTTCTTTTCTTGCTACAATTTCCAGCGTCAAACATAAGGATATTAAAAAAACTGATTGCTACTAGGTGGGTTTAGAGGTAACTATCTTGTAAGAAAGAAAATGGAAATAAGCATGGTGCATATAAACATAACTACTAAATTAATTCTAGCAATGAGAACAATGCAGATGATTTTCAGCTCATTATTTTTGTCAAAACACCTGCCACTGTACTGCTAGCCCATTATACAGTTACATTCAATACCGCAATCGTCTCATACTTGTCCAACCCATTAAACTGGACATTAATTAGGACCTGCTCAGAACCAAGACAAGAAAAAGGCTAGGATTGTTGTTGCTGGAAACAATTCTTCATGACAACTTTCATATTTACAGATGAACTAATTAATGCTGTACACACTGTACTTATTCTGCTCTATGGAGAGGGGAAAGGATGAGCAGGAGGCACCCAGCTATGCGTCCCTCCATTGACATGCATTGTAGTAGTTCACGGTTGTTGATTGATCTGCAATGGAATATGTGACATCAGTAAATGTGACATATGAATACCAAAAAGACTCCTATTTTTTGGCATGTTTATAGAGCATTGAATAGGTTGTAGTAGATTACTTACATATCTTACTGTTGGCAATACGGTGTTCAACAATTTGTTTGACTAACATGGCTTGTTCTTGTGCTGCTCTCTCCTGTACTTTAAAATAAAGAAAGTTGTAAAGTGGGCTTAAATTCATTTATTGATATTAGTTTGCTGAATCAAGCCACTTCTCCAAAGAAGCATTAAAAAATCTACCTTGTAGCGAATACAGTTTCTTCAGGCCACTGTCCTCACTGCCACTTTTGCCCCTAGAGTAGCTTTGGTGACACAGAGCCATGGCAAAGAAATGAAGCTAACAGCTGATGGAACTTGAAGGAAGGCCATGTTGACCAACAGTGTTCCAAATCTCAGATAGATCACTGAAGCAGGAGCTTAGACAGGCCATCTAAATTAATTATCTGTCTTTAAATCGGCTAAAAATGTTAAAGACTTCTGTAGCCAATAGCTTTTGGCACAATATTGCAGTCTGAACAACATTATAGTACAGTTCTGTAACTGTGTTCAGATCACTGAAAAGAAAGTTGTTCTTCCATTGCTGAACTCTCCCTTTAAAACCTTAGTTGCCCTGATGTCAACTTTCTTATGTCCACATCCTTGCCAAATCTTGCCGGCAGTTGTGAACTAACAAGACAACTTTTTCATACATTGCTATGAGGTCAGTGTGAAAGAGTCTGTAATCTTTCAGCTGGGTACGAAGATTCATTATCAGATCTGAATGCCTCACACAAATCCAGCTGGCAGAGGGACTCAGTCAACTGTCTTTGAACTTTGGGTTTCCCAGCTGACGAGATGTGATCATGGGCAGAATCTGGGCACTGTTTATTGAAGCAGCTTAACAGAAAAACATTAGGTGTGGGCCTGGGTCCAATCTACAGACAGCCATTAGCAGTGGAAAATTGGGCTCACGTTCCGTGAAGATCTACACAAGCAATCTATGTTTTTCTGTAATTATAACATTATCCTTCAGAAGTGCCATCAACAGCAGGCATGAACTGGTTTTCACAACACCTACTTCACTCTGAACTTATAAATGAGTGAAACATGCTGTTATTTTACAATCCCTTCTAATACTTCTACAACAAAAATTTTCTGAAACAGATTACAACAAAGTTTTAAAAACAAGTAAAGAAAACCGACAATTTATTTTTGCTTAAAAAGTTATCGGGAATCCAGATAAGCGATTTGTTGTTGTCGATATGATGGAAAGAAAATAGAGATGGGTAAGTAAGCTATATGGGAGCATACCATATGCTCCTAATAGCTGCGTTGCTCAGGAACCCTTAAAAACAGCTACTTTTTGTGACTTTAACAGGGCACATGCAACCATAGCTGGATCACAATAATCTTCTGCAATAAGAAAATATTATGAGGACTTATGGTGTTCCAAAACAGGTATTTTTACATTTTAGGTATTTTATTACAATGATTTAATTTTCAGTTCTCACCAGAAATAGAGGAAAAAGTCTTAATGGGAAAATCCAGTTATCTCGACTTCCTATAGTAAGTTCCTTTGCTGAAAGGACATCCCAAAGATTCTTTATAAGTAGATGTTCAGACTGAATACACGTCACAGACTAGCTGACCACATTTGATTATGTTTTACATGCTGTACTCTTAACCACTGACTTCATTGTGCAAACACTTACTCCACATCCCTGACCGAGACACAACGTCACAAGTCTGGCTTGAACAAAATCGTTAACCTGCTGTGTGCCATTCTCATCAGATCAACAATAATGTACACTGCTGACCTTTGTAATTTCTATTGTTGAGTAACTTTCTGCAGGACTCAGCAATAAAGTCATGTGCAATCAGTGGATTATTTTACAAAGAGGTCATCGTCTGATACAGTCTAGGACACACAGAAACCCTCAGAAAACTATTGCAAATAATCAAGGAATATATATAATAATTAAGGAATATATATAGAATACTTTTTTAGAAACTCACATTCTTTTCAAAGCCAGATCGATGTTATTTGAAACCAACAACTTATTTTTGAGAGGATATTGAGTTTGTAAAACACATAAATCAGACCTCATTATTTCCTACATCCTACATCTGTGCCCAACTTCTCTTCTGCCCAATGCTGACCCACAGGAGCTGCTACTTTTCTCTTTTAGATCAGGTCAGTTACGACTTGAAGTGGATGATCGATAGGTTTTATCAATTATCTCTCCTCCACAGCTTGACTGTTTGATACATGGGATTCAATAATTCAATAATTTTATAATTTACATTTTTTCACTAAATTGAAACTGAATCAGTAGAAGTGTCTTCTGATAAGGATTATGAAGGACCTTATTTGATCCTTGCACTGTCAAAGTGTGACCCTTTTCTTAAATTCCATATAAAATTAGTTACATGACAAGTTTAGATGCAAACAGCGCTTAAGGCTAGGTTTACACGTGCAAAAAAATTATAGTTTAAAAACGAATGATCCACGATTATTCCTGATTTTTTTGAATGATCGTACTCTGCACAATTTTGTACATGCTGTCGCGAAACGATCGTTCAAATGTAATCCACTAATATTGTACACACTAGGAATGTTTGTTTGAACGATGCAGGAAGTGACATGTACAGGAAAAAGTGTATCACAGAACAATCCACGATCACTGAGCGACCGCACGCACAATAGATTACGAACGATCATCGCCGAATCAGATCCGCCGGAATGGTTGTTCGTTTCCAGCGAGATTCCTCAATCATCGGTGTCGATGACCAGTCGTTCACTTTTCTTTTAAACAGTTATTGAAGGATCTTTCGTTTCCAATGACAATTATAGCGTGTGTACGCAGCCCAAGAGAATTCTATTGTTTTAGTTGAATGCTGTTTGGGTTTATGGGATGACTGCTTGTACTGGACATCCAAGCAATTCACAAGTCTGATAAGCACCATCTAACTTATTTGTGAGGGCTGCAGATAGTTAGGTAGGGCACACCCTGCCCTACAAAGACAATAGCTGAACATTATGTTTACCCAGGAGAAAATATTTACAATGAACTCACATGAGCAAAGAGTAAGTGCAGGATCAGAGTTCAACATCAATGTAGCATCTGATATCCTCCATTGCAAGAAACCCCTACATAATATTTACACAGCCAAATTAAACATGATGTTGATAACACAAGGCTTTAGTGAGCTGACAGCACAGATAAAGATAACTTACAGGCCACAAGTAACAAGCAAGCATCCCACAGCTGCTGAATTACATCATACCCATGGCTGGATCAAGAAAAAGCAAAGTGTAAATGTGTAAAAACCAGATAGGTATGCATCAACCAACACCTTTATGTTTGCTTCAATTATCAAAAAGGAAATTCTAGTTGGCTGCTGCAATAATTATGCATGAAAATGCAATGGTCACTAACAAATGGCATTTGGTTTCCCAGACCAAGGAATCTGCTGTTGGTGATAGTACAGTTGTTTGATGAATTCTGCACTACTCAGACCTACTGCATATTTGCTGACTTAAAAACTGGGGGGGCAACAACTAAACATTGCGGATTGCCCTTCCAAGGACTACTTTTGGTAGGTTCTAACCACTTCATACCAGGGACACCTACCAAGACCTGCTATTTGGAAAATAATCCAGAAGAATCCAATAAAAAATCCAATTTGGTTTTGTCAAAATCATTCAGATTCTTATGCCTCCCACACATCACTCAAAGAACTGATTATTCACTTGCTGTCTAATATATTCCACCCCTTAATAGGTGCCATTGTAACAAGATAATCAATGTTACTCACTTCACCTGGTAACTGTTTTATTGTTTTGGCAGAGAAGTATACAGCCAGCCTAGGTCACAATACAAGAATTTGTCTTAGCCTTATATAATTAAAGCATCTGTATTCAATTTTATTTTCACTGAGCAGCTGCCAAATGGGAAGAATATCTAAGCTCATATATGACACAAGGACTGTTTTCAATTAATATTTTCAAAGAATGTTCTATAGAAAAAGAGGCCACAGCACTGCTGATTCTTGTTTATTCAGCAATGAATCACATAAAGGAAATCGGCAATGAGAACGCATACACAGCTGACTGGGACGTAACCTGCATTAAACAGGTGATTTTCATATAGATAGCCTGAGCTGCCGATAAAGTCACTTACAGAAAAGAGAATTTATTACATGGGGAGAGATTTTATTCAGGCAGGGTCTGAAATTCACTAAGCCAATATGAAAACTGGAAAAGAAAATTGACAATGTTACTCATAAAAAAGCTTTCATTGCTTAAACTGCCTTAGAAAAGTGACAGCTGGAATGTGATTGGTTGCCCTGACCCCGTCACCATCCTTTCCTTTTCTGTATTTGGAAAATCATAGCTGTGTATTAACACAGATGCCACACAATCTAAATATCCAATACACACTAATCTATTTCGAACTGCATTCAGAAAAATATTAAGAGAAGTCAATAACACATCATATGGTGCCAACTATTTGCTATGTAAATCTGTCAGATGTATCATTAATTTAAAAAAAATAATGCCAGTTTGCACAGAAAGCTAAACAATTAACAAAAAGAAATAACAGTTTACACAAATTAACAACATTTAATTAGTATGCAAAAAAAAAAAACACGCTTTACCAAAAACATTTTAAGGCCCCATTCACGTCACAACGCAATGTGCTTTAAACCGAGCGTTCTTGTGCATTCAGGCACATTGAATTGGGCAGCTGACTGTTACAAATAGGCTTTTAATGAGTTCAACAGCGATAAAATGTAATAAGAATGATCATTAAAACATTTAATATTTTGTGGTGGGTAAATTATACAGGACAGTATTAAACAGCATTGCATTTCAACAAACTGTTAAGGTAATATTTCCTGGGCTCATACCGAAGGGATGAAGATTAGAGGCTGTGCGAGGATGGCCAGCATGACTATAATTGCATGTTTAGCCGGAATGAAAGAATCAATTTGATCCTTTAACTAAGCTGTACCAGAGCACCAACACATTATTCCCCACGTATCGTGCTACAAGCAGTGAATAATGCACGTTACTGACTGTCAGATATTTGAGATCTCATCATGCAAAAAAGAAAGTTGGCTCTTCTACTGTTGAGACTAATACTGAAAATCAATTTTAAATGGCTTTGTATGCTCAATTAAAGCATATCCTAGATTGTAAGCTCTTTGAGGCCGGGTCCTCTCCTTCTGTGATACTGTCTGTATCTGTCTGTCATTTGCAACCCCTATTTAATGTACAGCGCTGTGTAATAAGTTGGTGCTATATAAATCCTGTTTATTAATATTAATAATATTAATGTCAGTAATGCTACCCAGAGACATCCTAATACATAGGCATCCAGGAAAATCGTTTGAGTACAGAATGACAGTACAGACAGAATGACTGAACCAGTTTACAGAAATACCTTGTTGCCAATGTGGTGCTTCCAATTCACTCACAATAATTATAATGTTGCCAGCCTGTATGATTGCAGTTTTACAAGACTCACCATTGTAAAGATTCCAGATTTTATTGCCCGTTCACACCATAAAACTGCATACATAAGGGAAGATCTGCCAAAAATTGTATTCCAACCAAACGATAGCTTTTGCCAATTGGTGAGGGGATCACAAACCTTCTTATCTGATCACTTTCTAAGAGAAAGTCACATGTGCTGTGTTGTTTGTACACGATACAACATGCACTTACAAAAGATTTACCAACACTTCACAACCAATCCAGGAGCAAAAAAAAAAAAATTGGTAGGAAATACATTTTACATCCGATTTTAATTACTTAATTGGATCTGAAGTAAAATAACTAAATCCGGATCAATGAAAAAGGTACATATTGGAAATTTCCATCTATGAGTTCATCTAAATCTCTAGAGTGATTATATTACACATACACATATGCCAATGACTTATTAGATAATTTATGATTGGCTCTATAGATCTTGGTCCTGAGAGACATCCGGGGTCGACAGTAATGCACCCCTGGGAATTATGTTACCATGCTGGCAACTGCAAATAAGGCCACAAAGGGCTATAGCTCCCAGCTGAGAGCCGCAACTCAATCCTGCTGTGACATATCTACAACCTGATTTATACAAAGAGGCAAATTAAAAACCAAAAAAAAAAAAAAGAAAAAAACAGAGAGAAAAGAACTGATTGTAACAAAAGAACATTATAAATATAATAAATAAAAACCCAAATATAATATCTAGGCGTTGAAAGGATGTCAATTAAAGTGGATTTTTTTTTTTTTTTATTAAACCCCTTAATTAGGTTTAGAGTTTTGATTGGTCACACCATCCAGAGTAACTCTCTGGGCCGTCAGTGCACCTAGCCAACCAATGGCATTGCCAGCTCCTATCAGCTACACTGGGGGGGTCCTGTCCTGATGCTGTGGGCACACAGGAGAGAGGCTTGTAAGTGCACCAATTAGGCAAAATAAGTTGGCGCACTGTGCATAGGTTTCTACTGTAGTTTCCTAAGACAAGTACCTAAAAATACCCGGGATTGTCATCTAATGCTGGCCAATTACTGGTCAAAGGGTGCACAACCATGTAAGTGGATGCCATCTCCTGGGTATCCCTTATCTGGTTACCACTGTGCACCTATCAGCCAGACACATTTTTGCTCCATTATTTGTGCTCTCCCCTTGCTGACCACGATTGTAGTAACTCAACAGGAGTAACACAACTGATTAGGCTAAAATCAGGAATTCCTGATCAGTGCTCCGCGATATACATATAACAATGGTAGGAACATTAGATCGTGAGCCTCTTTAAGGGACAGTTAGTGACACAACTATGAATATGACTTATTGATTAGGCTAAGAGAAGGAATTCAGAATCTGTATTCTATCCATATTTGGGCAGCATTCTGGTGTTAGCAGTGCTAGGTCCCAGGTTCGAATCTCAGCCAGGACACTATCTGCATGGAGTTTGCAGGTTCTCCCTGTGTTTGTGTGGGTTTCCTCCCACATTCTAAATACATGCAGTTAGGTTAATTGGCTTGCCCCAAAATTGACCTTAGACTGTATTAGTGACATATGTCTATGGTAGGGACATAGGATTGTGAGCTCCTTTGAGGAACAGCTTGTGACATGACATTGTACAGCGTTGCGTAATATTATGGCGCTATATAAATACTGTGTAATAATAATAATATATCGACCAAGCTAATCCAACTTTTCATGAACAATCTCCTATCAGTATATCAATTAGGCTCTGAGTGTGAATTCCCAATAGGTATTGCATTGATATATTGTTCAGGATAAGAGTGTGAATTCCTGATCTGTACTCTATTGATCTATCGCTCAGGATAAGTATGTAAAAACCCGAACTGTATTCCATCAAAATAGCAATCAGTCAGAGTGTGAATTACTGATCGTTATTCCATTGATATATCAAACCGGCCAATCCAGCACTTCCTAAACGATCTGCTATCAATATAACAATTGGGCTGTGACCCGGAATTTATGAATGGTATTCTATTGATCAGGCAAAGAGCATTTGTAATTTTTGTGGAACTGATATATGGATTGGGCCAAACCAGAAACTCCTGATCAATGCCCAATCACTATATTGGTCATCCTTGGAGCTGGAATTCGTGGCCAATGTTCAATAAATATATCGATGTCATAGATTTCCAATATCATATCAATAAGAAATAACTCCGGAGCAGTGTATGGGCAGAAGTTCTGGCTAGATCAACAGGTCCAATCAGAACCAGCCAGGTCAGGGGTGCGCCATCATTTAACTTTCATTGGAAATCATGCAGATTTGGGAACATTTGCAGTGCTCACACACCTGGACATCACACATGGAGGTGACAGGAGCCCCCACTTACCAAAGACCCGGACCCAGCCCTGCTGCTGGCACACTGACTCCATTAGGATGCGGTCCAGAATCCCTCCTGCACCTCCTGGAGAGTCCATATCCTCGGGGAGGGAATCCCGGTCCTGGAAGCTCTGGAACAAGTCATGTCCGCTAGATAACGAGTCTCCTCCGGGGGACAGATCCATCATGAGCATAGCAGCAGGCCGGGCTCAGCACAGGGCTCCTCGGTGTGTGAGGGAGGTCGGGATGTCACGGTGCCCCACAGCCTGGCATGGACAGGGCGGCACACAGCGGCAGCAGCGCTCCCACCCCACGGGGTCTCCTCACCGCTCTCCTGGGGACTGAGGGGCAGCCGCACACTACCGTGCGTGTGCTCGGTCAGGAGGCACGTGACCTCCACAAGCCCGGTTCCGCGACAAGCACGCGTCAAAACAACGTTGCCGTGGCGACCGCTATCTCTCTCAGCTTAAAAGTCCTCTTAGACAGCCCGGCGGAGACAGCGGCGGTAGCGGAAGAGTCTCCAGCCTTCTACAGCCTTCTACAGCCTTCCCAGCTCCAGCGGCATCAGTGGCATCCCTGGGAGATAGACAGGAACAGAAAGCAAACCGCCTATCCGCTGGAGGGGGCGGGGCCCAACTGGAACAATTGGGATGCTGGAGCGCCTATCTCATCGATAGGGATCTAAGGAAAAGCGGCAGCGCACCCCCTGGTGACCGGTAGTGGGTATTGCTCCTCATGACAGGATCAATTTACCATAAAATCAATTGTGTTGTTTGTTCTGAATAAAAAAAACTAAACACGAGAATACAACTATAATACTGAACAGTTTACTATGCATTTGTTTTTCTTCTTTTTCAAGATTTTTTTCTAACATTATTACCTAGTAATCCTGCTACGTCTGCCCTGGGGTGACAACTCTTCCTCCAGGTGCTATTTCTTTTGAGAAGCAACGTTGTCATCATATATTCACCTGGTGATCGTGCTAGTTACACACTTCCTGTCTTAGGGTGACTACACTTCCTCAATGTACTGTATCTATAGAAAAGCAGCAGTCAGCCCGGCACAAAAAAACTCATCACCATCTTCTCTTATGTCTGTTAAAGCAGACCTATGGCCACATTTTTGTATAATTATATAAAAGGTTTGCTATCCCTTTTATATAATGCAAAAATGTATTTTGTTTTTTTTTTTAATACTTTTTAAAAATATTTTTTGGGGAGGACCCCACAACCTCCAACTTTACTGCAGTAAAGACTGATTGGGAAAGCCACAGCCTCTTAGGATACCTATGTCACATATCCCAGGAGGCTTCAGGGCTGCTCCTTCTGCACATACCTGATCCCAGGCATACGCAGAATGGTCTTTCCTGGAATGTTAAAACAGAAAGTCCTAATATTACACATGTGCAGTGTGATAAGCACTTTTTGTTTTATATTTCAAGAAAGACACAACACCAAATCTTGTGCCTGCACAGTTCGAGATCGGGTGATGTAAGGCGAAACCAGAAGAAGCTGCCTGCGCCTGCTGCCCTGTCCGCACCGGGAAGAAGAGGGAAGCAGAGATAGTGCAGGGCCTACTGGCTTTTCTCCAGTAAAGATAGAGAAGTGTTATTTTTTATTCTTAATAAAGTTCCCCTTTAAGGGAAGTAGATTTTGTTTCTCTTTTACATTTATGTTACCGGCCATCTTCAATCTTCTCTTCCATCTTCTTCTTCTTCAGTCTTCTTTCTTCATCACCCGATCTCGCATTACACAGGTACCAGATCTGGTGACGTAGCCGCTGTGAAGGGGGAAAAAAGAGAGACAATCTCACTGCATATGCATTAGATCGGCGTCTCTTTCCCCTAAGAGGAAAATGTCCCTTCTGCGCAAGCCAGAACCTCCGGGGATGCATGATGTAGGTATCCCGGGAGGCTCTGCGCTCCCATAAGTCTTGATTGCCGTAGTGAGAGTGGAGGAGGTGCTGCACTTATAAAAAAAAAAAAAAAAAAAAAGGTGTTGCACTTAAAAACAAAAAAATAACAACATTTTTACCTTACATAGAAGGGTAGACAAAAATAAAAATGTTGAGTTTAGGTACGCCTAAATTTCTTATTCAGGTATCTATGTACATTTTTTATTCCTATCATAAATAGGGTGAATATTCATAATGCAGAGACATAGAAAAACATTTTTCAGCCCTGTTCTCTGCTATCCGAAGCAAAATAAAAAAAAAAAAGATTGAAATTGCTATTCTTCCCACTTTAAGTGCTATTGACAGTGATCACCTGGACACATTCAACCCGGCTGGATGGCAGAATAAAAACCGGGCAACAATCCTCATCTTTCCACACTCTAGCCAAAGCTAAAACAAGTGGGAAAAGGCCTGGCTTTGGATAAACTGTTCTATTAGCTTAACTCCAAGTTTTTTTTTTTTAATGCCATGTTTTCACTTCGTTAACCTAGGCGCTTTGGATTTTTGATTCTTGAAATGGTCTTTTATGGTGCAATTTACAGATGCACATGTCAAATCTTCGCCCAAGATGAGCACAATTGTTCATCTTGAGCTACAATAATTCGACATGTGTATGCAGCCTGACATTTCTCCCTTTATTATTATTATTATTATTATTATTATGAAACATGATTTATAGAGCGCCAACATATTATACAGTTCTGTACAATAAATAGGGATTGTAAATGACAGATAGATACAGACAGTGACACAAGAGGAGAAGAGGACCCTGATCCGAAGAGCTTACAATCCCCTTACTAAATCTGGGTTCAGAATACTAAGATTACACTTTGGTGTTTACCTCCCCCCAGGCACCTAGTAGCGGTAACAATCTGTCCCTGCTAGGATTTTTTAGGTGTTTGCTAACATCTGTTATATGAACATACCCATTCTGTCTGATGTTACCTACTTCCAGGAAGCTTTTAGTGGTAAAATTGCTTAAAAGTGCTTGCAGAATCTGTTTGTTTGAACACAGGCCTACAGTAACAGGGTGGCTTTAAAGTGGAACTAAAGTTAACATAATGGCATCACCTCCTTCGGGTTCTGGATCTTTGGACATTTTGATTGGCCAAGCCAAAATGACAAAATTCCCATTGCATGTGCACAAGAATTTATTCATTTACCTAGCATCATACGCTGAGCTGCAAATGCACATACATTTCAGGCATATTCCTAACTTATTTTATTATTGGGATAGGAGGAGGGGATGTTTTAATGCTGAGGTATGCTGCGGATGAAGGGAGGCTCCTAGAAATAGTTTTACAATGTAATAGTCAACAGCAAAAAGTAACCTCAGTAATGCACAGATTGCTAACTCCCTGCTTATGTAATATTGATTTCTCCCTGTTCTCTCCCTACAGCAGCTCGTACACAATGAACTATGGCTGTCCTCACTGAACTATGGCTTCTCTCAGCCCTGTACTTTTATAGAGAGAGTCTGGGTTATAAAGATTCTATTATCAACTGCAAAATTTTAACATAATAAATGTAATATTTAATACATACTAACTGTAGGTGAATCTTTCCTGAAATAACTTTACATTCTTTTCTTTTTCATCTCTGTCATGTATTACATGCATACATAGTGTGATAGGCTATAGGTTTTGTTTGCATAAATGTTCAGAGTTCAGATAAACTTTAAAACTTGAGTGATTTTTTCTTTTTCTAGGGCCTTGTGGTAGTATAGTACCTACACATCTTCTTCTTCTGAAACTGCAAATCCCATGACCACTGTTTTAAGATTCTGTTCACCTGGGGTTCAAAGAATATTAAGCCAGCCACCCTAAATGCCACCAAGCTACTTTTCTGCTAAGTGTCACCAGCTCATGGTCCTTGAGTTGTCCCCACCAGAGGTAGCCTGGAACTGAGTCTTGACTGCAGAAGTCAGCAGACAGAATGGATAGTCAGATACAAACCAAGGTCAGGGCAGATGGCTGGCAGAGGGTATAGTCAGAGACAATTCAAAGTCATGGCAGAAGCCGTAACCACAGATAAACCGAGGCCAGGACAGGTGGCAACTAGTCAGGAACAAGACACTGGTAGGTACTGTGAATCTTTACATGTTGAGGGTCCAGCGGTGTCTGCCTTGACCAAGGAGATTTATATAATCCTTCTGACCTTTGGTAATACTCACACAAGTAGGTCCAGGCCTGCTGAATGAATCTGTGTACAGACATGAGCATGGTGTTCCATGCCTACATCCTTCAGCAGAATCATAAGCACTGGGAGCCATGGCAGCCAGGCAAGCGGGAGGAAAAGAGATAAACATTGCAAAAGTTCCTGCAACAGTAATATACTGTTGGCAACTGGACAAACAGGAGGCTGGATTTTGGGAGTTAAGCTACGTACACACTTCCAATTATTATCGTTGGAAAACCAACGACGAACGATCCTGCACGATATCTACGAACGATCGTATAGCACCGATCCTGCACATACAGATAACGACACGATCGTTCCTAGATATTGTACACACAATAGATACGATCGTTTGAGCGATAGAGGAACTATGTGCACGACAGGAAGTGAACGAACGTTCGTTCATTACGCATGCTCAGACCATGGACGATCAACGAACGATCGTACACACGAACGATGGTCAACGATCGTCGTCCAATCCGATCCGCCGGTCCGGTCGTTCGTTTCCAACAACTTTCCTCGTTCGTCGGCGTCGTTGGTTACTTTTTTTACGAACGATTTTTGCCCAATCGATCGTTCGTCGTTCATTTTGAACCATAAAAATTGGAAGTGTGTGCGCACCTTAAATCTGCTTACAGACATAGGACAGGGGGTCAGACAAACAAAATACTGCCAAATGATCTTGCAAAGAAAGATTTTGCTAAAAGAATGTAATTGCCTTTAAAAGAAAGAAACAAATAATACATGTAAATTCAGCAGCCATATACAGTGGAATCCAATGCTGGTAAAATTAACACTTCTGGTTGGTTTGGTCTAATGATGACCCTGTACTTTGTTGGCAGTGGTGATGTGCTGAAAGCTGTAAAACACAGAACTGATTTATAGATACTTTCCAAGACTGGAGAACATGGACCAACCTGGAAAGGATCTCGTCCTGGATTAAAAACATTTGCCAAATAATAACAAATGATTTTACGAAATCCATTCTAAGTTTGCTGGATCACTCAGGTTCATCTACGATATTCTATCTTCTGCAGTCTTGGAGAACTTTGATAAATCAAACCCAATGTGTTTTATGGATACACCTCTTTTGTCAATCTCATCAGAGACATTTATGAGTTATGGAGAGGAGGGTGGCATCATCTTATCTGTGTAAGTTCTAATACCATATTTTGCAGATATGGTATTAGAACCATATGCAGAACCATTAGAACCATAGGATGCACCCATCCTATTGCCCTTGACAGAGAAGGGACTTCAATTATTAAGGATGGCATGCTTCCCATTACAATAACTTTTAATTAAATAACATTTTTCCAATATTTTCCACATGCTTCAAATTCACCATGCTGTGTGTGCCACCATTTACCATTATTCTGCTGCCCTGGGTTATTTAAGGTCCTATTAATAATCATTATTTATAGGCTTATCAAAACAGTCCCCAGCTGTCTTAGATTTGAAGGGACTTTCCCTCTTTTGGAACTCTATCCTGGTATTCTTCGTTTGCTCCTCAGATGTTCCATTTAACTCTGGTGCAGAGATCTGTATAAATATATGCAGTATATAACTGTCAGAGTTATTTATATTGAACTTAATTTTAGTCATCCTTGAGACTATTGCTCTGGTTATTTTTAATTGCTAGTAAAAGTATGGGTGAAGAAAAGCCCCAGTGGGTTTGAGTGATCATTCTTATGCTTTAAATTTGTTGTGGTTTTTATAATCAGGGGAAGTGTCAAGGGTGTGTTCATTACCTAAATTACCGCATTACCTTCTTGTGCTAAAAGGTGTCCATCTTTCCCATATGAGAATGTTTGCAAATAGAAAATTATTCATTTTTTTTTTACTGAATACTTAAGTGGAAGCGCAAAGTACAATTTTTTAGTCAACATTGCCATCTAATGGTTGTATACATGTAGAACATTTGCAAAGTTTGACCTAGAGAGAAAATATACTGGACCTAATTTTATGAAAGCTCTCCAAGGCTAGAGAAGATACTTTCATCAGTGAAGCTGGGTGATCCAGCAAACCTGGAAAGGATTGAAAGCATTTGCTAGCAAATAGCAAATTACTTTTAAGAAATCCATTCCAGGTTTGCTGGGTCACCAAGCTTCACTTATGAAAATGTATCCTCTCTAGCCTTGGAGAGTTTTCATAAATCAGGCTCACTATCTCAGAAAAACTTTACAGAGGCTATCTGGTTTAATACCTTAGGCCCATTGATGATCCCTACTTCATGTTACATGTTAGGCCATGTATACTATATCCTATGAATATGTGTCCTTAGTCAGTGATTAGCACTGTTGGCTGATATACTAAAGTTGCGGAACATAAAACCTTTGCAACATGAGGATTATCAGTAAATTTAAGCACAGACTGAGTAAAATAGGCCTGGCATAGCCAAACATTTGTATAGCAAAGTCAAAGCTGTATATAAACTGTGCTAAGCCAAGAGAAAATGATGTTTTCTATAACCTTTATTGCCTGTTTTCAGGCCCAAAATTTTGCAATAAGGCTGTTTAAACAACTTTTGAAGAAAAAAAAGATGGTTGCAGTTGCATAACGTTTTAAATGTTTCTGCTTCTGGTGCCAGTAAAAATATTTATTAAGCTTATCATATAGGAAGTGTGCATTCATCTAGATGTTCATTTTATGGGATTTCAAAACTGGTGTGGATTTATAAAACAAAAAAGTAAAATGCTACTTTATTATCTCATTGAAATAAAATACAATGAGTTGTAGTGCTACAAAAATGTAAATAGTTCCATTAAAACATTGTTTCTAGTTAAACCTCTATTGTGCTAGGAGTATAGCCAGGTTTTACAGCACAATAGCCATGCTAAAAACCAACATTGCCAGTGGAGCCAGCTGCATCAGTGACTAAATTAAAATCCCGATCAACAACAAACTTACTCAAATTAAATTTAACAACCACTGAAAATCAGTAAAAACTTCCAAATACATACCATGAATCCTCTTTCAAGTCAGATGTAAGTATAATATGATGATACTGTGATAATACTTAAAATTAATAAATATAGGCATTTCGAGTTGTGTTCCTCTAATAGAATGTAAGGATATCAGATGTTAACATTCTCAGCTTACTCACCATATTCACTGGCACTATGAACTCCATTTGTTCAGTGTCCTTTATAACACCCAAACATTGTAAGCATCTAGTGGGCCAAACTGACTTTTCTGGTGCTACTTTGGCTATGGGACACCAAATTTATAGTAAATACACATATTGAATAAAAAAACACTCATCTGAATTGGATGGACCATCCAATGTTTACCCTTTGGTAAACATTTGCCATAGAAATAAATACTGTTAAAGAAAAAAAAAAAACTAAAGAATTGAAGACAGTAAACAAAGTATTGATTTAATCTCAACCTTAGCCAATACAGTGTTCTCCCCAGACCCTTTTAGCTGGGTGCACCACCCAGCACTTTTCAACAAGCACCCGGCTGTTTTTGGGTGGTTACTGATATGTTGGGTCACCGTTTAGGGGCTTCCACCCGCCTAGAATTTCTTCCCACCTAGCTTATAAAAATTTCTGGGTCTCACACTTGTCTTATCCTGACTAAGCATTGTGAAAGGTGCAACAGGAAACAGAATAGATCCCAGGAAAGCTTTTGCCATTCAAAAACAAAGTCTTTGGGATAGGGAAGTGATAAATAGGCAAAATGTTTCGAATTATTTCATAGGTAAAAGATGTAACCGAAAAATACAGAAATTCTTGAAGAGTGGGGCTGGAAAACAAGCAACAGCCCTCCCTTCTTTCTCCTCTTTTTCTTTAGTGTTTATATTTTCAATTTTTTAAACAGGTAAGGACAGCAAATGCCTCTAAATAACAGAAATAGAAGTCATGTAGAAAAAACATTAATATTCTTCTTATTATTATAATTATTACTATTATTAATATTAATATTAAATAAACAGTATTTATATAGTGCCAACATATTACGCAGCACTGTACATTAAAAAGGGGTTTGGAAATGACAGACAAATACAGACAGTGACACAGGAGGAGGAGGGGACCCTGCCCAGAAGAGCTTACAATCTAGGAGGTAGGGTAGTCTCACATAATAGGAGGGGAGATATGGAGTGATGGGAAGTAGTGAGGAATTTAGGAGACAGAAGAAGAGTAAGTTTGAAAAGATGGGGTTTGAGTGCTCTTTTAAAAAAGCAGAAAGTAGGAACAAGCTGAATAGGACAAGGAAGACCATTCCAAAAAGTCGGTCAGCTCTAGAAAAGTCTTGGAGCTATTCATATGATGAGGTTATGACTGAGGAAGTTATTAGTAGGTCATTGAAGAAGCAAAGAGAGCGGCTAGGGGTGTATCATTAAGTGCTCCACCATCTGCTTGTTTGGCCAGATTTAAAGCCACAGTAACATGCTGTAGAGCTTCATCAGAGTTGTTGATTTAAAAAAAAACTTTTTTATTTTTATAAAGCAGTGTGGTAATAAAAATATATTAGAATAATATATTAAATAATTTAGAAACATGTAGCTCTTATTTCCTGGAAACTCTCTCCCCTAGGTTGTTCTTTTCTTAGAGTATCTATGTTTATTTCCGCTAATTTTGTGGGTTTGAGTGAGTGGAAGCTCTTTTATTTGTACTTTTCTCCAATGTTAATGATGTACTTATGTTCTTCCTTTATATTGTAAATTTCTGTTGGAAACTATTTACTTTATCTGATTGTTTTATCAAACTACAACATTTTCAATAAAAAGTGGTTTAGAAAAAAAATAATAATAATTTATCATCATACAAGCCTACAAAATGATCTTATTGGGTTGAAACATGCCATTACAGGATGTTCAGGGTGTCTCTTTAGCCATGGCTCTGCCATAAATACAGAATGCCAGGTAATAAATGACAATTCTTCTCATAAAAAATATATTGCTTTAGCAGAGAGCAATATTACCAAAATAATCACTTATTCTTTATGCCAGATTTTTTTCTCAGTTGCACAGGATATATAATCACCTAATCGGCACTTTCCACTGCAATTGCAAAATTTGATGTTCGTTGCAGTTGTGGACAACAACTTAGAGGACCATTTACCATCAGCCATGTCCTGATGGCCACAGTGATTCAAAATTTTGTGGCTCTCTGTTTCAACCAGTTGCAAAAGCACTTTTTTTAATAATCTTTTTATAATTTTAATACCTAACGTTCTAATTTAGCAAAAGCTAGGTGGTCTTCTAATTTAACACACACGCACTATAATTAAAACTGTTGGCAGACAATCCAGCCAAATTGGAGTGGCACCTACTCATCTCTATTATGGTCCGCTACACAAAAATCTGCAACTACCTCACTGGAGACTCAAAAGTCTTCCTGAAGGTGCATCCACCCAGACATTTGCAATTTCCATAATTACCAGAGGTCATTATTGTGAGTTTAATCAAAGCCCTCTCAGAAATCCCTTTCTAAAAATCCTATTTTCTAAAGAAAGAGTTCAAGTGTCATTCAGTTATGTGGAGAGCCTGTTGGCGACAAAGGCAATAGAGGAAACCCCCATGGTCAAAGAAGGAAAAGGATACTATTAACCCATTTTCTAGTTGAGAAGAAAACAAGAGATTTGTGTTTAATCTTGGATGTGAAAAAGTTTAACAAGTACTTAAAACTACAATGAGCTGCAGTTAATACTCCAATAAACTCATGAACAGGACTTTTTTCTTACAGTATATTTGTTCGACGTTTAACCATCCAGATAAGCCTTCATTTTGTCATAGCTCAATGCCACTTTTAATTTCAGTGCCTGCTGTTCAGGCTCTTGACTTTACCCAGAATACAAAGATTCTACTTCCCCTAATAGCCATGCTTATGAAAAGATGCCTTCACACCAGGGCACCTTATTACTGGCACAAGAACAAATTACCATTTAACTGGTAATTCTCTTTTAAACTCTCTTAGATCTTGGTTGGTCTGTAAATTAGGAGAAAAGGAATATAATACCGGCCAAAATAATGTTGTTTCTCCGAAGCACCAATTTGGTAAAACTTCCTGGGAGATCATACTGGCCTCCCACTTAAGGATAAAGTCAATGCTGGTCACTAGACTTCCAGTATTTTAGCAGAATCATTGTTAACCCCAATTATATTTTTTACGAGGGAGCACTGGCACCAGGGGTGTAGTGGGGCGGACGCCGATGGGAACCCAGTGCCCTCATTGTTTTCAGTAATGGGCACTCGTGCCCACTCTTATTTTGCAAATATTTTGTTGGTCTGCGGCTCTGGACAGTCCACCCACCCAGGATCTGGGGAAGGACACCGCACGGGGAGGGGAGCACCACCCAGATCCGGGGAACATGTCACCCGTATGGATATGCAGGCTCGGGGCGGTGGGCAAGTTGTCTCCCTGAACACAACCTGCCCACTCTCCCATCGCAGGCTCAGACCTGAGCTTAAGTCAGTGTAATAGTAAAGAAAAAATTTCAACTAATTTGGATGGTATGTGCTTGGCATGATATCCAATGTCCTAGGGCTCAGTACAATGTCCATACCCATTTAAAGTCAACATTCAACCACAGGGTGGTATGAGGAGCCACAGCTTGATAAAAGAGCTCAAACCCATAATAATCTGGGCACAGGAAAATGTCTGTAACCTGAAGACTATCTATATTCTAGGGAGTCCAAATGAGTTGGTGGATCATCTAAGTTGTACCTGTGTATCCCCCAAAGAATGATCTCTGAAATAACAGATATTTGATACCATCACCACTGTATGGGGGTCACCAGAAATAGACACCTAGTAACTTGAAGTTGTGAACCTGATTTATAACCTCCTACCTTAACATGGCCCTGTGGGGGGTGAATTTCCTCAATCCTGGAACTTTACCATTTGTGAAATTTTCTCATCAATACCACTAATATTTTGATGTTAGATCTCTTACACTGACAGTGATTGCAGTTAATCCGTATTAGTCAAGATCTGTTTTTTCACAGAAATGTGTCTAAACGTGGAGCAGTCAGCAAATCTTGCAGCTCTAGATTTGCTGTCACAGAACCAATTCATTAGCTTTTACCTAGAAGTACACCTCCTCTTGGTGTGAAAATTGAAAGTAAAGAGCTTACAAAACCTTGTACTCGTGATCAGTTATTGTAACTCCCCTGTAAGAATGGAAGGCTTCCATAAATTTTACTTGCCACAGGGTATCAAAAAATTATGAAGTTTTCTTTAGAGAGATCTTTTGATGTAATCTTACCACTCAAGAATTCCTTTAAACAGGACATGATAAAGATCTGATCTCAAGTTCACTGAAAGTTTTAATTTCAGTTTAAGACCAATTCCGCAGAACAAACCTTTCCCCAATCCAAAAATTCCAATATTCCATCTGTAATCCTTATTGAAAAGCCTTTTTTTATCCTGTATTAGAGATATCTTTATTAAATCTCAAACAATTTTCCTTGTAGCTATCACATCAGAGATTTGAGTATCCGAGTTACAAGGTTTAGGTTGCACTGAACCTTACCTGACATTCTTTCAAGATAGTATAGTTCTTACAGCAGTGGCAAGATTTTTACCAAAAGAACCAGGAGAGAGTTATACAAAATACATTTTTCTTAGGACAAGACGTTACCTGAAGGTTACTCATTTCCTTTGACCCATAAAGTCCCCTTGACCTGGAAAAGAGGATATTGGCCCTGGATAAGACTGTAAGTAAATTCTGTGCTGTATATTTGCAGCTCTTTATTTGGGATCCAGGCCCGGAAAATTCTTCAAGCAATTGTTGGGCGAGGCACTCCTCCTTTTTTCCAGGCCAGAAATGGGTGGTGGCTCTGAAGCACCCGGCCGTTGATATAAACAAGGATACGGTCTTTGAGACTGGGGGGAGTTATAGGCTAAAGTCAGGAGGCTCAGGTGGACAGAGAAAGTCCAGATCTCCCAATGTTTAGGTTTGTGGGACTAATACCTCTGAAAAGAGCATCAGAGGGAGAGATCCAGGAGGCTTATTTTTTATTTCTTTCATGCTGATAACACTGATCCCCTGCAAGGGCAAAAAAACCCAAAGATCACCACAAAATAAACTGGAGCTTGAAATACCTCTTTGCAGTGAGTGCATTTGGTGTGCTAATCCATCATAACAGATATAAATATGCATTGCTGAAAAATATTACAGGAATATGGAAATCCTTTATCGGCTCAAGATGTCTAAAATATTGCAGTTGAAAATCTTTATTGCTATACATTGGACTCTTTGAAATTCGCTGACAGATGGTATTCTTCCACTTCCTGTTAAAAATAATCACTCGTTCAGTCACCTAGTGGCCGATCTCAAAATTGCACAGACATCTCAATAGTAAAAGCTATCTGTGTAAGCGAAAATTATGAGAGAATCTAAAATGAATTGACAGGGGAACAATTTATAAATAGAGCCCATTGTGTTACTGAAAACATGATGAAAAATTATGTAAGAACAGTCAATGAAAATCAAAATCATTAACCAAAATCACTGGAAAATTACATTGAAAATCAAAGTAAAAAACTAAAATCACAGAATTATCACACCTGAATAAATGTTTTCATAAAACCTCATAGGCGTATTTATAAATTATTTTCTGTTAATTCACTCTAAATTTGCTCATAATTTTTATTTATACATTTAGCATTTCCAATTGTAACAGCTGTGCACTTTGAGTGACCACTAGATGGCAGAACTAGAGCCATATACTAACAGCATACTAAGTAGCAGCATACACTAAACCTCAAAGTCAGAGATGAGCTAAACATGCTTATTTCAAAATCCAAACACAACACAGCAAACAACAGTAAATAGTGCAATCAACACTAAAACATACAATGGCAGCAAGCTATATACAACTATGTACACAGATCCAAGAAGTAACTGGAACGGTAAGAAATGAGCAAGCAAGCTGTAACATGAACTAGAGACCAATATTTCTAAGGAACATTGTCCGGAGCACCAGCAAGGTTTCAGGTACAATTTTATGGAGCCCTGTGGCCCTGTGAGGGATGTGAAGCCAGAATATATATATGACCCCTCCTGTCATATGTTTCTGCTTTAATTTGCACCAAAGCAGGTACATTGATTTACAATCACCTGACAGTATCCATGAACTCTTGGAAGGTTAGTGGCATCACTTGGCGAAGTTTAATGTACCAATTTAAATGGGTCTCCATTGGTTTCAGGTCTAGGAAATCTAGGGACAAGTTAATAGCATTAATGCCTTCATCATCCAGAAATTGCTTGCACACCCTAGTCACATGAGGCTGGGCATTATCCTGCACCAGGAGGAACACAGGCTTCTCACCAATATGAAGTCTGACAATGGGTCTAAAAATTTCTTCCCAGTACCCACAAACAGTCAATGTACCATTAGCGACCAAATGCAGGTCTGTGACACCTTCCAAAGATATATGACACCAGACTATCATTGACCCTTTGCCATGCTGGTCGCTGGTCATGCTGGAAGATAATAAAACAGCATAACATTTACCATGGTGTCTCCACACTTTTTTT
>NC_092865.1:22412208-22426910 GCF_032062135.1 Pyxicephalus adspersus | reverse complement strand
CTATATTGGTGGCTTAAATAGATTTGTTTCCATTGAGGATGATGGTACTGTTCTCTTTCATCAAATTTTAGATGAGTCCTGCCTTAAGATACACTCAGACATCTCTTCAACCTGCAAGGTAAAAGTTGGTACAATTTATTAAAGTTCTAAATGTGTTTCTAAACGTTTCACACATACCTGATCTGAATAAAATACACAAGACCTTGCTTTACAGGGCCACTTTTTTGGGGGAAAACCCAATTAAGGGCATGTGGGCTGTAATGAGCATAGCAAAGGGCTACACGCTCACTGCTCCCTTGCTATGGTGAATGCTAGCCTGCATGCTTAGGTTATCCCAACGCCAGCCCAAATGAAAGGAGATGTGTCAAAGACAGCCTAGGCTCACAGAAAGTGCTTGAATGACAATGGGCAACATTCACCCAGGAGGAGGAGCATTGTGTCACGAATATGCTGGGTAGTGGTCCCTTCTTGTTACCATGCAGGTGTAGACTAAAGCGCATGGTCTAAAGGGCTTCCAGTGTTTACCAGATCACCCCACATATGATAAACAAGGGTGTGGGAACTCTGAGGTGAGGCTAAAGCTCATATGTGATATGCAGGGACACCGAGGACAGCCTGAAACTCTAACACCATCGTCTCACAGGAAGTCTGGAACTCTAGGATCATGTAAACATTCCGGAAGTCACAGGGAAAAATGAGTTTAGGAAGCAAGTCTCAGCGTTACTGGAACTCTCAGAATGCTCAGAAGTAGCCATGAGCGAGATCGGGCCTTTCTCGCCTACAGGACATGTAAGCGAGAACGGTCTTTTAATTTGAGAACTTCGTTCTCGCCTAACTAAAGAGGGAAAAAGCAGGGGGCAGTAAAGCAGAGAAATTTTGGCTGGTATCGCAGCTGGGAGCAAATCATTTGCTCCCAGGATGCACAGCAAGGCCCAGCAGCCAATCAGGAGAGATCAGAGCACAGGCATATATATATATATATATATAGGGAAGGAAGGAGGGTTAGTCACTTCATCTTGTGTACTGTGTAGAGAATAGACGCAGGAAGAGACTTGTAGTGTGACAGGGACAGTGTAAGAGCTTCCTAGTTCATTGGTAGCTGCATGGTTCAGTGTTTTTTAGGGTATTTTCTTTTACATGAGCTACTAGCTAGTCAGTTTTGTTAAATTGTCAGCAGTCAGCACATTTAGTGCAAGTTATATTGTGTGTATTACACTCTTAGGTGCTGTTCACTGACTCCACATGCACTGAAGGTACAATTGTGGTAGCTGCTACTTTTAGTGTCACACATAGCTAGTCAGTTTTGTTAAATTGTCAGCAGTCAGCACATTTAGTGTAATCTATATTGTGTATTAGTAAAGACACTGTTAGTCATCTTTTTTCACTAAAGCTAAATAAAATCAATTGCAGTTCCTATTTACCAAGGAAGACCGCTTGGTACAGTTACATTTCTGGCCTACTGTAAAATAAATACTAATATTTCAGTGTTTAATACCTGATCCTATTTACCAAAGAAGACCATTTGGTAGTTCGATTTCTGGCCTACTGTAAAATAAATACAGATATTTAAGTGTTTGATACTTGTTCCTATTTACCAAAGAAGACTGTTTGGAACAGTGAAATTTCTCGGCAACTTTAAAATTAATACAGATATTTTAGTCTTTGATACCTGTTACTAATTACCAAAGAAGACTGTTTGGTACAGTGAAATTTATGTGCTACCGTAAAATGAAAAAAGATATTTTAGTGTTTGATACCTGTTCCTATTTCTTAAAGAAGACTGTTTGGTACAGTGAAATTTCTGTCCTACTTTAGAACTCTAGCCAAGACTTTCTGAAGTATTTAAGCAGACATACAACTGTATCATTTTTGGAGTAGTTCTCTTCCTTTTAAATGTTAATATTTTGTTATGAATCTTACCAGTAAGCTGATGCATGAGAGAATGAGTGTGGGGGCATAGTGACATGTGACAGCCTAATATCTTAGTTTGTAACTGTGCAAATATCAGGTCTTTGCAATTCTTAAAACTGTTTTTTCTTTTATTGAGAAGCTGTGATGGCAGAGGCACAAGCAAGTTTCACGTCGTTGGAAGTACGGGCCGTCATGAAGTTTTTGTTTCTCCTGGGAAAGTCAGCAAAGGACATTCACACTGAGATGTCACAAACACAGGGGGAGAAGTGTACTTCCTACAGCGCTGTCAAAACCTAGATATCTTGTTTCAAGACTGGGCATTTCAACATTGAAGGTGATCCCTGCAGAGGGCGGCCCCCAACCTCAACTGACCCGGTAACCTGCGATGCTGTCCATGAGCTGATTGAGGACCGGTGAATATCCGCAAAAAAGGTAGCCCAGATACTTGACATCTCACGGGAGCGTGTTGGATTTGTTATCACCACTATCCTAAACATGCGCAATCTTTCAGTGAAGTGGGTGACGAAATGTTTGAACAGTGATCAGAAGAAGGACCTTTAGAGTTAAAGCATCAAAAGCCGTTTTGGCCCATTTTGAAGGCGAACAGGGCTTTTATGGCTAGGTTAGTGCCTGAGGATGAAACCTTGCTCCAGATCTATGATCCTGAAACCAGGGTACAGTCAAAGGAATGGCGCCACAGCAGGTCCCCGCACCTGAAGAAGTTCCAAACCCAAAAATCAGCCAAAAAAGTAATGGCGTGCATTTTCTGGGGCAAAGACGGTGTTCTGTTTGTGGACTACTTACCTGAGGGCTCTAATATTACTGGACAGTATTATGCTAACCTCCTGGACCAGTTAAAGGAGGGTATTAAGACGAAACGCCATGGAAAGTTGACCAAAGGGATCCTTTTTTTGCAGGACAATGCACCTGCACACACGTCCAACGTTGTGGCTGCCAAATTCCTTCTCGCTCATCCCTACACACCATCACTCTTTATCCATGTCATGTCCATATTCTTGTCAAATATCTATATTCTTGATTGGTTGTTGGGCTTAGTCATTGTAAATTTAATCTTTACTGTGTTCTGTAGATATTTGCATAAAAAACATGTGGGATTTTTGATTTTAATGTTTGTATAAAAAAAAGTATTTTAATTTCAATATATGATGTGGGTATTTGAAAAAGCCCCATTTTTTCTAAATGAAGTCAATTTGATTCCCCAGGGGTGTATACCACACCAGTTAATATCACAATCCTTGGCACTTTTTTTTGAACTGGTAGCAGTGCCAATGTATTGTGAAACTCCAAACTGCAGCCTATATCCGGCATATATTACCAGTTTGGCAGAGCAAATGCCTACAAACTGCATTGCTACAGGAGATTCTAGACTAACTGGTTCTATTGCATATATTAAAATACCTATAAATGACAGCAATTTATAGTTTATAAACTGATTGACGCCCCGATATCAACAAAGGAAATATATGCTAATCAAGCTGACTATATTGCTAATAGTAAAGCTGATCCAATGGCAGAGATGATTTCAACAAACAGCAAGTCAAGTTCTTCAGTACTCACATGTTCAATTAAGATCACTAAAAGGTGGACTTCAATAGTAAATGTAAAGTATAACATCGGCAATACTGTGTTGTCACCAACTATATGGAATGCTTGCATTGGGATCAGTCATATACTGAACTTAAATTTTACCAATTACCACTATAATTACTCAAGTTCCAGTACTAGTTCCAGAAGTTGCAGAAAATAGGCAAACATTGCATTATGCTAAGTTTTTGACTCAGTGTTATATAAGCACAAGAACCTAGTTGGAACCTGAGTTTAGAGAACTGTGTTAGTGGATCATGTTGTTGAGTTTTATGTTGTCTAATGCATCATATCTTGTCTAAAGTATGACAACCTAACTAAGGTAAATGATGACAGATGATCTGTTAAAGAAAGATTGTCATGTTCAAGAAGATGGGTGTCCTGTAGTCATAAAGGTATAAACATGGTCAGCAATAATATTAATATAGGCTGTGGTATTTACAAAATGTTAAGTTCACACTAATGAGCCCAAAATATCCTCTACACCATTACACCACCACTCCCGCTTGAACTGTTTATACATGGCAGAATGGATTTATTCTTTCATGTTGCTGATACCACATTTTGTCCATAACTGCCGATCATCACAGCAGAAATCAGTAACACATGGCTCTGTAACAGTTTACTGCTGTCATTATCAGAAAGCTGTTCTAAAACTTAAGCTCAACTGATCCTGGAGGGTCTTGTTCATCCCAGATTTTGGTGCTGTTTATTTTGATATAAAAAATCCTTTTTCCTTTTTATATTTAGTACACCCACAAATCACAGTAGCAAGAATGATTCTTACATTGATGGCCAGAGGAAATATACCCACCCTTACAGATTGCCAAAAACATTTTCTATTGCTCAACCAACCCCTAGCAAACTCTGGAGGAACCCTAGTTGAGAAATACTGAGATTACCGAGATTATACCGAGATTATAAAACCTGACAATCTAGTGCCAAAATCATTAAGTGAAGGATTACTCAGTGAAGGTACAGCTCTGCTGCATTTTATGGAATATTTACGGACTATTATATATGACTTTAAATTCTCAGTTATCTCATCATTGGGTTGGAAAAAACTGAAGAATTCTTATCAGCAAGATGACAATGCTGCAAAACAAACATTACATGAGAGGAGTTATAATGTTGCTGGTGCTGTTTATTCTGGGGTTCTGGTAAGAGTCTTTTTTGTGGAGTGACATTTTATATGTACATATTTTTTACATTTTATTAACTAATAATTGTGATCAATACAGAGTATGGTATATTGCACATTTGGGTTGATTTACTGAAAAAGAAGGCTGTTCACTTGGCGGTGTGTTTCTAGGGTGGATTTGACCCTATTTTTAGAATTATTAATTTTCTTTGCAAGATCAAAAATTTGCCCACTAAATTCACCCATGCACCCACACATATCGCCAGCGTAGGGGGCATGTGGGAGTCTGGTTTTTGTCAAAAAGAAATGGCTTATACAATTTTTGCAGCCAGCAATTATTTTGTTGGCAGCCAGCAATACCCTACATTGGTAAATGGCTACTCCTGTCTATATTGTAACATTAATTTTGTAAAAACAAAAAATATATAGTTTTGTCCATTTTCTTTTTGATGGGTTCCCCAGACATCTCCAGCAATTATGGTGACAATTTAACCCTAAAATTTTGAAATTTATTCTTTACAATTGACTGCAATGTAAAAAGTCATCTGAGAGTAAAAATCAAGAACAAATCTAAGCAACTCTGAATAATAATTTAGTTTCAATGGACATATTTGGGGGGTAAAACATAAACAAGAGAAAGTGGGAGAATGAGAAAAGGTGAATCTGACTGTGAAAACAAATAAACTGAACAAAAATAGGAATAAATCCATTATTAAATATATAATAATATATATTATAAGAAAATTAAAAATACACCTCCTATTAGTAAATAAAACTTTGCAAGGAGTAATTGACTTAACTTAGAGAAGCTCTGTTGATTTTCAATCATGTGCAAATAAAAATTGTGTTTTTTTTTATAATTTTTTTGCTTGTGATTGGGTATTTGTTTTGATTTGATTAAAAGGTAAATTAATTATCCCTTGCAGAGAGGACATTGAATATGTTTTTATTATAACAACTCACGTTGTATATGTATTTGCTGTTTTTTTGCTTAAGAGTTTCCCCCAGAGTGACGTCATGATGCCAGAACCAGCCCACTATCCCATCACAGGTCTCAGCCTGTCCAAAGACACAACACACCCACTGCCCTAAATCTGCAATGGGAGACATGGTAAGTGGCTCTGGCTGGTGCGAACCCCCAAGCGGGGTCCTTCTCCTGACCCCTCTGGGGGGTGGACCAGCCAGAGGCTACTAGAGGACCACAGACCGGGGATTGGTGTAGGGTCTAAAATATCCTTGGGCAGCACGGTGGCTCATGGGTTAGCACTCCTTTGCAGCGTTAGGTCTCAGGTTCCATTCCCAGGCAGGACATTTTTTGCACGGAGTTTGCCTGCAGTTCTCCCCTTGTCTGCGTGGGTTTCCTCCCGGTACTCCAGTTTCCTCCCACATCCCCCCCCAAAAAAACATGCAGTGAGGTTAATTGGCTTCCCCCTAAAAACTGACCCTTCGACTACATTAAAGATATATGACTATGGTAGGGACATTAGATTGTGAGCTCCTTTGAGGGACAGTTAGTGACAGCACTATGGACTTTGTACAGCACTGTCCAATATGATGGTGCTATATAAATACTGTGTAATAATAATTATAATAATCCTTCAGGGGTGCAAGATGATAAACATTCTGTTATAATATGTAATAAAAAATATGATGTTATTTCCCATATAGTTTTCCTACCTGCATTTGTCCCAAAGTACTTTCATCTAAAAAAATCAAAACAACCAGGTGACCTCCTTATTTTACAACACAATAGTGCTTGAAGAAGCCTTATTGCCTAGTTAGCTCTCCATGTCCTAAATGTTTTTAAGTGATGGTCAAGATAAGTAGCAGCAGATTTCAACCAAAATCCTATATGAAAAACCAGAGCTCACTGGTTCATGAGCAGATGTTCAAGATGTTTTATTAATTACACCCGTAATATTGTGTTTTGAATGTTTTGTTACATTTGATTCACATTTTCACCTTTTTCTTTCTCTTTGTAGCACTTCTATTAATAAAAAAAAGTCGTTGTCTGGCCCTACTGGTAATTGTACCTTTGTTTCTACATTCTAACATAGAAAGTTGGAAACAAATGTACAAGAATGTAAATTTTGTTTTTTTTACCTATTGCGTTAATAAAACAAATTACTGTATAAATTTTCTATCCTATTTTCTATTATTTTAAAGTTTAAGAAAATCAGGGTTAACGTATACACATATCTCTGACTTGCTGACGAAAATAGATGACACATCCAAAAAGTTGGCACACTGTGAGAAGAAACATCTTCTGAATTACTCAGAAAAAAGGTAAGATCAAAAAATGTTTGTATAATCTGAATACATAAATATAGATTGAATAAGCTGGCAATAAACCTTGAAAAAAACAGCAGTGGGCCAGGCCGGGCTGAATTTGTACTTTTTTTCTCCCCTAGGCCAGCTACGTTGTTCTGCCCCCTCCCCAAACTGCCTTGAAAGAAGGCTCTTACAGCTAGTAGCCAGTGAACCTATGCCTTGGGGAAGACACCACATGTAGCCTCTCCTAGCAGTCCCATATAAGGATGAATGAAGGAGGCATTGAGTGGTGCAGTACTGCAGACAGCCACCCGCTGTCAAATGTACACATGATAGTTTTATAATAACTGGTGCTGTGGAGTAAGTGACCGAGCCGGGAGCCGTGCAGGATTGCTTGAGAGGGAAAGAGAGGGCTTTAGAAGGGCTTTAGCCTACCTTTGACAAGTTTATAACTTACATCCCCTTCAACCATATTATCAAAGAGATGAACTGGGGATGCCTAGCTTGGAGGCAGCAGTATGCCTCCACCGGTTGCCCCAAGGCAGTTGTTAAAATCATTAACTCTACTCTTTAGAGTGGTTTTGCATGCATTCTTGATTGCCTTCTTAATATGATGGAACTAAATATTTAAAAAAAAAAAACACAAATTCACTGCAGTGAAGCTGTGTACACTTGTCTGTTGTTGCTCAAAACAATTATTAGTTGTCATTTCAGGTGACAGTTTTAAGGATTATTGTATGGAATGTAGACAGGAAAGGAAAGACCTGTCAGTTGACTTAGCAGAGAAACACTGATGATTCTCCACCATAGTAAATACACTACTGATTGAACAATATATTGTATGCTGGATGTATTATGTTTCAGGGACCTGCGTTGCAGTGCAAAACTCAGCAAGGGGTCAGATCTTAGTTGTGTATGCAAGTCCTTATTACATTCATATTTAGTGGTAGAAAGCAGTGAAAAGAGAAGTTATGCACGAGAGGAATGATTGAAACTCACCTGTCCTGTAAGCATCTAGCCAGGGATGTCATTTACCCTTTCACACAGTTATTCATCAGACCAATGTTTCTCTATTCACTGTCCAGGGAAGGGTGACAAGACATGTAGGTGTTACTGAACTACAGAAGAAAAAAATTCAGATCTTCTACCCTGTCAGGGTTGACACTTTGTTTGCTAAGGCACTGTGTATACTAAACAATTGTCATGCTTTTTGTGTGTCAGTGTGAAAATGCAGGAAATGTATTTGGGAGACATGGATAGATTGTCATCCATTAACAATGAGTCACTAACAATGGCCGTCTTGTAAAGCTGGGTACACACTTGCAATATTTGTCATTGGAAAGGATCTTTCACTATCCTTTCCAGTGACTAAGGATGCCACGATGCATGAACGAGCTCTGTACATACAGCACCATTCTGCTGTATGGAAAGGGGAGAGGAGAACGACGGAGCGCCACCCCACTGCGCTTTCTCTCCCTTCACTTCTATTAAGATCGTTCCTCGTCCATGATCCGTGGATCGTCCAGGAGGGTCATTTGGACGTTGGACAATGGGCGTTGTACACATGCCAGAATCTCTTCTGATATCGGCCCTGAGCCGATTATCGGACGAAAACCATTGGACGTGTGTAAGTAGCCTAAGCATCATTAGGTGTAGATGAGATATTAGTGATTAAGTATACATACATTCTAAAGCATTTTTATGTTGCAACATGTTAGATATTATTAATGGGACTACGAAGGTTGTTTCATAAGCCAATTAAAAGAATAGAAGAACAAAACACTTGCTGTAACTTGCCTATTAGATTACAGCAACACTATTTGGTGAAACAACTAAGTTACTAACTAAAAAAAAAAAACATGGTTAAAAGAAAAGTAAAATAAAAAAAAAGTTCAAAAAAGTCATTTTTCTTTAGTTTACAAAGAATCTAGCTACTGCCCTTCAAAACTTTCCTCTAATGGTTACAGTAGCAAGTCTTCTCTGTTTCAAAGTGATTGCTGTGATTATTTAATCAGGGTAGTTACTTGACCAGGTGTTACGTGTTTTTTTTTTTTTTAAAGTAGATTGAAGAAATATAAAAAAGCAGAATAACGTCAAAATTTTCTTCGGGTTTATTGTAGCCTGCAACCCTAATGGGAAGGTTTGAACTAATTTCATGGCAAAAAGTTACAGGAAGCCTTTACCTGGGCCATATATTTAACAACATCTGACAGGGACCACTTTTAGACTGAAATTGTCCCAATGCAGACTGAAAAACAGAGTATTTCACATAACATTGAACAAAAAATACTTTGTATTGCAGTTATATTGAGCAGATGTTCATGATGTTTTATTATTTACACCCGTAATATTGTGTTTGGAATGTTTTGTTACTTTTGATTCACATTTTCACTTTTTTCTTTCTCTTTGTAGCACTTCTGTTAATGGAATAAGTCGTTGTCTGGCCCTCCTGGTAATTGTACCTTTGTTTCCACATTCTAACATAGAAAGTTAGAAACAAATGTACAATGAAACAAAGAATGTAAATTTTTATTGTTTATTTAACCTATTGCGTTAATAAAACAAATTACTGTATAAATTTTCTAGCCTATTTTCTGTTATTTTGAAGTTTAAGAAAATCAGGGATAACGTATACACATATCTCTGACTTGCTGACGAAAATAGATGACACATCCAAAAAGTTGGCACACTGTGAGAAGAAACATCACCTGAATTACTCAGGAAAAAGGTAAGATCAAAAAATGTTTGTATAATCTAAATACATAAATATAGATTGAATAAGCTGGCAATAAACGTTGAAAAAAACAGCAGTGGGCCAGGCCGGGCTGGATTTGTACACATGATAGTTTTTTAATAACCGGTGGAGTAAGTGACCGAGTCGGGAGCCGTGCAGGATTGCTTGAGAGGGAAAGAGAGAGAGAGGAAAAAATTGGTTCACATACCAGTGCAGGAAATCCTAAATCTACACAGAACTGAGAGGAGGAAGGACCAACTCCATGCTAAGCCATTGGCTGACTAGTGAAATTGGGAGGTCTGAGAGTGCTCTGGTATTGTGTAGCTCCCTTGCAGTCATATCAGTTAGCCCATTTGAAGCATCCTCTCCTTTTTACTTTATATTAGCACTGCATGCTTTCCATTGGCATTGATCTAAAGAAAGACTTGACCTAGGCATGGTGCTGGGTTTGCTAAACCCTAATTATGAATCACCAGAAAGTTTCTGGGCACGGTCTCTTTCTTCTGTGTCATTGTCTGTGTCTGTCTGTCATTTGCAACCCCTATTTATTGTACAGCACTATTAATAATAATAATAATAATAATAATAATAATAAAATTACTCTCATGACTGCTATAGTCTCAAATTGAAATTAAACCTCATGCCCTCCAGGCTTAACCCCTTCTCTGTCATTCGCTTATCAAATTCAAGAAAATCAATGCGTTGTAAAGCCACAGTTATTTGAGTTTCGATGCCACTTTAAAAGATTCACAGGTGCCTATAGAATTGGGGTCAAAAATCAGCATAAAAATGAAAGTGTTCTGATCTAATTTATATTGTATAGCTCTAATTAGGTGAGTAAAATAAGTGTGCCTGTAGTTCTATGCTGCTTTATTTAGACAGTGTGGGGTTGTCATTTTAACATGACAACCCCACACTTTTGCTTTTCCTGGAAACTTTTATGTTGACAACGCAGATTATGAGCATACAAACACACCATTCATTTCTGTAGCTTTGAGCAGCAAGGTTAGGGAAGGAAACCACAATATAAATCTGTAGGTGCTGTGGTCTAGAAGAATTTTATAGGTAACAAATGAGAACAAAAATAAATAGCAATATTTACAGCATACCTTTTTACTAGGGATGAAAGTCAACATTTGCCATTGTTATTCACCAAAAGAAAAGTAAATTAAAGCTGTTTCAAAAGCCATTGCATCCCAATATACATTTGGTAATTTGTTATGCAATATGATTTGGTTTTGACAACTGCCAGTGTCTCCAGTGCAATGCAACACAATAGTGGTTTCCAAGATAATTATGTGATTTAAACGTTTGGCAAATGTACACATTGAATGTGATTAAAACTGAAACAAATTTCGGAGTTAATTTCTGTCTTGGATTAGGGCATTATATATGTCGAACTACTCTTGTGCATTTCCTATTCAACGAGGCACGAGCTAGGGGTGTCCTCTTTCACCATTACATTTTGTGTTGGCTCTCAAGCCATTGGCCCAATTATTTCGTTCTGATCCCAATATTCATGGATTGTACATTAATCATCGCATTTTTAAATTAAATCTATTTGCGGATGATATCCTCCTTATTTTATCGAAACCTATAGTTACTCTGCCTAACCTAGTCACAACACTACATAATTTTGCGGATATCTCAGGCTTGCGCATCAACATGACTAAATCCACCGCCCTCAATATAACTTTGCCACAATCAGTTGGCGACACCATCAGACATTCGTTTAGGTTCACATGGGCCCCACGAAAATTGGAATATCTAGAGATACATGTGACAGACACTTATGATACATCTAATTTTCAAACCTTAAAGCAAACTATAGCAAACAGTTGGAAGAAACAATTTATTCCGTTCCAATAAGTTAAACATCAATGAAATGCAGTGCATCAATGAAAAGCTGTCCAGTATGTTGAAGGATACTTGATCTAAAATTCATACAGGTCTGGGAACCCTGGGTCCAATACTCTGTGTCAGATTTAAATATGTTGGTTTTGATAACATGGTAAGGTTGTTTTCCCAATAATTTTAGAATAATTATTAGAGTCACAGATTGTTTGTAAACTGTTGTTTGAGTTTTAATGTTGGATATGTATCTGGTGTTCAGATTTTCTGATTGTTGGTTTATGGTGCCCCCTGCCTTCCCAATTCCTTGCTACTAATTTTTTAATTTGTTGTTTTTCTTCCTCTGCATTGTAAAAGAAATATGTTTATGGATGCTGTTATTAAAATGTAAATTCTAATAAAAATGTATTGAACAAAAAAAACTGAAACAAATTGACCCCCTCACCCCCAGAGTTTAAAATGTGTTTTATTTTATAAACAATAATAAACTACTATATATCATACCTATAGTATACTGTACAGGACTCAAAGGGTTGGTCCTGGATGGAAAATGCATTTCCCTCCTCTATCGTGGTTCCTCTGAAAAGAGGTTACTTACTGCAGAAGGAGTCCGGGAAATTTTGTTTGGCAACCTGCGGTTCACATTTTGGTAAATTAGTACAGTGGGGCTAGGAAGGAAAGATCTGGGTGGGTCTGCCGATCCCCCTACAGTACAGACTAGGGTTTCAGGCTGGCCTGACATGTATGTCTGGGGCTGTCAGGAAGATGGTGGGTCTCAGGCTGGAGTAAAGAGTGAGCCTGAAAACAAAAGCATGAGAGAGCTCCCTGTTTGTGGATATTACTGTGAGTACCAGGTGCTCTCCTGCTGTAGACTCTTGGGCCGCAGGACTATTTGCTGATTTATTGAGACTTACGGATAAACTATGCTGCTTTTTTTTTGCTAAACTAAGTGACGCTGTTTTGAGTTACGCCTGAACCATAATAAATGGACTTTACTGACATCCTACAGTGAGCCTGTGATGACCCTAACTTCATAGGAACAAAACTAAAAAACAAAACACCAGGAGGTAGTCTCTTTTGTCAAAAAAAAATTACCTCCTAGGCTCCTGGTGGATTTTTTTTTTTAAGCTTTAAACTGAACAGCTCAAGGATAATGCAACTTCTGCATATGTGCCGGGGTTACATCAACCAATGAAGTGAAGTGAAGATTCTGGGGTATGCATGTGTAATAATCAACAAGTGTAGGCTGTGTACACCTGCTGATTATAGCAGAAGTTCACCCAAACCAACTTATTTAGTTCCACTTGAAGAGCTTTGGAAAACTGCCTCGCTGGGATCACATTCAGACTAATCATTCAGACTGCAATAATATTTTTGATCATGAATTAGGAGATCAAAAATAATTTATTTATCATCATCAATGTTACAACTATTGTTGTTCTTGAGAATGTTTAAAGCCAGGTTACATATGAGATAGGGTGGGATAGACTGTGGGTTTGTTCTTAAGTTGAATTTGTATGTAAATTGGAACAGGTACATTATTTTAATAAATGCAATCAGGACACATGTTTGTCTCAAAATATTATTAGGCAGCATGGTGTCAGTTAAAATTCTCACTGTGAGTTTATCCAAAAGAACGAAAAAAAAAAAAAAAAAAACTTGGAGCTAGACATTCATTAACTTCCTGAGCAAGCTGTGTTTTGATATGCAAAATTAACAACAGCAGAGTTTGTCTTGGTAATTAAAGAGTTACAAGGGCTTGCAGAAGTGCTTAGTCCTTAAGATCACCCACAATATCAGCTAGCTGTGTTTAGCAAAAGATTTCTTCTGCAAGTCATGCAAACCTCTCCCCTCCCCTCCATCAAGCCTTCGTCCTGCACAGAAGCGAGCAGGGAAGTTCCATTCGTATCTAGGAGCTGTCTATATGTTGGATGTCCTTAACTTGGGGACTACCTGTATTCTTTATATGAGTAAATTCAAATTAAACCACAAGCTTAAAACACCCTCTCTGTATCTATCCTTTCTGGTAGTTATAAATCCCACCTGTAAACAATATCAACTTGCGAAATTCTTGCCAGGTAAACAGTTGCTATATATGTGTTTTAGTCAGTACAGTATATATTTGCCATTGGCCTGGAATTGTAATTTAGTACTGCAACTGGCAAACAGGACAACCATTGTTATTGTTGGGAAACCTATACTGCACTAAATACAGTGTTTTTTTTTAAACATTCTTTATTTAAAATTTTTCAAAACAAAAGACAATAAAGACCGCAAAAGAGGCATAGTAAATACAGTGTTTAATATTGATTTTTTATTTTTTCTTTGTCATTAGGAAAGCTAGTTTGAATGTCCTCACTTCTTGGCTTGCCCCAATCATATGGGATGGAATTTATGACTTAAAAATTTTAAATGAACAACATAAGGACACGAAGATTGGACTGTTCGTATTTGCTGTGAAAAAGTAAATATAAGTGAATATGGTAATTTATGTGTGATACCTCACATTCATAAAGTATTGAGCAGCTGAAATATTAGAAACATATAGAAACAATGTAAAAAAAGTAGCAAAAACACATAAAAACATAAAAAACTATTTGCCATTATTTTAATTTAAAAAGCGGATTTTTATGTTTTCTAGTCGAGTTCAGAAAACTTAATACCGATCTGCTTTATAACATATAAAACCATGTGGGAGTGATAAAGTAAAATGATGATGGTGATTCAGGAATATAGGATTATGTTTTTATGTTACATAATTACATAGTTACAAAGTAGGTTAGGTTGAAAAAAGACATTAAGTCCATCAAGTTCAACCACTAGGGAAATAAACATATCTCTGATATAAAACCCTATAAGACATAGTTGGTCCAGAGGAACAATTTGCTTCAACAGGGGAAAAAATTCCTTCCTGATTCCATGAGGCAATCGGATATTCAGTGGATCAGCAGTCACTGTTATTTTTACTTTAAAGCCTTGATACCCAGTTATATTCTGTGCTTCTGAAAAAACAGGCAGCTTTTTCCTAAAGCAATCTATAGTAGTTGCTGAAACTACTTCCTGAGGGATCTGATTCCACATTTTCAAAGACCTTACAGTGAAGAATCCCTTCCTTATCCGGAGCTTAAACTTCTTTTCCTCCAGACGCAAAGAGTGCCCGCTTGTTCTTTGTGATGATCTCAAAGTGAA
>NC_092865.1:22358425-22411447 GCF_032062135.1 Pyxicephalus adspersus | reverse complement strand
TTGTTTGACAACTTCTGTCTTTCTTGAAGCCATGCTGACTATCACTTATATTATTATTTTCTAGCAGAAACTCCTCTATGTGGCTCTTTATCAAATTCTCTAAGACCTTTCCAACTATGGATGTTAATTTAACGGGTCTGTAGTTACCAGGTAACGACTTTGCTCCCTTTTTGAAGATAGGAACCACATTGGCCTTACGCCAATCCATGGGTACCTTGCCAGTGACTATAGAGTCTCTAAAAATTAGAAATAAAGGCTTTGAAATAACTGAGCTAAGCTCTTTGAGGACATGTGGATGTAATCCATCAGGTCCTGGTGCTTTGTCAACCTTAATTTTTCCCAGCTGTTTCCTAATCACATTGGCCTTACGCCAGTCCATCGGAACCTTGCCAGTGACTATAGAGTCTCTAAAAATTAGAAATAAAGGCTTTGAAATAACTGAGCTTAGCTCTATGAGGACATGTGGATGTAATCCATCAGGTCCTGGTGCTTTGTCAACCTTAATTTTTCCCAGCTTTTTCGGAATCATATCAATTTTGAGCCATTGTGACTCATTTAAGGCAGTGACATTGCTATTATGAATTTGGACTTGAGCTCTGCCATTTTCCTTCGTGTACACAGAGCTAAAAAAAGTGTTTAGTAAATCTGCCTTGTCTTTATCCCCAGTTACCAACCCAGCGACATCCTTTAAGGGGCCACCAAGCTCAGATCTGATCTTTTTGCTATTATTATATTTGAAAAAGTTTGGCGGGTTTGCCTTACTTTCTTTTGCAATCTGTCTTTCATTTTGAAGTTTTACAAATATGTAGCCATTTACAAAGTTAAGACCTTAAAACCTATCAAATCCCAAAAACAAAAATACTGCAAGAAAAAAACTGTAACATTTAAGTCCTTAGAATGTGTGACTGCTTTAGTTAGCTTTAGTTTAGCTTATAACTTTATTTTTGCTAGGGTGGTCTTACCAGTAAAACCTGTTCTGTCCTTAGGTGACAAACTTGCCTACTGCAACTAAGAACTGTCACTTTAGAATAGGCATAGACTGAACTAAAAAAACAAACATCATCTCCATAACATGGGGGGGGGGCTGTCCTGTAGCCCTCAGAGATAACAAAATAAATCTAACTATTAACAGCCACTAAAGGCAGAGTACATGGTAAGACATTAGATCTGGATTTTGGGCAGGGTCAACAGGCAATGTTCATTTAGGATAGTTACCAGCCAGAAGTGTAGGAAATAAAAATTTTTAAAAATTTGTTGGAATGTATATAACTTCATATAAAATCATTTCAGGCTCATAGTTTTTAAGTTTCTCTGTGTTTCACTATTTGAAATTTTAGAAAAATGGGTAATGGTTTCCTTTTAGGTTACTTGATACTCTTGAGCTACAGACACACGTCCAATGGTTCTTGCCCGATATTTTGGCTCAGGGCTGATGTTGGATGAGAATCTGGAGTGTGTACAGCACCAGTCGTCCATCCTCCGAACGAGCGTCCTGGCGGATCCTTGGACGGTGGACGACGAACGATCCTAATGCAAGGGAAGGGGGAGAGCGCGCAGCAGGGTGTCGCTCCATTGCTCTCCACCTCCCCTCCCCATAGAGCAGAACAGTGCTGTATGTACATCATGCATCGTGCAATCCTTAGTCGTTGGAAAGGATTGTGAAAGATCCTTTCCAACGACAATAATTGCACGTGTGCATGCAGCTTTAGGTTATATTGTTATTTATGTTATCATCCAATAAATGCAACATACAATTATTGATTTAGTACTATGCAGCTTTATTTATTATCACTTTTGTTTGTTCTTTTAAACATTTATTTTCTAATAATTTTTTTTAAGGTACATTCAATTTCTTGGTCCATTCCTGGAATCAGCAGAACATTTCTTCATGGTTGGTCATAATGTTACATATTATGTTTTTACTGACAAAGTGGGTGATATAGTTAAGCCCAAAATGGGTGATGGTCGCAATTTACAGCTGCACGAAGTCACTGCTGACATAAGATGGCAAGACGTGTCCATGCGACGGATGGAAATCCTAACCATTATAACAAAGGAGCAGTTGCCAAACAAGATAGACTACTTGGTATGTGCTGATGTGGATATGGTCTTTAATGACCATATGGGGGTGGAAATCCTTAGTGACCTATTTGCAACACTTCACCCAGGCTTATTCCTTGCTGAACCACAAGCATTTACATATGAGCGGCGAAATATTTCAGCTGCTTATATACCATATGGTGAAGGGGACTTTTATTACATAGCAGCATTGTACGGTGGGAAGGTGGAAGAAATCCACAAGCTGAGTACGGCTTGCCAGAATGGGATCAAGGAGGACAAGAAAAAGAACATTGAAGCTGTCTGGCAGGAGGAGTCCCATTTTAACAGATATTTGGTATACAATAAACCTACCAAGGTGCTTTCTCCAGAATATCTGTGGGACACAAGATTGGTCAATGGCGAATTTATTAAAAAGAGGAGATTCTTAGCAGTGCATAAAAACCAGAAGGAAGTAAGAAACTAAAATTTTATGACCATTTTACATAAGTACCAGACAAAAAAAAAACACATGTGGGACTTTTTGGGCAGCTTCAAATCAAATTAACATGATTCTCATCACTACAATTGCTTTAAAAACATACACAAATATTATTTTTATTGTTGAATATTAAAAACAGTTAAAAATAAGGCATACACTCATGTATTTGTTATATTAATTACAACAATAGACTTGGAATCTCTAGATGAACATTATTATATGTAACATTTACGTATATACCATGTCTCGCTCTAGGCTTCAGTCAGCTCTAAATACTTTTTGTTTCATTGGTAAGAGAGATGTACAAAAAAATAGAGCTTTTTGTGACTGAATACATTGTGAATAAAGGAGAAAATAATAAAATAGTTTTCTTTTACACATGATTGTTGGGGTCTGGAAAATCAAGTTCCTACTTAAAGAATCATAAGATGGAAATAGTAAATAAATGACAACCATACATTGTAAGGAAAGAACAAATCCAGGTTATTATATGGTTCATTTGGTGTCTACCTGGCATGCATTACTTCAGTGCTAGCTATTTACTTGTTTGGTAGGGAATAGCAAACAATTACATCCTCAAACAGCTATCTTGGCCATTTGGTTTGGTTTAAGAGTTGTTGGAGTTATAATTGGCTAAAAAAGTTGAAGGGTGTTAGTGTGATGGAGAGAACTAGCAAATGTTCTTAGTCAAGTACTGTAGAGAGAATTATTGGCCCTATGCAGCTTGTTATAACCAGCATGACAGAAATTTTAGTCCCTCAAATTTTAGAAGTCCAGATGAAAGGGGACACTTTGACATACTTTAAACATGAGAAACATGCTTGATCAGTCAAAAACAAAACACTTATAAGAGATGTTGTTTATTTTACCTAGGAGATGTTTCAAGTATCAATGTTTCAAATAAGTATGTGATTCCATTGCATAAACACTGATTCCCCCTTAGGGAATAGGAAGCATCATATGTATGGGCAATTTCTTGCATTTGCCATGGGACATGCACTCTGATTTTGTATTTCTTCGACAGGTATTGGAGATGTACACAAAAAGAGCTTTTTGTGACTGAATACATTGTGAATAAAGGGGAAAATAATAAAATATTGTTCAACTGATTCCCAACTTAAGGGGCATTTTTCCCACTGAAACCTAATGAAGTGGTTTTAGCTGGAGTTCTCTGGGACCAGGAAATATTTTTAAAGGTTGCTCTGAGGTAAAAGGACTGAGAAAGGTTGGTCTATAGGTTCCCACTTTTATGGTATTTGTAAACCCTAAGCATAATTTTTTTGTTGCATCTGCTTAATATTGGCAAAAATACCTGCACTTTTTGAATTACAAAAAAAAATCCCAATGCTAAGATATAAGAGGTGAATATACCCTTTGGGGTGAAGCACATGTTTGCTAAATGTAAAACTAAACTATACATTCAGCTGACTTCTAAAATAAGCCTAACCACCTAAAGGTAACATTTGACCAAAATGGGGGAACCCCTTGAAATAACTTTCAGGTCTTCAGGAAGCCCCCACTATAATTACAGTATATTCATATGGTGGTCAGTTGGAAGAATCCCTTTTACATTGCTGACCATTGGAAAGAATGTCACAGATAGTAGAAAAGATCACTGGTGTCAGTTAAACTGACCCAAGAGTCACAAAATGCTCATTGCTCAGGGACCCCCTAGCAATCTCTGGAGGAATCCTGGTTGAGAAACACTGGTCTAGATTGTTCGTTCCAAAGCACTTTACCCTAAACTCTGACTTTTCAACAACCTAAAACTTTAGCTAACCTTATCTATAAAGTAAATATTAAGCCAAACTTTTTTTTGTTTCAGATAGATAGATATTAGAGACAATTATTTCCAATTCCTTTCCACTCTCCCCCTGAACTTTCACCCTTTCAATTCTGGATCTAGACACATCAGCTTCAAGACAAATCTCCTCTCCTCCCCATAGCCTTGTATACTGAGGGTTGATGACTCCCAAGAAGGGAAATTCCGCCAGAAATAGCTGACAGAAGGACAATGGCACAACCAATGGGAGGCCAGCCAAGGTGGGGAGCATGTGCCCACAGAGAGGGCTCTGAGTGCCCCCTCTGGCAGGTGTGCCATAGGTTCACCACCACTGCTCTAGGCGTTCTCTTTCAGTTCCTATTAAAAATAATGACTTGTTCTAGCATCTAGTGGCCAAACTCAAAATTGAACAGCCATCACAATAGTAAAAACTATTTCTCTAAGCGAAAATATGAACGAATCTAGAGTGGACAGGGAAATATATTAATCAAAATCATTTACCATAATCACTGGAAAATTCACATGGTGCAATCACTGTGCTTTAAAACCAAAGAAAGGTGAGCCAGGGAAATATCCATGCCAACCCTCAAGGATCATTCTAAAGGTGGGAGGAAGGTCAAATACAGGTATGAATGAGGAAATGAGGAAGATTATAAAAGAACATTTATGTAATATATATCAATGTACTTACTTAGGAGTCTGTGGGCGAATGATAATTTTCAGCAATATTGGTTACTTGAATGAGTCTGAGTATTGATTGATATGATGGTGTGGGTTGAAGGTAGTTAAGAGACGATAGCTAGGAAGGTATAATATTGATATTAGATTACTAATATGTTTAGAAGGTTATTTTTAAGGATTATCAATTACATATGGATGAAAAAGGATATGTATACTCACATAGATAGAGGCATGTTGCACTCACATGCTTAATTTAAACGTAACACTGGATTCTTGAATGTCTCTTAATTCTTATTAGTGTGTCCAAATTAAATAGGAACTGTGTAAATAATTTGAACATGGTCAGTACTTAGAGGTTATTCTTAGTAGAATAGGAGTTAAAGTAAAGGATTGGGACAATGTTGTCCTACAGTCTATTTATTTGAAGGAATTAAATTACTTACTTACTTTCGAGCAAACAGAGAAAGGTGGACTTACAATTCACAGTATTATGTTCACCATAAACATTGGAATAAAAATAATGAGATATATAATGTAACACTTACATAAATCGTTGGTGGTTTAGGGTGAGGTGAAGGACGGGACGCCAGCAGCCATTCTCAGAGAGGACTGCAGCTATCGGCGTCTTGTCTTTAAATGAAGTGAACTTGATGATGGCATGTTTACAAGATCCCGCTGACTCGCATGATCTTGTGAGATTTGGATATTAGGGCATATACTTCCACTTTTACTTTGTTCAGATATGATTTGGATGAGAGAGCATATACTTCCGCCCTTCTTTCATTAGGCAAAAGTTATTAGATAAAAATTACTGTCTATCACGTCTATCCAGAATAATGTAGATGTATGTTAGATTCATAGAATAGTGATATAGTTTAATACGTGTTTTCAAAGAGATAGTAAAAGAAAAGAAAAGGATAGAAAGACGAATTAGGATTAAATATATATATATATATATAGATATATATAGGGGTGAATATTATATATTGTGTCTTGTATTTGTTAGCAATTGTTATTGTTTCCTCATTTTTGTGATCTCAACAATCCCCTGAAGAAGCCTTACTGGTGAAATGTGGCGGGGGCTTTGGACAAGCTTAGAATTGTGATCACTTTTCACAAAGTTTGAACATATTAGCATAAGATAGTAGTTAGAATAGTTAGAATAGTAGTTCTATGTTAGCAATAGGACCACTATAATTATTGATAAATGTTTGTATTTCTATTTGCCTTAAAAGCCTACCCACTTCTCTATCCTTGATTTATAATCATTACCTGGCAGGGACTCAGATGCACCAATACATATAGTTTCAAAGGGTCTCCAATGGTTTCAGGTCTAGGAAATGTAGAGGCCAGTTAATAGTATCAATGCTTTTATAATCCAGGAACTGCTTGCCGCATGGAGCTAGGCATTGCCCTGCACAAAGAGGAACGCAGGCCCCACTGCACCGACATAAGGTCTGACAATGGGTCTAAAAAAATTCATCTCAGGTGCATGTGAGACACCTTCCAAAGATATGTGACACCAGACGATCATTGACCCTCTGTCACGCTGGTCATTCTATATGATATACACCATGGCATCCCCAGATTTTTTTTTACATCTGTCCCATTCCAACCTGTTAAATGTACCGGGGTCCAGTGGTGTACCTGATAATTTTGTTGTACTTGCCAATCCAGCAGAGCTGTGAGCACAGGTCCCACTTCATGATGTCAGGCCCACATGCCACCTTCATGGAGACGGTTTGGTCAGAAACAGTAACACAAGTAGCCCACTGGAGGTCATTTTGTAGGGTTCTGGCAATGCTACTCCTGCCCTTCGCTGCACAAAAACCTAGGTTCTGGTCTTGCAGCTGGATTTCTGCCCTTCTACTGCTTTTTCAAGATCTCCTTGTAGAAAGGGGCCTGTCTCCTAGTATCCTATTAATGGATGACTGGTCATGGCTGCATGAGACTGTACTAGGAGACACAGCAAAACTTCCTAAAGTGATTTGTATGGATGTGCCATCCTGGGAGATCTGGACTACCTGTGCAATCTGAGAGGGCTGCAGTTACCACCTCATGCAACCACACAGTACCAGTAGTAGTATGCAGGACTGATGATAAATACATTTGGAAAAATATGGGGAGATTAATGGTCTGTGGTAAAACCATTCCCTCCTTGGAGGTTGGCTTGTTGTTACCTCTCCTGTTATATGTTTTTGCTTTAATTTGCACCAAATCAGGTAAAATTGATTTACAATCACTTATGCTTCCTAACTGGACAGATTGATATCCATGAAGTTTTATTCTATTGATGTTATACTGTGTTGATTGAGTGTTTCATTTAATGTAGTAGTGTTTAGTTTAATGTCTGAAGGAAGTTCTTACTACACATACCTAGACATTAATGTGGAACTTTCATTAAAAAAAATATGAACACGTACTTTTATTTTCAAAAAGCCCTCAATCCCTCGGCAAATTCGATTCCGGACGATCCTGCATTTTCCCCGATTCCTTTTTCCTTCGGCAGCGGACATTGCCATATTCCTCTGTCTGAGTTCTCCTGAGTTCTTCGCATCATTTGATGATGTTTTGGTGAACATCATTGGTGATGTTTCTTCCTGGAGATGTAAAAAAAGGTACCAATCCCACTGCGAATTGGCAATTGTTTTCTTTACGTTCCGGGAAAGCTCCTTTGGGAATGCGCAGAACAAGCAGCCTGAAGCCTCCTGGGATATGTGGCGTATCTATCTCAGGAGACTTCGGGTTTCCTCTTCACTCTTTACTGTTGCAAAACAGTACACCTTCACAAAACAAACACATTTTTTCATTATTTAAAAGGGTTAAATACCGATAGTGGATGCAACTGCAGCTAGTAAAATTTATCAGCAGGTGGCAGCAGAGTAGCTGAGAAGATCCTTGCATGTTACAGGTGATGAGCCCTTTTTAAATTTAATAAAATTTTCAAATTTGCTGCTTTGAGTAATTTTTCATAAACATTTTATTGTCAGGCTTGATGTGGTCTGATAAAGTAAATTTAACAACATTCAAAGCTGTTAGAGGACCCTGATAAATCTTCACACTGAATGACTATTCTAAAATTCTAAAATAAGGTCATCGCTTTTGTTAGATTGTTGAACAGCGTCAAGAGCAGCAAGACACCTGACTGAGAGCATCCAACATTGTGTTAGGCTTAAGAACACAGCATTACTTATTACTTTAATAAAATTTAGGGACTGAACTCAAAAAGATTTCCTTTGTTACAGGAAACATCTAGAAATGTTCATTGTGCTAATGTTGTAAACTGTACCTGCACCCTGGAAGATTTATGTTTTGTCCCAAGAGAATTAGCAGTAGTATGTGAGTGTGCCTAAGTACTCTGCCTACAGCTTCATATCTGTAATCTGCAGTGAGAAAACTAAGGAACTGCTGCCTCTGAAAGCTAGTCTCATGAGATTTGCAGTAAGATTTACTATTGTGCTTCTAACTGTTCTTCTTGCTGGGGGTTCTGACAAAGAGAAATCAAAGTCCTGCCTGATGATTTTGAATCTAAAAGCATCCCTTAGGATGGGAATAAGCAATCCTACACAACAACAACAGCTAGCACCTCCTAAATAACCAGCATTTGCAAATTTGACAGTGGGCAGCATTGAGTGTGACTGAACCACTGCTGCCTAATTCATGGCCTTTTGAGCTGCCAAGCTTTTTTTCACATTTAGCAGTATATACGACATGAAGCGTTTTCTCCGATGCAGTGGTTCAGTAGTGTGAACTTGCGGTAACCACATCACAACCTCATTGCTAGTCTGAACATATTGCTGTAAATGGCTTCTATGTTGTGGCCTGAATACATGTCAGTGCAGGCTTCTTTAGAATGAGGTACCAGAATGACAGACAGAGTTTTTAACTGAAGAAGCATCATAGATGAACACAAAGGACACAGACACATTGGTAAGTTGGCACACATGGGGTGAGAAGAGTCTCAGGGATCACAAGAAGGTGCAAGAGTCACGGGAAGGCACATGGATCCTGCGGTATGGGTGACCAGCACTATGGTAAGTGACGTGTGGCTCAAACTTTTAGTAATACAATGCTATGTCATTAATGTGAGCACCACAGTTGTCTACTGGGAATTGTCTATTGATTGGTCACAGTGTAGGCTCCCTAGGGAAACATCTGGAAGTGACCATGCACAAGAGATAGACCCTGGAGGAGGAATGCAGGAGCAGTGGTGAATGTGACACTTTCAAAGGGTGACTTATAATAAATCTAACAGGATATTGTCTGGGTCCCTTGAACCACCCTATGTTGTTTCCTAGCCTTTTTGTCACATCATCTGCAAAAAAACGTTCTTCCGTGTTTATTTTTACATAAATTTGCATGTTTTTTGATAGCAAATATTTACAATAATGAAAGCAGAAAGATGGCAGACATACCTAACAATTGCTAATAAACACAGTTTTCAGAGGTTTTGTCTGTTGTCACTTAGGAAATCAAATGAAATCTTGTAAGTATCTGAATTTACCTAAAGTAAACAAAAATGTCATTTAATATGAATGCCTTTTTCTAATAAAAAGTTAACAAACCTTTTTGTAACCATATGGTGTTTATGAATAATTTATTACCATGGACTGCACATAGGTATCACAGCTTTGCAGCATGCATGATTTATAAGTGCACTGTTTGCAATTAAAAGGTGACCCCCTGTAAGAATAACAAAAGTAATATTGTGATAGGGTATAGACAGAAAGTACCTGGACCCTTAAAGGATATTAAACTTTTAGACAAATTCTGTTATCCATTGTGCCCCCTTCTGTCATGCTTAAATACCCACCCTATCCCTCCTCAGATGCATACTTACCTAGAGGCACGCTCCCTATTTTGTTTAAATGCTGATATATAAAGTAATATATGATATAGTGATATATATATATGATGTAATATATGATATATAATATAGTGATATATGAAATTATATATGATATAGTGATATATGAAGTGAAATACCTTTTTAGATCTAGTCTGTGTGAATAGTTTATTTGCTTACTTGGCAGAATCCACAAGCAGTTAAATTCTTCAATGATACCTAGAAGTTGAATCAAACATTTTACTTTAAACAAGTGCAGTAAAGCGGCAAGTTTTGCAGTCTTTTGAAGTATAAGAAAACAAATACTTTCCCAAGCTTTTTTTCTGGGATAAAAAGTGAAAATATCTGAACACAACAGTTGGGTTGGTAATGTCTAGCAAGAGATTGTGCTAGGAAACAGCTATGGAAAACAAAGCAATACACATAAAAGAAAAGGGGTGCTGTGGCAGCAAAGTCCTGCTGTTTGTAAACATTCAGCATCATCCTGGCTGTGTCTGTGCATTACAGCCTTATAGACTTGTATGGGGTTTCTAGATGGATAGTAACAAAGCCATTACCAGCCCTACAGAAGTAAATGGGACTGTAATGCATAGGAGCAACCAATGGCACTTTAAATAGAAATCCAGAGGAACAGAACTAGTGATTTGGAAGTAACACCATTGTTTTTATTCCTGTCTGTGTTCTGGCTGGGGAGAATTCAGTTAATTTGTCCTAGTTATCATTTGTAGTGCAGAAAATGATAGCAGATTTATATTTCAGGTGAAAATTTGTTCAGGGTTCAATAGGGGGGTCTTTCTTTAGATAGATGTCCCCATACTTCTTCTTGTATCTCTGGAAAAGAAGTCAAGAGAAAAATGTTGCCAATGGGTAAGAAAAACAAGAGTCCTAACAATTCCTTACTGAACGTAGAAAACATTTTGCATGCACTTTAACAATCATTTCTATTTTATATCAAAACAAGTTTCAATTTAATAAAAAGAGACATAAAATGTGTGGGAAAAACAATATCTAAGATCCGAGGCAAAGAGTTTAAGTTGATTTTTTTCCTGGGCTTAAATTGCCTGCAACTAGTAGCATGGTCTTTTGAAAGATATGTACACTTGTAATGATTTTTGGCTCCCAACCAGCTACAGCAACATATCTGTAGCATCACTTGACTACAAAAAAAAGTTGTGTATGTCCACCACATAATAGTCATTTACATAATTTTTGGCTATTGTTATATTTGCAGAAATCATTTCATAGTAAATGCATATAAAGTCTTATCAGCCAGATTAGAGTAAGTGCTCCAGGAGTTTATGTCAAAGTAATACACTATGAGCAATTAAACTGATTCACTTACATGGATTTCATTGATAGCTACTTTAGATGGAGTGTAGCCAATTTGTATATTGATGGCATCAATAGAACAACAATATTTGCTCCTGCAACCCTATCTATGAAAAGCAGCTGTATTTTTTGGGCATGGAGTCAACACTGTTCTCTTTATCTACAGATGTTAAAAATCACTTGATGCATATAAAGCAACATTTAATTGTATTGCTACCTTAGGCACCAAGAATTCACCTTTTACTTTGTTGTAGACTAAAGCATTAGATTCCAAGTTCAAATGTGTGTCCCTCTATATTTCAACAAATACCAAATAAGCATTTACATGGTTCTACTTCTCCAGTTTCCTGTGCACCTAAAAATGCTGCTGAACTGCAAAACTATGGCAGAAAAGGTCTCAAAACACTGCACAAAATCATGGAAAGGATGTACAGTTCTTTGCAATAAAACAACAGGGGTGGAAGGCTTTAAAGAAGATCTGTAGTTTTAAAAAAATGCATATCAAATATAAAGATGGTTATTCCATTAAAATATTTTTTTTTTTACCATTGTAAATAGTACAAATATGAGAGTTAAAGATACAATATAGAGTAATGAAATATATGCAGAAAATAGGTATCTGAATGAAAAAGTAGCGTGGCTCGGATCCAAATGAAAAACTACAAAGAGAATCCTTATTTAGAAAAGAAAAGCCATGCGGTCAAGAATTTGTTTCCTGAATAGCAAAGGCATGACTACAGACGTTTAGGAAATAAAACAACCTGGGAATATGTATTGCTGTAATGTATATAAGCTATGCATTGTACAATGTGTATTTTTTATTGTCTTGAGAGACTCCCCCCCCCCTCCTTTTTCCACTCCCTCTTTCTCTCCGTGCTTTTTCCCTGTTTTTCCCCTTCCCCCCTCTTTCTCTTTGGTTCTTAAAAAAAGTTTACAAAATGTTGACCTCCGGGAGGCCGTTTTATGCAGATGTCTCATCTACCAGTAAATATGATGTTCAGTATATTGTTGATGGCTGGTCATCTGTATGCTTTGACTTATGTTATGCTATTTTTTGTAATGTTCACTGTTGGTTTCCTGGATGTCAAATTTAAAAATAAAGATAAAAAAAAGAAATAAAACAACAACAGATACCAACATACATATTAACTGCCCTGGCGGTCTAAATAATGAGTATTTTTAAATATAAAAGCAGTGCATTTCAAAATACTCATTATTTGTTAATTTCCCACCTGGTCCCGCCTACCAGCCCCACGGTCCCGCGCTACAGCCAAAGGCTGTACATCCCCAACGTGGCCTTACATCCCCAACGTTCACACGCTGGGGACCGATCGCCGGGGGAAGCAGATGCCGGGCATCTCTGGAGGACACCACGAGCATTGCTGGAGGACACCGCTGGAATGTGGGAACCAGGTAGGACTTTAAAACTCCCTGGCAATTCCACCAGTGTGGCTTGGGGGCTACCTCTTTTGGCACTGAAAATTAACCCTGAGCCACACTTAGGAATACCGTCAGCGAGGTAAATGAAAATTAGTTAGCAATTTATATGGCAATTAGTGGCAATTCATATAGTGAGTTTATTGTTCCTTTGGAAGTGTATAAGCCTTTAAAATTTCCAGTCAAAACCACTGTTAGCAGGACAGAAAGTAAAGAAAAAATCTTTCAAATAAAATCCCAAATAGAAGTAAAACCTTGTAAATATATTTTGTGACCAGGTAGTACCCTAAAAATGTACCTTTTGTGTGAAGTTCCTCCAGAAAAAATAGTTATGAACTTCATGATATGTAAGGGTGCTTTGAACCAGAGTCCGGCAACAGGTGGAAAATTTTGGTGGTCTGCGGCTTTGACCTGTGCACCTTCTAGGAGAAGGACCCTGCAGGGAGGGCGCACCGGCTTGAGCTGTGGACCATGTCCCACATACATATTGCAGGCTCAGGGCGGTGGGTGGGTTGTGACTCTGGCCTGGGACGGGAGAGTGGGCAAGTTCTGGCATCATGACGTCACTATGGGGGAAGTTTCTTCCCCTTTGAGTGACACCCGGCTCCCTGCTCGTGTGCAGTCTGGAGCCGATAAATTTAGTGGTTTGTGGGTCCGAAAAGGTTGGCGACCACTGCTTTAAACCACATAGTTGTATAGCTGCAGTGCAATATTAAGGAGGAGGAAAATTACCATTCCCTCATTCCCATGACCGTGCCAGCATCTTCATCCACCATGATTTTGGCTATCTTGACTGGCCAGGCCAAAATGATGAAACTTCTCCTATTCGCACGGATAAATGCTAAGAACGTAAACTAAGCTAGGAATGTGTATCTCAGTGTACGTTGCATAGAAGATTGCAACATGTTGCTACAAGTTTGTGACAAAGCATATCTCTCCCACAATAAACTACGTTTTTATTTTTTTAACTTTAATTTCACTTTGAGCAACTGATGCCTCTAACTGAGAGTTTTAGAATGAGATTTGGTGATCTAATTTCTTTGCTGTTTTCGGCTTGTGTTGAAGACTTTGACATGAGGAAGCAAAGACCTGCTAAGTACTGTAAGTCAGTCATGGAGAAAGATTAGCTACCTTAGGGACACAGACAATATACTTGAGTAGTCCTTTGCTTTCTGCTTGCCTTTTTTTGGCATGTATTACAGAGTTCAGTTTGGTGTTTTTTATATTTATAGCCTTAAAGACCACCTCCTACACCCTCAAGTTCCAGTCTAGCTGGGCAATAATAAAAAGGAGCCAATGGTCCATCCTGAAAGAATCCATCCCTATTTTAACAGTCATATAGATCACTTAACAACTCATCTAGAAATTCTGTTGCAAAGATAACTATCTAATTCATGTTTGTAAAGAAGTTGAGAAATTAGGGAATTATTGTAAGATTTTTGAGATTGCAACCACTAGATCCTGGTTAGAACCTGGGTTAAGAGGACTCTTAGTGGGACATGTTTGTGTCCTATGTTGTCTAATATGTCATATCTTGTCTAAGGGATGACAACTTAACTCAGTTGGAGTGAAAACTGGTGGTTGTGGAGGCCATCTGAGTTCAGTGAAATCATTGTTATGTTCAAGAAGATGGATGTAATGTGGTCATAATAGGATGGACATGGTCAGCAGCAATATTAAAGCTTAACCAAACCAAAAATAAAAAAAATCATACTCCCTTTTAATTATGTAGATCCGTCAATCCATTCAGAAGTTTCCTCGATCGAGTCCCTTGTCGTCTCAGTATCATCCTTTGACCTGGCACATTGGAAGCGCGGGGTGATTCCACCTTCTTTGGCCTTCGTCCTCCTTTGTACATCATCTGACCTTGCACTGCACAGGCACAAGATCAAGTGATGTAGATGGGGAAAAAAGAGTGCTAATCTCACTGCGCATATGTAAGATCAGTATTTTTTTTCTTATTAAAGAAAAGGCCCCTTCTGCACATGCCTGAGCCTCCCAGGATGCGTGATGCATGTATCCTGGGAGGCTCTGCGCACCCATTCTGTCTTAATTGTCAAAGACAGGAAGAAGAATTGCTTCACTTTTTTTTTTAAAAAAAAGAAAGTGTGTTGCATTTAAACAAAAAAAAAAAAAAGTAATTTTTAATTTATATAAAAGAGTCCAATATCCACCACTACAATATACCACCACCAACAGCCTAAACTGTTTGTACATGAAAGAATGGATTTATGCTTTCATGTTGCTGACAACAAATTTTGTCCATACCTGCCGATCATTACAGCAGAATTCAGTAACACATGGCTCAGTATTAGTTTATTGGTGTTCAAAAATAGGAATATTCAACTGTCATCCTCGAGGGTCTGGTGCAATCAAGATTTTGGTGCAGTATTTGGTTTTGAATATGGTTTGGTATAAACAAAAACCTTTTATGACTCTTCCTAACCCATTCCATACTTAATTTACAGCTGACTGTTAAGGAAATTGCAAAATTTTTTTTTGGTTTCTGGGCCTCAAGGACTGATGTTGAGGACCCTTGCTCAATGATGTGCTCCTGACACTGCGGCAAGTTAGATACCCACACCATATATTCGTTAAAATTACATTTCTTTATTAAGGTTACCAGTGAAAAACCTAACATACAATAGAAGTAACTTATGAACAAATGCTTTTTTTCACTGAATCAAAATGAGGCAGAGGTAATTTCACCCATGATGCATTAGATGTATGGGTGTTTGACCAATGGTGTTTGCAGAGAGATATGATGTTTGCAGAGTGATAAAGAATTAATATACTAGATCTTGGAAAGTGAATAGATGATGACACGTTTCATAGAACAAAGTCTGCTTCATCAGATAACACTTAATAGATGATATGAATTAATAAAAAAAATAATTAATAAAAATATACATTTATAAATATTAACAATTGAATATTTAATTTCCTTGATCCTAGCTTTCCTTCAAGATTCTAGGGTAGAAAAATTGTACACAGTAGTAAAGTTATATTTTAGGTCAACTTTGTATCATTTTGATGTATTTGTTTTCTATGATTGTAACTAGTGTTGGAGTTTAAATTCGAGTTGTCCTTATATTTGAACCGAATATGGCTGTTCGAATACGGATAGACCCGACCTGAAAAAAATGAGATTCGACGGCAAAAATTTGGATAAACAAAAATGTAAAAAATGTGTTAAAAAAATTGTTGAATAATTTATTGAGTGTTTGTGTTTATTTACCTATTTTTTTTTACAGGTTATCCTACAATTACATGATAGCTCTTACTCTGTAACACACTTTTCAGCACAGTAATATTATGATACATTTGTTTCATTTTTTTTCTTAAGCTACGTACACACGTCAGATTTTTATCGCCCGATAATCGGCATGGGCCAATTATCGGGCGAAAATCTGCCGTGTGTACAGTCGGTGTCGTCCATCTTCCGGACGACCGACCTGCCGGATCCACGGACGATGGACGACGACCGATCCTAATGAAAGTGAAGGGGAGAGCGCGCAGCAGGGTGCCGCTCCGTCGCTCTCCCCCTCCCCTCTCCATAGAGCATCAACGGTGCTGTATGTACAGCACCGTTCATGCATCGTGCACTCCCTTGTCGTTGGAAAGGATCGTGAAAGATCCTTTCCAACGACAAAAATTGGCAGTGTGTACGCAGCTTTAGCCACTGCCAGAAAAATGTAACACATGTATCATATTACTGTGCTGGAAAGTGTGTTACAGAGTAAGAGATACTTGTGAGGCATCTTCTCAATGATTGCAGCCAAGTCTGAGTGCGATTCCCGGGGTACTACAGGTTAATTAACCTGTAGTGCCCCAGGGATCGTGGTGGAGCTGCAGAGTTTATCTGCAGTTCAGTTCCCACGGTCACATGACAGTCACAGCTGTGACTGCAGGTGATCCCAGGGGCACTACAGGTTAATTAACCTGTAGTGCTCCAACGATTGTAGTGGAACTGCAGAGTTCATCTGCAGTTCTGTATCCGTGGGAATACAGGTGATCCCCGGGCACTAGAGGTTGAATGGGGAAAAGTTTCCCCATTCATCACATCTAGTGCCCTGTGTTCTTGGATAGAGAAAATCTATCCAAGAACACATACAGCTAGTAAAGGGGTGCAACAGCAACCTGAATTCTCTTGCAGGCCCTTAATAGTCCCTAAAAATAACCCAAATTCTCCCACTATTGACTTCAATGGTGTTCGAATTCGGCATTCGATCACCAAAACAATATCTCACTATTCGATCGAATAGCTGTTGAATCAAATAGTGAGGTATTCAACCAACACTAATTGTAACATTAGATTAGAGGAGGAACAATTGATAAAGGTCTCTCCTTTGATACAGCCTGAACTCAGTCCGAGAGCACTCAGTGAAAGTACAACTCTTTTATGAATTAGATATTTAGAAAAAAACACAATAATTAGCACATCTTTTTACACTTACATTTTTCTTACCTTTCTAAATCACTTTAATTCCTAGTTTATCTAAAAAATTCCTAACAGGAAGATGAAAATGCTCCTACAAAGACATTATTTGAAAGTAGTTCCAACGCTGCTAGTGCTGTTTATTGTGGCATTCTAGTAAGTAGTTTTTTCTTTTATTACAATATTGCATTTACATATACATGTTTTGTGCAGTTTATATATGTGTGAATTAAGATGCTTTATCACATCAAAAAACATCTTGTGCTTTTTTTTTTTTTAATTGAAAGTTTCACCTTCAAATGCATTTTGCTGTACTTTTAATGATTGCTTCGTCTCAGCACTGAAATCTATGAAAGACATGCTGATCCATATAGAAAGAATCCCCATAACATTACTCACAAATTCTCTGTTACATTTCACTAATACTTGTGATCACTGTGTTGATTTCCTATCTAGGAAAGTCACAAGCATAAATAAAGAATCTGGTTTTAAAAATAGGGGGACCCAATGCAAATTTTGGGAGTATTTTTTAATTAAAAAATATATTTTTACCACATCCTTCAGCCTCACTATGAATATTGTTAATATTTCACATTGTTTGTATTACCACAACTGACAACCAGCCCAATGCAATAAAATATTTTTTGGCAGTAAAGGAATGTGTTAAAGTGTCACATTGACAGAAATTTCTGGTTTGATTCTGGTTGATACATGATAAAAAACGTATTGTATCTGTAAACACTGCAATGTTACTTAGGACATTAGGCATATATTTATCCTACCTGCAAATATCATCTATGGAAAAAAACAACCAGGTCACCTTCTTATTTGTATAGCACAATATTGCTTGGAGCAACCATATTGACTTGTTAAGTCACACTTACTTTCAATCCTACAGATCAGTCTATTCGTCGGGAGGTTTCTTCCATCGGGTCATGCGTTGTCCCGGGACCTGCCCAGAGGGAGCGCCTGGCGCCGACATTTTCTTGCAGGCGCGAGATCGGGTGACCTAGATTAGGAAAAAACTTGCAGATTTCACTGTGCATGCGTGAGATAGGCAATTTTTTTTTTCTATTGATAAAACAACTTCTTCTGTGCATGCCCAAGATGCTCAGGAGCAGCCAAGAGCCTCGCGGGATGTGTGACATAGGTATCCTGTGAGGCTCTGCTCTCCCATTAATTGTTGATGGTGATCAAGAATTAAGGGAACGGTACTGCACCCTTTAAAAAAAAAAAAAATAAGGGTGTTGCATTTAAAAAAAATAAACAAAATTTTTACTTCAAAAGGGTTGTTTACCCTTTTAGGTAGAGTAAAAATTCTGAGTTCAGGTACACTTTAAAAGAGCGGTCGCCAACCGGTGGTCCAGAGAAAATTTTGGTGGTCTGTGGCTCTGGCCGGTGCACCCTCGAAGCGGGGTCAGGAGAAAGACCCCGCTGGGGGGACACATCGGCTATAGCCGCGCACCATGTCCCCCGTACAGTTACCAGGCTAGGGGAAGTGGGCAGGCTGTGTCCCTGGACACAACCCACCCACTCCCCCATTGCAGGCTCAAATTCTGCCTTCTAGTGGCCAATCTTAAAATTGCACAGCTGTTACAATAGGAATTGCTATCTGTGTAAGAGAAAATTGTGAACGAATCTAGAGCGAATTGACAGGAGAATAATTTATAAATAAGGCCCTTAGTGTAAATTATAAGTATTATCATTACAAATTCAAACCAATCTCACTGCCAATCTGAACTAGCCTAACACATTAAAAAAAACAACACACAAGTGCAAACAAATATAACATTGTCACATTTTTAAATATTTTTTTCCTATTTTGCAACCTCGAACCCAGAAAACAAACAAATGTAGAAAATGGGATTTCATTGTAGCTGATGTAAATGTTTCAGTAAATACAAAGTTCTAGAGTGTGGTAACAAGTATTAGTGTGTTCTTTCATCTGTGAAATCTTTTAGTATATAGTAGTGGGCATAGTATAAAGTAAGTATGTATAAGGTAACCAAACAAGAATATGGTACAGATAGGTGAATGAACAGTATATTTCGACTTAACATGATGAAAGGTGATTAAGGGGTTGTTTGTAACCCAATATATGTGAATAATGATCACTTTACATTGTATAGCACATGCTTTTAGATGTGTGCAGTAATGACCTATAATGATCTAATAGAATAGTGGGTTGATAACCAAACTGATTTAAAACACAATAAACATTAGGAGTTTTCTTTACTTTCTTTTAAGTAAGTGAAAATAACAATGTGCAGTTTTTAACACTACTTTGCTGCAAATAACGAAATAAAGATCTTTTCCAACGACAAAAGACGGCAGGATGCATGAATGAGCGTCTTACATACAGCACCGTTTTGTTCTATAGAAAGGGGAGGGGGGGGGGTTGAAGGGGTGCCCCACTGTGCTCTCTGCCCTTTACTTTAATTTACAAGAAAATGTATGGTAAGGATTTCTGACGCTCCAGCATAATCCCCTTGAGTGGGCTATCTTGGGTACACAATTCTCTTACAGTTAGTTTCCAGACATGATCTTACTCCATCCCTACAATTTACCTCCTATCTCCCTATTAAACGAATGCAACAGTATTTCACTATTACAGACTCATATTGCTTTATCTTTTTTTGTTGAGCTCACTGGCACTAGTTAGGCTTCTCTCATCAGTGGGGCATCTGCAAAGAGCTATGTGGATTAAATTTAAAAGTAGGTGCTCTCTGAGCAGAAATTAGGGAAAGTGCTGTTGAGTGTTCATAGGCCGTAGCTGCTGAAACATGCAAATGCAGGTGCTTCTGTACATATTAAGGGAATGAATTATTTTCTAAGAATAGTTGTTTGATCAATATAAATGCATTAGAGTTAAATGACCTGATTTATTAAAGCTCTCCAAGACTGGAGAATATATACTTTTCCCAGTAAACCTGAGTGATCCGGCAAACCTGGATCATCCAGGTTCCCCCATGATAGTCTATTTTTTCCAATCTTGGTAACTTTAAATAACTCAGGCTCACGGTCATCTTTGGAACACATGCCTTTCTATTTAGGGGCTGTTTGGCTAATATTGTTATGTACAAAGCAGTGGGGTTAGTGCATGCTGAGTTTTCATGGGTCCCCCTGAGTTTTTCAGTATTTTACCTAATGGCTACAGTCATGGTAGGCTTTTGTTGCTCCACTGTATTTTCCATAGTTAGATATTGTGACCATGTTATGAGCACATTAGCAGTGTGTTTCCAGTTTTGTAACTGTCTAACTCCCATATGTAAATGGGATTGGATCTCCACAGCTCAGTGTACATTATAGAGAAGATTGCGTGCAGGCAGGTAGGTTTGTTTCATGGATAATGAGACATAACCTGTTCCTTCTAAAAAATGTGTATTTGTTAGGTTTAGTAAAATAGATTTAAAGGGTAACGGCCAGGAACCTCTGCTCGTATTCTTCCATTGTACTGTTTAACAATAAATAGTAGAACATGAATAGAAAATTGCATGCTGCTGCAGTTTACAGACTTAGAGACAACAACAGATAGAAATGTGATACATAAAGCATTGACAAGAGGATTAGTGAAATAGGATTTTCATATTGATTCTTAGTAGTAAATTGAACTTTGGCCAGATATAAAAAGATACAGATCAACTTTGAATTTTTTATTTCAACATAAATGTATTTTTTAAATGCAAGCAGTTTAAGAATGTGGTATTGACTTAAAATCACAGCTCAGATTAAGAGAGTGAGATTCAGTCAGCAGTGTTCATGTACTAATAATAAACATGCAGTAAAGAACAGAGCCAAATGACATTCTAAATGTTTTTTATGTATTTTTGTAGCTATCCCATGAAAGTGTATTTTTCCAGTCTTGGAGACCTTTGATAAGTCAGGCCAACTGTGTTAATTGACCAAATCACTGCATAGATGTTTTGTCCATTTTCTGTTGTTTTGTAGTTTACACAACTCAGAGTTAATGTTTCGACAAAAAACTGACTGGGTGAAGAAGGGAGATGACATATCTAAAAATCTGACACACTGTGATAGGAAACAACTTCTGAATCACTCAGGGAAAAGGTAAGATTAAACAATTTTATGGTTTATTCTAAATACATACGCATAGATAGAATAAACTGGGCTCGGTTTATTAAAGCTCTCCAAGACTGGAGAGGATAGACTATCATCAGTGAACCTGGGTGATCCATCAAACCTAGAATGTTTTAACACTTAAGCTCCTCCTGGAAGCTTTTTATATTGACAAAGCAGATTATGAGCTTACAAGCATGCCATGCCTTGGCAAAGTGTCAAGTAGTTTTGAGCAGTAAGGTCAGGGAAGCAAATTGACCACACCAATATAAATCAATTTCAGTAGGTCCAGCAGTCTTGAAAGATTACCAAGTTTTGAAAGGAAATTATTGAGAACTAAAATAAACAGCAATATTTACAAAATACGGTACTACTAGGGATGAGAATCAAAATTTGTTGGTTCTTCCTCAATCTAAAAGTAAAGCATAGGTGGGAAAATGTACTTGGAAAGCCACTACATCCCAACACAACAGTGGTTTGCAAGATGATATGTGTTTGGCAAATGAAAATGTACACATTGAATGTGAACATACCAATAGTAAGCTTAAAATTTAAAATGATAAACTAATTGACCCCCTGGAGTTTAAAAAAGGGGTTTCCTCCCTATGAATATAAATCAGTTTACTGAAATGCTTAACAAAATATTTTTACTTAGAATATGCTCTAACAGATGCCCACAGCTATTTCTCCCCAGCAATGATGGTGACAACACTATACTACTATAAAATATATTTAAAGTAGACCTAAACTGAAAAAACAAAAAACCAGCAGGAGGTAGTACTATTTGACAAAAGAGACATGCAATGTCAACTAACTTCCTGGCTCTTGGCGCCAAACACAGTGCCAGCCGCCAAGGATAATGTAACTCCTGCGGGGTTACATCATCCATTGACAGAAGAGGATCGCCATCTTCACAGAAGTCTGCCAACGGTAAAGAAGGTGCCTTCCATGCATATAGTGACCGCAGGTACTTGATGTGTCATCTCTTCAGGGTGACTGCACGGGCTAAGTGCAAACTTGTGCATACTTTATTCTTATCTGAGAAGCTCACCCAAACCAACGAGTTTACCTTCTTTTTATAAAAATGTAAATCCAACTTTATCTTTGGTAAATGCAGTTAGCTACAAAAATCAACAGCCATAAACTGCAGCTCAAATGCTATGGCATCCATCAAGACAAATCCACTGACCTCTACGCATTGCTTTACCTATGAATAAATAAAAACCATGTGAGTTAACATACTTTTTAAAGTAGCATCATGGTAATATAAGAATGGCCCCACTAGTTCAGTTTGGTACCTCATGCTTATTACAAATGTACTCCAACTTATACTTATCAATAAGTAGAAGGCAAAAAGGCACAGAAGGAGATATGCATTACTGCAGTACCATAAATAACGGAACCTTTATTAGTCACATTTCTCTAATCTGGGCTTGGTCATGGTTTTTGTTCTCTAAATATTAGGTAGCTGTATAGTTGTGAATAATACATACCAATGGGAGAAATTATTGGCAGGTCAACAGGTGCTAAATATATATATATATATATATATATATATATATATATATATATATATATATATACACACAGTATATAATGTCAATTGTCCTGGAATTGTAATTTAGGACTGCAACAAATTCAAAATTAGTCAACAGGACAACAATTGTTATTGTCCGGAAAGCTATACTGCATTAACTGAAGTTTTTAATATTGTTGTAATACATTATCTCTGTCATTAGGAAAGCTAGTCTTAATGTCCTCACGTCTTGGCTTGCTCCAATCATCTGGGATGGACATTATGACTTAAAAATTTTAAACGAACAACAGGACTCCAGGATAGGACTGTTCGTATTTGCTGTGAAAAAGTAAGTGAATATAGTTGTTTATGTGCGAAAGGATTGCTCTACTTCATATTTCTAAAGTATTGAGCAGTTAAACTGGAAACCCCTTATTTTTTTCCCATTGCTCCAGCTCAAGTGTTCTATCATATGCATTTTGAGGGCAGAAGGTTCATCCGGAGCACATCTGTCACACTAGTACAGCCATTCTCAAACATTTCAATCCATTCATTGACGAGAAATTTATCCCTATACTGAGCACACATGCATGGATTAATTTGTGCCTTTGGCACACGTTCTGCCCACAAAAAGTGTATGTCAGAACACTGTTCCTCTTTGATGCAATTTATAAGTTTTACAACCATCTTCACTATAGCGTGACAACCTAATAAAACAATTACTACACCTCCCACTCTCACTATTCCTTAAAAAAATAAAACTTTTAAAAGATCCCTTGTACAATGGTTAACTTGGTACTATGCAGCTTTATTTATATTATGCCATTTTTTACAGGTACATTCAATTTCTTGGTCCATTCCTGGAATCAGCAGAACATTTCTTTATGGTTGGTCATAATGTTACATATTATGTTTTCACTGACAAAGTGGGTTATGTAGTTAGGCCCACAATAGGTGATGGTCGCAATTTACAGCTGCACGAAATCACTGCTGACATAAGATGGCAAGACGTGTCCATGCAACGGATGGAAATCCTGACCATTATAACAAAGGAGCAGTTGCCAAATGAGATAGACTACTTGGTATGTGCCGATGTGGATATGGTCTTTAATGACTTTATGGGAGTGGAAATCCTTGGTGATCTATTTGCCACACTTCACCCAGGGTTTATCCTTGATTATCCACAAGCTTTTTCATATGAGCGGCGCAAAATTTCAGCTGCCTATATACCATATGGTGAAGGGGACTTTTATTACATGGCAGCATTGTACGGTGGGAAGGTGGAAGAAATCCACAAGCTGAGTACGGCTTGCCAGAATGGGATCAAGGAGGACAAGAAAAAGAACATTGAAGCTGTCTGGCAGGAAGAATCCCATCTCAACAGATATTTGATATACAATAAACCTACCAAGGTGCTTTCTCCAGAATATCTTTGGGACACAAGATTGCCCAATAGCGAATTTATAACAAAGAGGAGATTCTTAGCGGTGCATAAAAACCATGAGGAAGTAAGAAATTAAAATGTTATGACTGTTTCACATGCGTATTAATGTATTGCTGTTCTCCAAAGAACCATCATACAGGCTACACTGCCGGTTTACCTATTAAAAATAAAAGTTCACTTATAATATGTAAAATTACACTATATTTTGATTTTAAAGTAAAAAGGTTTTGCTACCATTGGAATTACCTAATTTCATCTGTGCATCTGTGCATTTGTTGTATAAAAAACTGATCTCTTGCAAATAACTGATGTTTTGTTTACCTGTGACAAGAATAGGTACCATGTCACGCTCTAGGCTTCAGTCAGCTCTACATACTTTTTGTTTCATTGGTAATATAGATGTACATACAATGGAGCTTTTTGTGACTGATTATATTGTGAATGAAGAGGAAGATAATAAAATGGTTTCCTTTTTACACATGATTGTTGCAGTCTGGAAAATCATGTTCCTACTTAAAGAATCATAAGATGGAAATGATAAATAAATGAAAACTATACATTATCGGGGAAATAACAAAACCAGGTTATTATATGGTTCATTTGATGTCTACCTGCCATGCATAGGGATGAGCGGCGAATTGGGCTGTTCTTGCTTACCAAATATGTAGGCGAGGACGGCCTTTGTAAATTCGGCTGGCGAGAACAAATTTTTGCAACCTGCAAGAGCAATCAGGGGACAGGAGGAGCTCCGCTCCTCTGATTGCTGTTGCAGTCTGAGAGGAGGAGTATCGCAGCTGCATTTATGAATGGAACCATGAGAATCCTCCTCTCAGAGAGACCCCCGGGCACTACAGGTTAGAATGAGGGCTTGCCCTCATTCTGATCTGTAGTGCCCGGGGATCGTTAACTGACAGGAGGATTCCCACGGCTGTATTTATGAATGCAGCCCTGATAATCCTCCTATAGTGATCTCTGATAGTTTCGCAAAATTTGGCTGAAATGTCGCGAACCCATCGGAACTTCAAGGAAATTTTCGCAAGAATGCCAGAGGCTCATTCCTAGTCATGCATTACTTCATTGATAGCTATTCACCAAAGAAGCCACTGTTTTGTAGGCTTTAGCAAACAATTACATCCTTAAACAGCAACCTTGGCCTTTTATTTCTTTGACTTGGTTTAGGATTTTAGAATCAAATTTTAGAAGTCCAGATGAAAGGGTGCCCTTTGAAGGGGCAAACTTTAAACCTGAGAAACATGCTAAGAGACGCTTAGAAACACATGTAGAGGGAATTATTGGCCCCTGGCAGCTTGTTAAAACCAGCATGTAGAGTGACCATCTGACTATTTACCAATCAGACATTTTAGTCCCTAAAATTTTAAGTCCAGATGAAAGGGGACCCTGTGGCATACTTTAAACCTGAGAAACACTCCTAAATGGTCAAATAAAAAAACAAAACAAAACATGGTGAACACAACCAAGCTTAAAGCTGCATTTTTTCTTTGTTATAAGAAATGCTGTTTATCTTACCTAGGAAATGCTTCAAGTGTCAATGTGTCAATTAAAAAAGCAATTCCGATACATAAACATTAGTTTATTTTTATTACAGCATACACATAACACGTATATTTACAGCAGACAAGATGCAGCTGGCATGGCCCCCTCTATCTATGTCTTGGCGATGTGTGGGTGTTCTACTGCCTAAACCCAGCCACTCCAGGGTGGCTTTTTACTCCCTTAGGATCACCTGTTCCCACAAAGGATGGGTGACCTTCTCGCTCTGCTCCCCCATGCCTGGCATACGTTGTATGTGGATGAGGTTGGCCAGGGGCCTTTAAATAGTAAGCAAAAGTAAGCTTACCCCTTAAGAACCACACCTCTCCTCATGCGTAGCTTCCACCGACCACATGCCGCCCTGTCTTCCTCCTGAAGAGCCAACAATTTGTCCCAAGGCAGCCTGCCCTCCATCGCCACCGAATACAACTCGATGTCCAGAAAAACCACTACCTTCTGCCTCTAAGGGTATTCCAGAACGTTTGTGCTGCAAAGTGGCCAATCGCACCACACATACTGAACTGTCGGGCTGCCCAATCAACAAAAAGACATCCAAATATTGGATGACTGATTCCACCCCTGAAACTGTCTAAACTACCCATATGCAGGTAGTGATCCACAACATATTTCCCCTCCCCCCACTGTAAACCCAACAGCCGCAAACTGTCCTGATGCACTGTTAGCAACTAAAATACGGACACAAAATCCGCTCTGGCCAACAGCGACCCTTCCCCCATAGCGCCTGACCCACTGAATTGCCACGTCAAATGAAGTATATGTCACAGCACCAATTTCTGGGCCAATGTTATCATTTACTGAATCCCCTGGGGGGAACTATAAATGGTGAATCAACCAAAACTTACCAGCTTCCTTCTTGGGAACAATCCCTGATGGTGAAACCACTAAACCATCCAGCGACTGCGAACTGCCCACTCATCCTGCCCAAACTTACCTCATTCCTCAATCTGTCTTCCACCACGTCTGGATACCTCAGCACAGACTTTCAATTCTGCGAGATCTGCTCCATCACCCCCATCTCACTTGGAGTCCTAAAACCCATCTCGAACTCCTAAGGCCGGTACCCACGCCATGGCCACATCCGGATACTTACTGAAAAAGTGTTGCATCCTACCTACCTTACCGGAGTAATTCCTTTCCCACTGGCTTCACCTCTTCTCCCACCACCTTGTTTAAAAAAATGCATGCCCATGTGCACCACAGCACCCCAAGTACTCAAGCAGGAACCTACACCCTTCTCCAAATTAACAGCCTCTTTTTCTTTTCACGGCCGACGATCTACCTGACCGCCCTCCGACAAAGACGGCCTAACCGCTTTCCTCTGGTGAAAATGCTCATCATAGCGCAGCCAATCCATACCCCCATACATCCGATAAGCCCCCCTTAATCATAACCAAATTCCAAAACGGCGCTAAACAGTGTTCATGCTGCTGCTCCCCAATAATCTCACCAAAATTCCAACTGCATGTAACTAATTAAAAAACATGGGAGGACTTAACCGATACTGCCGCTGCTCACGCTGCCCTTCCCCCCCTGAACTCCTTCCCAAATTAAAACGCTCCAGCACTAACAGTGCAAAATGTCCACAAACTCACCCTTCCAGATCTTCTTGCGGACGTCTTCCTGGAAGTGCACCCTCAATAGTCCCTCAAAACCCCAGTAAACCTCTCCTCCTTGCCACAGCAGTACAAACAGCTGCATTGCACAGCCCCGAACCCCTCCCCCCACCCGCACTCTTCCCCCTTTTCTCCGCCTAAGACTCCAAGACCCCACTTCCAACTTCACCACCTGCAGTCACCTCCTCATCCGCGACCCTTGCCCACCCCCTCTAAAATTGCACGCACCACTGCAATCCCCACGACCTCTTACTCACCCCTCCTTTCCTAACCCCCCAACTCAAAAGGACCCCCCAGCATGCTCTGCCTAACACCAACAAACCCCCCTTCGTCCATGCCCCCCCATGTCCCAATCCCTATCTGCACCCATCACATCATACCCAGAAAGATTTGGGAGTGGTTATAAACTTTCCAGGGTTTTCTTGCCATCTCTTTCCTATTTGGGATAATTATTTTTAATTCCAGTCCCATAAACCAAACAGAATAAGAAAAAATCCCTCAAACCTCTTAAAAAGATCTCCCCCTGAAACGGAAGTAAACTGGGAAGGTCCAGTTTACCTTCAAAGATCTGTCGATATCTCCAGGAGTTTCCTGAATTGGGTCCCACGTTGTCCCCGGTATCATCCTTCGTTTCAATGCAGGGGAAGCGCCCGGCACCACCATCTTCTTGGACCTTCTGTGTCACCCGATCTCGCACTGCACAGAAACGAGATTGGGTGACGTAGATGGGAAATCTTGGCATTATTTTTTTTATCCTATTGAAGAAATGGGATATTGGGTATGCGCGGATGGAGCAGCCAGAAGTCACCTGGGATCCATAATGTATGTATCCTCAGCGATCATTACAGAAAGGGGAGGGGCTTTAGCTTTTTTTTAATCCCCTTCCCCCCAAAAAAGGTAATTTTTATCTTATATAAAAGGGCTGTCTACCTGTTTATGTAAGGTAATAATTTTAGTTTAGGTCCATTTTAAGAGTAAAATTTGGAGAGAATAAGCTAGAGTATGCATTTGGATTTGTGGGGGCTAGTTGGGTTGCTTTTTAAAGTTTGGAGATTGAACCATTATTCTGGTTTTGGTGACAATTAAAAACTAAACTTTGATTGGTGTAGGTGACCTTTCACTAACACTAATGAAAAGATATAGGCAGGTGCTTTTAGACATTTAAGTGTTTTTTTTTTCCTTAAGGAAATCATTTTGTCACAATCTGAAAACTAACAGTGAACTTTACGGTATATTGGTTGTTGTCTGCCTTCTTTTTTAATTAATAAAAAGTGCTGTGATCAATCATTCACTCCGACCATTCCCAACTAATAAGGGCATCCGGGAAGGCACTCCATGTATCTACAGAGATCGGTAATGAATACAGTGATCTTCATGAAGATAAATTACTTTTGTAAGCTCAAATAGCAGATATCTGTATGAGCTCAAAATCATACTGACAGCATGACATTGTTAAAAATGAGGAAGTGAAATGGGTTCATAAATTGCAGCGAAAGCTATTCACCTGCTTGTTGTATTGATGGAATTGTTGTGTACGCAGCATGTATGCTGCACTAGATAAGTTTGGGTTTGAAGCATTGGAATAAGCGTCTTCAGAACAGTTGCCAAGACAACCAGTGTTTTGATCTCTGGGCACGCTAATAGTGATTGATGGGTAATGTAATATTACAGCTAGAAGGAAATAAGCTGTAGACAGGGTGAAGGGGGCACTTCTTGAAATTGCAAACATTGAAGGACATTATTACAAGGAACAACCTATGTCTTAGAGGTAAATTGTATTCCTGGCTCCATTTGACTTTGCAACTATTGTAAACTATTTTATTTAAAGTGGAATGGCTGGCAACATATGTCATCTCAGTTTTTCTGTAACATTTAACATGGGTAATTGGTTACCTTCCCAACCCCCAGCCTGCTGAATGAATGATGATGAAAACATTGAGGAGGTCATCTCTATGCTCTTTCCTGTACACAATGGGCCTGATGTATTAAATCTCTCCAAGACTGGAAAATGTATACTATCATAGGAGAACCTGGGAGATCCAGAAAACCTAGAATGGATTTCATAAAATGTATGTGCTATTAGTTGGCAATTGTTTTCAATTCTGGACCAGATCCATTCCAGATTTGCTGAATTACCTGGGTTCACCAATGATAGCCTATCTTCTCTAGTCTTGGAGAGCTTTAATTAATCAGGTATTATCTCCTTTTGTTGGATTGAGAGGACAGACAGGCCTGGAGTGTATGGGACATAGAGGAAGGCCTGAATGACTAGGGTGGCCAGGTAGCAGAGTTAAAGTTTAGGCGGGGAGAAAGTAAAGGTCAAGGGGGTTGGGTTTGTGGTGGCGTAGGTTTAAGGGGGGTGGGGTGTTAAGTTATAAGTTCAGTGGGTTAGAAGGGGGGGGTTAATCGTTTGAAGGGCAGCATGCTGAAAGTTTTTTTCCCACCCTCCCGCCTATTGGTAAAGGGGGAGTTATAGTGGTGAGGTCCTTGGGGGGGGGGGGTAGTTGGTTTCTGGGAGTGGTATCTGTGTTGGTGGGAGATCAATCTTTGGTATAGAGTTCTCTGGATGATGATATTAATAATTGTGGTTGGATTTTGGGGGTGAGGACTGCATATTATTGGGGATATTGTTCCCGAGCTGGGGTTTACGGCTGGAAGCATACATATCCTGAAGGTGCAGTTCCTAAATTGAGGGGGTTAGTGCATGGGAAGAGGCCCTCAAGGACCAGTAACCTGATCTTAGGGGATAGGAAAGTTTAATAATGTTATTGATATTTGTTGATTTTATTGTTAATGTATGGTATGGTATGTTTATATATAAATATTATAGATATTTGGTTAATATGGTTTAAATGGTATTGTTATTTATTTAGGTATTTAAATAAGTTATTTATATTTGTAATAAAAGGCCTGCGGGCAATTTAACCAACCTTGTGTCTTGATTCTTTTGGTTGGTGATGGTGTGTGAAGGGGGGAGTCGGGGAAGGAGTAGTGGGGGGCTGCATGATATTGCTCTGCAGTTTCTCAGTCATGTGTAATACAATAGAGATCAAGTGGCTCTTTGCGCAAAACCTCCCACTCTCATTTTGAACTGTAATGTATTAAGTAGGAAAGCATTGTAAGCCAATACTAAGATATTTCAGATGAAAACACCCAGCAATAATAAAAAATACATTAACCCAATGACATAAAATGATATAAAAAAGGATGCAAATGTAACAAATGTGATACTGAGTCAAGCTGTAAAGAGAGACACAACAAATTTAGCAACATTTGTTATGATCTTTTTAGCAATCCTTTCCTTTGCCAGTATTTACAGGAGCGGCTGCCAAATATGTACTTTACAGCTAATAAACAACTCATTATTGTATAATCAGTGAGCAAAAACTTTGCTCCAGTCTGTCTTCCAGAGACCTAGCTATTCCCCTGCTGGGTTGCCACCATCTTGCCCCTGGCACTGTCTAGAAAAGGGGAAGCTAGGATGTCAGTGACAGCCACATGTGAAAGCCTGCCTATGACAACCATGCACGTGTGAAGATTATCAACATCTTACAAACACAGTCCTTTCAATTATTAGCAACTAATCTTGTATGTTTCAAGTTCACTCAGTTAGGAAATAAAAATATAATAGAAAGGTATTTCCAAATGTCAATTTCTGTATTCTATATTTCCTATTTTAAAAGTATTAAAATTGTTCATGTGGTTCTGAACCAAAATGGAAAACCAGGTGAGTGGAGATAATTGAAAAAACATCTGCAAAAATTTGGAAGAATCTTCTTTTTTCCCCCACATTCATGTTACTACTCTAACAAATTGACAGTCACCAGGAGGAGTAGTAAGAGACAGAGATAAGGTATTATCTGTTAATTACAGTATCATTAACAATGCTAATAAGTCAGCTTAGGCTGCATGTTTTAGCAGAAAAAAATGTATGTTTTGAACAGTCCTTAGAGTAGGTACCTTTAGGCCTGGAAAGTTTCACTTTAAGCTTTGTACATTTTCTATTCAGAAAATCACTTATCAAATCCAAACTGATTAATGTCTGCTGTATAACTGTAAACCATATGTAACTTGACAATTGCATACAAGGAAATTGTAGACCAATACATGGTATGATACATAAACCACAGTAAGCAGCAATCTGCTGAATGAAAAAATCTTTCAATATCCAAAGGCTCAGAACTGGATTCAATGCTTTTATTAGAAAATTACTTTATGGGAAATCATGCAATTTATTGTATGAAATAAGATCAGATATGCTTTATTATTGATCCCCATATATTAACAATAGGTGAGTTAGGGATCTGAGTTCTATGGGGCATGGAACTTAACTTAAAGTACACCTGTATGTCCTAGTCACAATACTGACTTTAAAGGATACACTTTCCTCAGTGTAGCTGGGTGATCCAGCAAACCTGGAATGGATTTGTTTAAAGTCATTTGCTATTTGATAGTAAATGTTTTTATTCCTGGACCAGATCCATACTATCTTTGCTGGATCATCCATCCTTGGAGAGCTTTATTAAATCAGGCTCTATGTGTCTAAAGCTGAATGTCAGAGTTCTGATTCATATGCACTGAAGTTTTTACCTTCCTTTTAGTAGTGATTGTTGCAGGTCCAACTGTACAATGACACAGAATGGTACTAGCGATTTTATCTTTTGACTGACCTGGAAAATATTTGAATCCTTTAGAAAGTGTTTATGGCCACAGAACCATTATTTCTTTTCCAAGCCTCTGCAATAAAGTAAGTCCATGTTTCTCATTGGTTACTGTAAACATACAGGTTCAGTAATGCTAAATATGAGTTTTGTAAATGTATAAAATTCTGGGGAAAATAAAGATTGCCTCTTATACTAGGATAAAACCAAGCTATATGTTTGCTGCAGAGAAAATAGCCTAATATTGCTTCACTGGATATGCCCCACTGAAAATATTCATTTGAAAGTCACTGAAAAATATATTTTAGCCAGAAAACAAAGCTTTGTTTTTTTCATTAAGCCATTTTCAGGTAAAAGCAGCAAGGAAAACTGCTGAGGGTACCTACAGACAGGAAACTGGTGCTGTTGGCTACTCCCATTGCTCCAGGTTAGAAGGAACTAACCTCCCTCAAATTCCAAATCTCCCCGACAAATATCTAACTGTCAACAACACTGTTAGTTGGCACTCCACTCAGGCACATTGTCTTGGTGTCACCTTTGAATCTGCCCTCTCATTTACCCCCCATATTCAGAACATTTCCTGGTCATGTCACTTTCATCTACGCAACATCTCCAAAATCCGCTCCTACCTGTCCCCAGAGACCACCAAACTCCTTGTACACGCTCCTATCATCTCTCGTCTGGACTACTGTAACCTCCTCCCCTCTGGTATTCCACTAACTCGACTCTCTCCTCCTCAATCTATTAAGAATGTTGCAGCCAGACTCATCCATCCTTCCCACCACTCCTCTTCTGCTGCATCTCTTTGCAGATCTCTACACTGGCTTCCATTTCACCTTAGAATCAAATTCTAGCTCCTGTGCTTTGCCTTCAAATCTCTACACAGTTATTGTCCCACTTACATTTCTGACCTAGTAAAGAAATACTCCTATACAAGACTTCACTAGAGCTGCCCCAACTCTCTGGAATGGTCCTCCTCGTCCTATTCGGCTTGCTCCTACTTTCTGCTCATTTAAAAGAGCACTCAAAACCCATTTTTTCAAACTTGCCTACCCATCTTCTTCTGTCTTTTGAAAGCATCACATACAAATCTTCCATCCTATTGTGTGTAAATTCCCTTACCTACTAGATTGTAAGCTCTTCAGGGCAGGGTCCTCTCCTCCTGTATCACTGCCTGTATTAGTCTGTCATTTGCAACCCCTATTTAATGTACAGCGCTGCGTAATATGTTGGCACTATAAAAATCTTGTTTAATAAATATAATAATAATAGGAGTAGCCAAGAGCAGCTGAGACATTTACACACAATACTGTAGGAATACATTTGCTGAGCATCAAAGTGCTGGGGGAGTTTGGGGGTTCTAATGTAAATAATGCCATAGAGAGGGGAGCATGGGGACATCCTATAATGCACCTGATTTATTAAACTTCTCCAAGACTGGAGATGATGGGCTATAATCAGAGAACACAGGTGATACAGCAATTTTGGAATCAATTACTTAAAAATGACTTGCTATTAGTTGGAAAATGTTTTCATTTGGATTGGATGGGCTAGATCCATTCCAGGTTTGTTGGATCACCCAGGTTCTACCATGATACTCTACCTTCCCCAGTCTTGAAGAGCTATAAAAATCAGGCCCAATGTATGTACTGCCACTGACATTTGTGGATGTATATGATATTTGGGGAAGCCATATGGTCAAAAACAGTGCTTTTTATTCAATTTAAAATAGCTTACTCCAGCATATGAGACATAAAACTTTGCTAGTAACAAGTTTCAAGCAGCAAAACAAACTCGCAAACTGGCAAAAAGTCACCCACGATATAATCTGAAAACTTTTGGGTTTTAGCTTCTGCTTAGAGGCGTGCTTTGCCGGAGTCTTTGCTCCAAAACTCTGCTGGCTGGTGATCACAACTAAGCACCAACTTCCACTCAGGTAACACACACCTCATCACTCTCCCAGTACTACCTGGGAATATAGGCCCCTACCTGCCAGCACAAGTTATCCCCTAGTACACCAGCTCCTGTCTTTGGGGGTAGAATGAAAAGGTCCACTCAATCTTACCTTTTATTCCAGAGCCCAGGATCCTGGAACAGTATCACTGCCCTAATGCTATAATAATTCCAATACCATAAAAATATAAATATTCTTGTATAGTTATGCCAAGAAAATATACTATTCCACTGGAACTTTGGAGGACGATATAGCCCCATAATGACTTTGCTACATGGCTGTGGTCCAGTGCTTTTACTGCCCAGTTTAACTAAGTAATGATATTGCAATTAACAGTAGACTTATGAAATAATGTAGGTGTAGGTAAGATTAAATAAAATCGTCTTCAGTAATTTCTGTTTGAGACGAATTGCTTTTTATTATTTCATACAGATTGGGAGTTAAAACTTAGTCTTTAACATTGGTGTAGGCTTCGATGAATTTAAACATTTTGTCATCCCAGAGTTTTTTCTTTCCAGCTCTAGAATGATGTATTAAAATTGAAACATTGGAAAAGGTCACTCTATTAGCGAACCAGATTTTATTAGCAGTATAAAAAAGTGTACAGCCAGGAACTGCAAAATATTAAAACAGTCTTATCTGGGAAGAAATCATAAATCTAATTAATTACATAGTTAAGATGGAAGAAATTAAGTTTTCATTATTCAGGCAAAACAATTATTAAACTACATTTCCTGCAGCTGGAACTAATCTAAATATACTAACTGTTCATAAAACTGGGTCATTATTTTATGTATGTCCAAGTGCTGAAAATGTTATTGTGCAGTTTCTGTTCTTTCTATGCTATTGTAGAATTCTTCAGATGAAACAATACAAGGGTACATACTATGCAGTAGACATTCTCTGTAGAACAGTATTGTGTAGCAGCACTGGACAGCCACATCCACAACACAAATGCCACGGGTCGTTGTGATCGATATCTATTTATCATAGGTAAACAGCTATACACACACAGCTGATAGATATATATAAGGGGGTGCTGAGAAGTCCCTGGCTTTGCGTCATTGAAGTTACGGGCCATCATGAAGTTTTTGTTTCTCCAGGGAAAGGAAGGACACTTCTCCCCCAGTGTGACATTTCAGTGTGAATGTCCTTTGCTGTCTTTCCCCTGGAGAAACAAAAACTTCATGACGGCCTGTAACACCAACGATATGAAACTTGCTTGTGCCTCTGCCATCACAGCTTCTCACTAAAGGAAAAAACAGTTTTACCAATTGCAAAGACCTGATATTTGCACAGTTAAATACTAAGACATTAGGCTGTCATATTCCCTCCACAGTCATTTTTCCATTTTATCTGGAAGGGGGGCAAAGCCAGGAACTTCTCGGCATCCCCTGGTACAGCTATGACAGATAGAACAGCCCTGCCTAGTACAGGAGATTGCATGACTTCGCCTGCTGCAATTTTTATTTGTAGGTTTTCACTAAACTCCACTCCACAACTGGCTAAGAAACAAAGCAAAAGCACACTTATGCACTCATCACTGTCATTCCGCTTTCTTCCCTATCCGCATACTTCTTTCACTGAAAACACACTTGCTTGGATGCTTGTGCTGCTTCTCCATTCCGTGATTTCTTATGAAACGTAAACTCACTTGCATTTAAAAACATACATAAAAAGTATTAATTTTTAGATAGCTGCATTGGACTCTGTGTCAATGGGCTTTGATAGACAAATGCAGAAATGTTTTGATTACAGTTTGGAATACTTCTGCGATCACTTACAATTTATTTGCTTTAGGTTGCCCTGCATTTGACATGCCTGTCAAACAACTGCTTTTGCTTTCCTATAGAAGCAAACAAAAGCCCATCTACACTGGCCCTTAAATTGTGCATTATATATATATTTGGAGTTTAGATTTTTGCCCTTTGTACTACCTTATAAAATATACCTACATGCTTTCACAAAATATCTACTGCTACGATTAGAATAACAATAATAGTAATAGGAGAAATACTGCTGCTATTTTAAAGTATGTTTTGTAGGAGAGGGAAACATTAAGGAACAATCAGTGCAAAGCAATACTTATCAGGAAACAAAACATTCATGTGTAGCAAGAAAACATGCTGTTAATGCCCCAAAACATCTACAGAATAAGCGTAAAGATGTTTCTTAAGCATTAATTGATACAATTGTTAAAACATTCATTTATTGTAAAGTGAATCTTTGCTTTGTATGTGCAAAGTGCCAGCAATGAGAAAAGGAATCCTGAATAGGATCCAAGTTGCTCTAGTCTAGACCTGATAGAAAAATACACCATACACTATTTTCGCTCCTCCAATGACCTACTATTGACTTCCTCACTCATAAGCTCATCACACGCATGGCTCCAAGACTTTACTAGAGCTGCCCCGATTCTCTAGAATGGTCTTCCTCATCCTATTTGGCTTGCTCCTACTTTCTGCTCATTTAAAAGAACACTTTAAACCCAACTTTTCAAACTTACCTACCTGTTTTATTCTGTCTCTCAAAACCCTCACTACTTACACACGAATCCATATCCCCTCCTATTGCGTGCTACTTCCCTCCCTCTCTTAGATTGCAAGCTCTTCTGGGCAAGGTTCTCTTCTCCTCCTGTGTCACTGTCTGTCATTTTCAACACCTATTTATTGTACAGCTCTGCATTATATGTTGGCCCTATATAAATACTGTTGTTGTTTTTATTGTTATCATTGTTAATAATAAAATTATTATTATTAATAATATTAATAATAATAATCAGAGCTTACACAGGGATGAAAACTCTACCCCTGCCTAGTGCTGGGCCTAGTACTAGCATTGTCACATAAGAGCAAGGAAAGTAAGTCATATGCTCCTCCATACCCAGATATATCAGGTATGTGTGTGTTTCCAATACCTAAAGTTAATAGAAGTATAGTGAAGGAAAGGGGAGCATGTCTGCTTAGGGTATTGAAAAAACCTAGCCAAAAGATCATTTAACAAAAACATGTCTGTACCACTGTACAATAAATGTATTTGATCTTCCTAATTTACCTTCAAAAGCCTACCTATAATTGCCTTCCTAATAAAAATTGTAAGCTTTTCAGGTCAGGGACCTCGCCTTCTCCTGTGTCACTGTCTGTATTCGTCTGTCATTTTCAACCACTATTTATTGTAAGCACTGTATTATACGTTTATTATTATTAATAATAATAATAATAATAATAAAATAATATTATTAATAAAAAACCTGAGTGTGCTGTTGGGTACCTTTATTTGGATGGATGTATTGTTGTACAGCCCCAACTGAGGGGTTGCCCAAGTTAACAATCTGAAGTGTGCATAAAAGATTATGTTGGGAGGTGAAAAGATTGGCAGATGAGCTGGGCCAGCATTGAGACATTTCCTGGTAAAAAGAGGGCTCTGATATGCAAATGAGGGTGGGCTGTGCTATGGAACTGAAAGTAGAAAAATGTGTTAGCAAATTCAATAGCACATTGCAACTGATTAAACAATAACTTATGTATACAGCCCCATATGTATAGATGTCTGTTTAGGTTGTAAGGGGTACATTTTGGAGTGTGCTGGAATGTTTTAGATTCATTTTTTTCCTGGGACGTGATGGTTGGCTACTAGTTGTCGCAGGGGAAGAACCATTCTGTTTATTATTATTATTATTATTAACTACCTGAGCGTTACACTGATGTCTAGATTTCTGTACCAAAAGCGTCACAGGTTTTTATGAATTGTTTTTTAAATTGTAGATTATTTGAAATTATTTTGTATTGGATTGGATACAGGAGTTTGTATTCAATCCAATACAAAATGAATGAATGAGTTTGAATTTGAATTTCCCGCACACGCGCCGACGTCATCACGCACGCACGCCAACATGACGTCACTCCCCCTTTGAGTGACACCCGATTCCCCGCGCATACATGGTCAGGAGCCGGTAATTTTAGTGGTCCACGGGACCAAAAAGGTTGGCGACCACTGGTTCAATGTACCTTCCACTTATTCAATATTCAATCATGACCAGAATACTTTTCACCATTTTATTTAGTGTCTTCTGAAAATCACAGGTAGGTGGCTTTCCACTGTACTTGGTCACATTTTGGCCTATGCAAGAATGTAAATTACTACAAATGTTCGACTTTACCCATGAATGATTTACATTTGCTTCTTTCTGGTTTGGTAATACTAAATACAGATCGATTATGGAGCTCAGAAGGCAGAAAAAGCTGGCAGTTATAATTGCTATTTACATAAAAGAATGTCCCATTATCAGACGCTCATGGGGTGCTCTCCAACAAATCTAGCAGACATTTTGGTATAGTACTTCTAAAACCTTATCTGCATTACTGTTTTACAAGACCAATTTATCAGGAATGTAAAGTGGATTTGTATATATACTCTTTATGTATCTTCTTTGCTAAAAATAATGTTGCTTTGAGTACAATAGATCAAGCTGGAAGGTATGTACACACAGGGTAAATTAGGTAAAGCAATGACTTCTCCCCTTCCCTGAAGTAGCCTTAAGAAAATCATAAAGGAAGTTATAGATACTCTCTGTTATAAAGCCCAACTATAACTTTTAAATTGAAAAATAAGAAAAAAAGGGCAACATTACACTCTTGATTTTGTAAAGGTTTAAATGATGCCCAATATCATTCTACCCATTCCCTGTAATCCCTGTATTCCTGGACACTAATTAGGATGTGGATGTCCAGAAATAAAGGCAATCTGCCATCACTACTGAAGGAAAAAGTACCAAATAATAGTTAGGCTTTAAATGTTGACCTGGTATTATTATTTTTATTATTATTATTAATAAACAGTATTTATATAGCACCAACATATTACACAGTGCTGTACATTAAATAGGGGTTGCAAATAACAGACAGACACAGACAGTGACACAGGAGGAGGAGAGGACCCTGCCCAAAAGAACGTACAATCTTGGAGGTGAGGGAAGCAGCACACAATAGGAGGGGGATATGGAATTGAGGGAAGTAGTGAGGGTTTTAAGAGGCAGAAGAAGATGGGTATGCAAATTAAGCAAACATTGTGAAAACATATTAAAAACAGATCTAAAACAGTTTAAAAACATATATAAAACAGAAATACATGCACTTGCAAACTCAAAAGCATTACCATTTCCAATCAGAGGCAAATAAGCTATTTAAAACTTGCTGAACAATTTAAAAATACCTAATGTGCACATTGTTCTATAGACTGAGCCTGAGATTTGTGTAAAACTGATCAAACCTATGAAGGCTGAAAGAGAGCAATTTCTAAGAATTCTGTCTTTTTTATGGCACAAAAATAATTTTCACAAATAAGTATTATGTTTTTTTGCACTGTGGTGTAAATAATTAGCAAATTTGCATATTTTTACTAAATAAAAGGACATTGCTTGGGTTTTCATGCAGCCACAAGTCTTATGATTGCTCTTCCTGAGTTTAATGTGTGTACCATAAAAAAATAAATAAATATAGGAGATCAGTTATTATCCAATAAGGCTGATATTATTTGTGCTTTAGCTCAGGAAAAACCTTTTACAAGTTTCAAACATGAAAGTACATATTAAATACAGCTCTGCAGCCAATTATTAACATTAAAATGAATTGTAATTATTCTAGCAGTTTTATACCTCATTATCTTAATGTAAAGGTGGATGCTGGTTTCCAGTGCCTTGATAATGTTTTTTAATGTTCACTCATTAATGTCAATTCCTACATTACGTCAGTTCATTTTTTTGCTGTTTTTACCATCCCTGCAGACTGAGAGATATTTTTATCTTTAGGACTTTTTAGTTTACACTAGGTGTGTTTAGAAGTTATCTCATATACCGGGTAAAAATTCCATAATGTTTAAAAAGAGACCCGTAGCTTTAAATAAGTGCAGGGGTTGCATGACAGAGTACGCAGAAAAAGCACAGGAGAGTTAAGGGGAAGTGGTGTTGTGGGGGGATGTAGTTGGCAAGTGGAAGGGGGGGGGGGGGTTAGGTTCTGGGTTGCCCTGGTCATGGGCACTCTTATACCAATGTGTTGCATTGAGGTCTATTGGAAAAATTTCCTACTTGCTGCATTTTAGTGACCTTTTTCTATTTAAGAGTAATAAGAAGTGGTGTGGAGCCAAGGTGAAATCTATGAAAACCAGAAGCTGTAGTATTTACCACTAATTAGAGTGACACTCCTAAGGCTGCATACACACATCAGATAATAATTGCCCAAGACGAACGATCTTGCTGGCCTCAGTTGAGAATCTTGCATGTGTAAAGTGGTCATTATTATTATTACACAGTATTTATATAGCGCCAACATTTTACACAGTGCTCTACAATGTTCAATGTCATGTCACTAGCTATTTTAGGGATAAGCCAATTAAACTAACTGCATGTTTTTGGGATGTGGGAGGAAACCAGGGTACCCGGAGTAAACCCACACAAGCACAAGGAGAACCTGCAAGTATGGTGTCAGTTACTGTATACAATCCTCACTGTAAGTCAATCACAAACAAAGCAAAAAATAAAAACAAAAAACAAACTTTATAGAGCCTAGACATTCATTACCTTCTGGAGCAAGAAGAAACAACTGCAGAGTTGGTCTTGAAATTACAAGAGGCTGCAGAAAAAGCTCACCTGCCTAAGACCACCCACAACCTCAGCGCTGTGTTTAGCAAAAGATTTTTTCTGCAAGTCATGCAAATTCCCCCCCCCCCCTATCAAGCCTCTGTCCTGCACACGAAGGAGCAGGGAAGCCCTGTTCGCATCTAGGAGTCGTCCAAATGTCAGATGTTAGCATTCAGAATTTCTTGGTGTTGGTGTTGTTGTTGCTGTAAGGAGAACATCGGTAAAATATGGTTTGTACCCCTGGCTTCCATTCTTAGTACCTATGCAAGCATGACAATAAACTTCTTAACAAATCCTACTTTGTCATCTTCTTTTTGCAATTCTACTCCTTCAAATCAACTCCTGCACTGCCATCTTCTTTGTTGCGTCTTCCCACCAGTGTGCAATTTATTGTGCCTGCTGCTGGATCATCAGGGGAATTACACAATAACCACCTGCACATACGCAGAGCGAGAATGGACACTGGTTTGTGGCGAATCCCAGAGCTTATTGGGAAATATGCCATGGGTTTTCTACAAGGTTGCAGGACTTGGGCAAGAAAAATAAGAGCTGATCAAGAGAGTAAAAACTATATCAAAAAGTGAAATAAAAGGGAAATTGAATATAAATAAATCAAGTTTTATGTGAAGAGAGCTTTAGTGTAAAGTTTACTTTTGTATAAAACGGTCTGCTTGGATTTGTTTTATGATACAACTCATAGGCCTCACACAATAAAGAATTGAAAATTATAACTTTGCATACACTAAAAAAGTGTTTCTATTAAAATTATTTGATTGCTTTTTCAGCAACAATATGGCGACTAACACTTTCCGAGTTTGATTTACAATGCAAGTCAAGCACAGTCTAATGAAAGTGTTCTTCTGTGCTCTTGTAAGTGTCAGGTAAGGTGACATTTTAAAATGCTTACCTGCACAAAGTCTTTTCTTTATTTAGTTCCTTTTTGTCTTCCGTTATCACACCACCTGTTTTTACCAAGACACCTAATACACTGATTCTGAAACAGCAAAGACATGTTATTAGATAAATCATACCAGCTGTGGTGCTAATTGCACTCAGTCCTGCTACGCGTATGTTATCACAATTTGCTTCCACAAGCTCTCTGTGGAATCAGCCACTTCAATGATTTGCTCTAATGAGCAAAAGACTTACATCAGCTATCGCTGCATTACGCTTTTCTCCAAACATATATCCTGCTCCTCGACAGATTTAATATTAAAACAAATAGCAACACAATTACACACCAGACTGTTGTGTACGCCTTTGTCCGCACAGGATATTTATTATAGGAAAGAAAAAATACATTTTTTCTAGAATGTTTTATTCACAGGTTACTATTAGTAAATAAGAGAGCATGTTTTTAAAAAAATAAAAAAAACATAATTTACTATTTTCTAGGTGAGTGATGCCGCAATGGGAAAAGCACTCTGGTTGAATATTTCATTATATCAAATCACACAGAAAATTTAAAATGGTTAGAGACAAGATTAAAGTATTTTGCTCTTTGAACACCAGGTGGCAGTAGACCACCACACTTCTCCAACCATCTAATGAACACTAATTGGCTTTTATTTACTAAAACAAAAAGTGACCTAGTTATACAACATGGACCTTACTATGGAGCAATATTTTTCATGTTAAATGTCGTCTACAACAGTTTTTCTTATTAATAAAGCTGCTTTTGGCAATTTCACAACGCATTTCCAGCATATTTCAACGCAGGTTAAAAAAATTTAACAAAATCCAATTTGTGGATCCGTTTTGAAAATGAATAAAGATGTACTAACATTTTCTTTACTTATATTTGTTCTTTCAATGTGAGGTTTCCCTTTTTTTTTAGAAATGTGTATGTGAAGTTTTTACCCCTAGTTACATGCACTGTTACAATTCCAAGCTCCTGTGCTTTGCCTTTAAATCCCTCCACAGTTCTTGTACCACTTACCTTTCTGACCTGGTAGAAAAATACTCCCCTAGCCGCTCTCATCACTTATCCAATGACCTACTAATGACTTCCTCACTCATAACCTCATCACATGCATGGCTCCAAGATCTTTCTAAAGCTGCCCCAACTCTCTGGAATGGTCTTCCTCATCCTATTCAGCTTGCTCCTACTTTCTGCTCATTTAAAAGAGCACTCAAAACTCCTTTTTTCAAACTTGCCTACCCATTTTCTTCTGTCTCGTAAAACCCTCACTACTTCCTATAAATCCATATCTCCGCTCCTATTGTGTGAGACTTCCCCCACCTCCTAGATTGTAAGCTCCTACAGACCAGACCAACAGTGAACAGAATGGGGACAGAGATAGCTATAATGACCTACATTATTCTTACACAGTATTCATATAGCATCAACTCATTATTCAGCACTTTACAAAGTTCATAGTCATGTCACTAGCTGTCCCTTAAATATCATGGTCATAAGTCTTTAATACAGTCTAAGGTGAATTTTAGAGGGAAGCCAATTAATCTAACTTGTTTTTTTTTTTTTTGGCATGAGGGAGGAAACCGGAGTACCCAGAGGAAACCCACACAAACACGGGGAGAACTTGCATACTCCATGTAGATATTGTCCTGGCCAAGATTCAAACCTGGGACCTAGCACTGCAAAGGCCACCGTGCTTTCCGTATATATATATACATCAGTCTGCATTCTGTGGCAGAGCGCTGGCATCTTCTTCATTTTTCTCTTCTAGCAGACAAATTTCAGCCATCTCAATTGGCCAGGCCAGGATGACAAAATTCTGGCGTGTGGGAGTTCATTTATTCCCAGCACACAAAAAAAAATTCCTGGCAACAAATTCTGAGAGGCGATCAGGCAGGTAAGAACAGGTATTGCAGAATGGACATCGCCTGCCTCTTTCTGCAATAACCACCTGCCTGTCAATTTTTGCAAAGTAGGGCTTTAGTTCAACTTTAACTAAACTAAGTGAATAGACTCTTGCAGCTTGATAATTGACTTTAAAAATGGAAAACAGTCAAAACTCATTTAGTAAATCAACCTTACTTCTTCTGGCACCATATTGTAAGAGACGTAAAGTTGCACAGATATACCGTAGTTGTACCATGAAGAATGAGAACTGAAGCTAGCCCACACAAAGCCTGTTCGTATTAATTAACGTTCCCTAAATACAAAAAAAACAAATCCCCCTTTTCAACTTGAGAAAATGGAATCTCTGTGTCCCTGAAAAGAAGGGTCTTCATTGTTTCTTTAAAGCCTACTCAAACAATGTAAAGCTTTACTTCAGAGGTGCAGCATGGTGGCTCAGTGGTTAGCACGCTGGCCTTTGCAACACTTGGTCCCAGGTTTGAATCTCAGCCAGAACAGTATCTGAACGAGGTTTGCTGATTTGCTTGGTTTTCTTCCCATATTGCAAAAACCTGCAGTTAGGTTAATTGGAGCCTCCTAAATTGACTGTGGTAATGACATATGACTATGGTAGGGGCATTAGATTGTGAGCCCCTTTAAGGGAGAGCTAGTGACATGAGTATGGACTTTGTAAAGCTTCTTCTGTTCTCAGTAAAACAATAAACCATGATCACGGTATAGATATTGTTAAAAATTGTTGGTAACTCTTTTTAAACATATGTAATTTCTGTCTGTTCCCTGTGAGCCCGGGCTGTTTTTTTATGCACATTGGGCTCACAGTACTCTATCCCTGAGGGTCATTTACACAGCCTGGGTGCTACTCCATCCAGGAAGAATAGCTGCCCATCACTGGAGTGAGAAAAGAAAGATGAAGTGACGCCTCCAGACCTATACATAAAATACAGGAGACCTGTACATAAAATATAAAATGTTTAAAAAACAAAGTTAGGCTTTGGGGGAGGTTAAATGCTTGAAGTTCCGATTTATAGGTGGGTGTAATAGCCCCAAAAGCATTACCCACCTCAATCATGAGCGGGGTCAGGAGATGGTTATGTCATAATTACACCATTCTGGGGGAGGTTTCTCCCCCTTTGAGTGACACCCGGCTCCCCGCGCATGAGCGGTCAGGAACCGGTGATTTTAGTGGTCCACAGAAGCAAAAAGGTTGGTGACCGCTGCTTTAATGTACAACGCTACGTAATATGTTGGCGCTATATAAATCCTGTTTATTAATAATAATAATAATAATAATAATAATAATATTAATAGGGACCATTATATCTTTGCATTGTGTTGGCATGACATAAATGCTATACTTTAATTGACACTCCAAAGCAATGTTGCACATGCATTGCATCCCACCACAATATTGTATATAAAAAAAACATTTTGGCACCATTTATTTTTTACTGGACCCCAACTGAGACAACTGAGAACTCCTTGCCACACAATGTGTAACACACCACATATACAGTACGTTACTTTTGTTTTTATAAAGGCTCTTTAAACAGTTGCTGCTAGAATTATAACACATTGACTTGCAATGTAAGACACACAGCTTACTCTACTTTGGAACTATAATTGCAAGTAATATTTATTTTGTGACCTTCCCAATATGGAGCGGAAAAGCCTCCAGTGCGCAACTTCGAAATACTTCCGTGCAGAATCAAAGCCGATCAACCAAAGGTTCCCGCTGATGACGTGGCACGAAGCTGTCCCGCTGTGAGGGAGGAGGGAGCGAGCGGTGTGCTGATAAGAGATACCTGGTGCCTGATGATGTAAGTATTGGCGCGTGCTGATAGGAAAGGTGTACTAGACTGCCCCCCTGCGTTCACACCGCGGTGCTGCTCTGATATCAGTAAGATAATAGGGGACAGCACTGACAGTGCTGATTACCTTACAGACATTGGAAAGCTGATAAACTTTCAATTTGTCACAAAAGAAAGCTGACTTAGATCACATAGAGAAATAGGGACATTTTTTATGCTATTTTTAATTCTTGCTTCATTAGAACATATTGTGACCCATCTGGACCCAAACGTTCACAAATGGGGTGCCATTACAACACTCAACATAAATTTTACAACTGCGCCTCATACCCTGCTAGGAAAAATCTGCTCCATTGCCCCGGTGAATACACAACACACATTGTGGCAGCACAGAATCCAATTTTCATTGTGTTGCACCGCCCAGAATCTAGAAGCAGGTGTGTATTGTTTATAGTCCTTATATTTTTGCAAAATTTATATTTTTTACAGGTTGTGGAAGGCCGCCAGGGAAGCTGATCATCCATGTCAGCCTGTATACATAGAAACCCATAGAAACCCTAAAACATGGATTCCACATTGCCATGAGAACAAACTGCCTTGTTCTCATGTTGGAAATACTACCCAATGTTGTTGGTGTAAATGGGCCCTTTAAAAGCGATTTTGCTATCATAAAATCCCTGTGAAAGATCATAATAAACACCTAAAATGGAACCAAACCTGGCCAACTCACCTGTCTGTGTTCCAGCTTTGGGCGCCACCATCTTCCTTCTATTCTTCCTCTTCTTTACGTCATCTTCCTTCTTCCAGGACCATACATCATCATCAATGCTGGGTTTCCCTGGCTACTAAAGCTGAAGCTGTACATGTGCAGCACTGCTTTTTGCTGGAAACCCAACACGGTGCGGCAGGCAAGTTGTATTATTGCAGAAGAAACATCGCCTGTAGCTTTCCGCAGTAATGACCTTTTCTTCATACAAACTTAAAGTGGAACTTTAGTTCCATTTAAAGTTACCTATAGAAGTCAAACAGTAGTCGCCCATGACGAATAGTCGTGCTTGTGTCATGCAAAAATCTGACGTGTACAGTGGTCCCTCAGCATTGATCATCAATCCAATAACCGCCTATGGAGAAGATCCATTCCCTCATCCTCTCCCCATACAACAAGACAGCACTGTGGGTACAACATTTTTTTGCTGGAAATGATCATATCCAGCAATAATCCCCGGACGTCCATTGGATGTCCGTGTGAGGCTTTACTTGTCTTGGGGGTGGTGGCAGAATTCTTCTCTTACTTCAGTAGCTTTAGGGCTCATATTGATGGGCACCATTTTCCATCTTTTGACGTGCATTTGGAATTCATATCAATTACAAGTCAGCAAAATCCCATTGGTTTAAATTAGGCAGAATATATGACAATCCACAAATGACATTTTACCTGCATTCAATTTTTTCAAAGCGTCCTTTGTTCTTTGGGGACATGCTGCATCCCTTTAGCATTTGACTAAAGTGTCTGAACCCAATCAAAAGATTAAGATAAACCTGAACTATTAATAATAAGGAAATTGTAATAAAGTAATAATTGTAATAAGGAAATTGTAGACATGTAATTGTGCTTCAGCGATACCCTGGAAGATTTATAACATCACATCACATAGCTGGCTATCTGCAGTGTGACATCTAGGACACTGCTGCCATTGATTGCTTAGCCTCACTAGATTTGGAGTGAGATTTGATGTTATTAATATGGTGTTGATTGTTCACCTTTCTGGAACCTTGGGCTTAGGGAATCAAAGCCCTGCCTCTACCAAGATGGCGCCCTCACATAAAGACACAGTGCACAACAAGGATTGGTAAGTCGGTAATTGAGGAACCATCAGGGAGACCCCTGGCAATTACGGCTTTCAGGTCTTCTATGATAGAGGGGGTGACATTATTATTCTGCTAACAATATGCTAGAGAATGGAGAGCACTCCCAATCCCTCATAAGGCTGGGAGATTTTGAGAACTCTACATTGCCCAGATCTGGAAAGAAGATAATGTCGCTCCTGGATGCTATGAGTCAGAGCTGTTATTAGGTATCCAAATTATGTTATTTTGTTCCCCCAATACTTTTTTAGATGATGCTGTGTGTCAAGAAGGGACATGAAATTTTGTAACTTCTTTTGCTGCCATTTTACATTGGCATTTTGGTGTTGAATAGTGTGTCTCCCATTAGGTACTATGGTTCCTCCTGCTGACCTCTACCTCCCCCAAGAAATAGAGACTGGCAGCAGAGAAAACACAGCACCCATCATGTTCCATGCTATATAACACATGTGGAAGTATCGGATAGCAGTGGCAGAAGAAAGAAGATTTATTTTGCCACCAGCAAAACTGGTATTATTAAGTCTTTTATTTTACAATGTGTCTCTCACTAAGTTGTTGCATGTTGCAAAGTTTATGTAAACCCATTAGCAGTCAACTAAAAAAAATTCTTTTACAATGCTTACAATTTTGCAGTGTTTTTTTGTGATCTGAGCCTATAGAGCAGTCCTAGAAGTAAAAATCTATGAACATCCACACATAAGTTTACCTGTGTATATGTTTGCCTAACTCCAGATTGGCTGCTGAAGAAGAGTAAACATATTATAAAGTAGGATTAAATCAAGTCACTATTCTCTTTGTTTTATTTTTAGATAAACAAAGGCCAGCCTGAGTTGTCATTATGTAGGTGTACTTTGACCTCCATATATTTGTTGTCTGTGTGCGCTTGCCGGTAGCTGAAGAATAAACCTCTGCTTCGTGTGGCACATGGACTTTAGCATACCTTGTGAGCCATTTCTCCCTTCCTTTGCTGTGGCAGACACAGGTGAGCTTTCTCCTGTTATTTATAATATGATTTACAATACATGGATTATAGTTTAGTTAGTATATAAATATATAGATACATATACAGAAAATATGTGTATATATATATATATATATATATATATACATATGTGTGTGTGTGTGTATATATAAATATATACATATACATGGGAAATATATACTACCTGGCCAGTAACCATCTGGATTACTAAGCATATGGCCTGTGGTTGCTCAGGTCTGGGTTCAGCAACATTATGTGCCCACAAAATTAGGCCAGCTCACTCCCAGAATATACTGAATAACCAGGTTTTTCCACCAATGGATTTTTTCTTCCCTGATGGCACCGGCAAATTCCAAGATGACCATTCCAGGATTTATTGGGCTGAGATTGTGGAAGAGGGGTTTAAACTATCATTTTCACACATTGATTCACACATGGCCACCACTGAGTCCAGACCTTTACCCCAATGGGAATCTTTGGGATGTGCTGTAAAAGACTGTACTCAGTTGTCCGACTCTCTCATCATCAGTAAAGAATCCTGGCAAAGAATTGTTACATTCCTGGATGTAAACACATGCTGTGACATTTCAAAAATGTATTTAAATATTACCACAGTGAATGTGTGCCATGATCTAAGCTAAAGGCAGCCCAATGTAAATGTTACAGTGTGTGACCTTTTTTTTGGCCTGGTATTGTATGTTCGTATTCTAATTTCTTTGCATACTTTTTAAGACTTAAGAATGAGCTGTGCTTACAAAAGTTATTAGATACAGTACACACAAATTAAAGTGCACCTGTTGTTAACAGGTGGAGGCAGACATTAAGTGGGCACTGGGCAGAACTAATAACCGTGAAATTGCAACCCATCAATTTAGCAGGAACAATTAAACTGGCCGATGCACTTCACGAACGAGAGGTTTCCAGTGAATAGACTGGTTATGTTATGCTCTCTTGAATATGATTTACCCCACAAAAATGGGTTTTCTTTATAAAAACGACTGGTGCTCTGTAAATTAAATTATTTTGCCAATTTATTTGTCAGTACTTGTACAGTGGCTGTCTAAACAAAATGTGGAGCCTAAGGCAAATATGAAGTGTTCATTGTACACTGTCTCTATTGTCACGAAAAAGGAATAATGCCAGCTTTTTGTGCCTCTGGTGTTATTACATGTATAGTGACAGCGTCTCAGGCTCCAGAAATCTAATGCCAGGCTGAGGGATCAACAAACACAAAGCGGATGCATGTAGCCTAATGAAATCAGAGCTGTATACTTTCCGCAGTAGCACGATGTGGGGTTAAATAGGGTGCACAGGGGTTAAATAGGGTTAGGGGTTAGTTTAAAAGTTAGGTTAGCAGTGTGGGGGCAGGATTTTTATTTTGACTTTTGGGATTACTAAAAGCGTTGTGGTTGGGTTTCCAGCCGCACCATGTTGGGTTTCCAGCAAAAAGCAGTGCTGGGGGTGGGGGTTGTTGTCACATGCTAGGGAGGGGGTTGTAAACCAAGAGCTTAGTTTATTGGGTAAAACAGAACAGCTAAACAACTAAATAAAGGGATGGGAGGGATACACATGAGCTATGTAACCACTAAAGAGTTTTTATTTTTGTTTATCTATTTCTTAAACTTTCACAGTTCTGGCATACATTACAACCCTGTCTGGTATGGCAGGAGAGCTGATTTGTCTCTGCTGCAATTCAGTAACACTTGAGGATGTTCCTCCCCCAGTCTTTGACTGGATGGTGAAAGAAAAAGCAGCACATTGATGAGCTCAGCTTTCTCTCTTATCAGCATGTTAGCATTGTAGTACAAGTTTTTAGAGCTTACTCCTACTGGTGTGTTGCAAAAACATGAATTACATGGGAAAAGGCATGTGTATCCTCAACCCACATTGTATGTGTTGGTGCGCTGCATTGCCATGGATTTTTAATGAGACCCGAAGTATGCTTCGCCGGCACACTGCAACCCAGCACACTGCATTGAATTTCCATATGTTGTTGGGTGCTGTGTACTGAATTCAGCACATAATTTACTGTGTGTTTTGGTGTGTATCATATTTCTACAATCCCTTATATTATATTTTTCATCTTGGCAAATATTTAGTATACCAGGAGACCCCTCTGTGTAAAATCCTGTGGTTGTCATTATCCTGGAATTCGGGGAATACTTGATTCCAAGTCGGAACGCTGTAGGTCAGACATTTTGTTTACATTTTGACCAAACTGATTTATACCCTAGATTGTAAGCTTCTCTGGGGAGGGTCCTCTTCTCCTCCTGTGTCACTGCCTGTAACTGGCTGCTATTTGCAACCCCTATTTATTGTACAATGCTGCGTAATATGATGGCGCTTTATAAATCCTGTTTAATATTAAAAAAATAATACCCCACCCTAGTGCATTGCATAGTCAATATTGCATACATTAAGATCATATAGTACAGTGATTTTCAACCACTATACCGCGGCACACTAGTGTGCTGTGAGAGATCTTCAGGTCTACTGTGGGAAATTATTCAATTACCATTGTTGAGTGTCTGTGCTGTAGTGACTGGCAGAGTAATGTAATACTCTTCCATGTCAGTGGGTGGCAGTAGGTAGCTTAACTGCCTTGTTTATTCTTGGAGACTTTCTTGACCTATTCGACTTGTTCCTACTTTCTGGTCAATTAAAAAGCACTCAAAACCCATTATTTTTAAACTTGCTTACCCATCTTCTATTGTCTTTTAAAACCATTACTACTTCCCACCACTACATATCTCCCATCCTATTGTGTGTAAATTCCCCCACCTACTAGATTGTAAGATTTTCTGGACAGGGTCCTCTCCTCCTGTGTCCCTGTCTGTATTAGTCTGTCATTTGCAACCCCTATTTAATGTACAACGCTGCATAATATGTTGGCTCTATATAAATCCTGTTATTATTTTTTTAATATTATTATTAATAATAATAATAATAATAATAATAAAATTAATAATAAAAATACGTTAATTAGTTATACTCCTATACTTATAGCTGACATTGTTTTCCGTTTAGCTACATTAGTCTTGTAAATTGTGGTCTCAAATTTCACTTTCAGATGCTACAGTTTAAAATGATCCATTTCCGATATTGTGTTTTATTGTTATGTTTGTTGTTTTTTTTTTATTTTCAGGGTAAGATTTTTACTGAAAATATAAAAGTATAAAACACTAAAAAAATATTAGTTTTTTTCTATCTAGGAAACATGCATAAATATGTAATGAGGTTTAAAAGATAAGTACACATTAAGCTGAAAATTAATATTGATTCCTTCAGCCTTTGCAGAAAAAAGAATTGCCTATTTCACGATAGTTAGAATACGAGATTAAGGGCTGTTTCAGATTTTTATAGGTATTTCCAGTGTAATATTTATGATCAGGAATTAAAGTGAAACTGTAATTATAAATAATGTAGCCCAGCCCTAAACACGTTTACAATACCAGACCATAGAATAACCTTTTTCTGCTTTACTAGTGTCCGGCTTGCACTTTGCTCCAGTGTGTATTGACTACATTGAGATACCCATTAATCCATCAATCTACAAATCTTCAGGCAGGTCAATACACATGATGGACATCTGTACAATACTGCAAACCCCAGCTAGAATCCAGCTGGTAACTTGCAAATGAAGTGTTTAATGACCTTTGATTTGGCACTATGCACCTATATATGATGAGAAGGATGAGGCTAGATAATCTATATATTCACTTCCAGTTTACCAACAGTATGCTTTTAGACCATTTTTTAGATTTTATTAGTGTTTTCTTGAAAAAAAAAACATCTGTATATCAAATTAACTTTATTCTCTTGAACTTTCAATAATGATTGATTGCATAGTTTGCACATTTATGTTCAGTCTTTATTTAAAATAATAATTTTTGTTCATATATAAAAAAAATTGAAAAAGTAATTATTTATAACTTTAAATTTAAAATGGTACCAAAAGCTACTTGTTTGTTTAATGGCCTTCTATGTGTAATTTTAATGAAGATTGTTAAAATTGTCATTACCCTTTTGTATTTGTAAAAAGTTGCAACCTGTAGGTGACATTTTTCAAGAGAAATGGATCATGATGCTCCCCCTTGGTTTAACCAGAGCAGACCACCTGCTGGAATGCCACCTTGGAGAGGAATGCACCCTCATCCTTTGATGCATGACAACAGGGCCGGTGATTATGGGTATTACCAACAGTATCACATGCAAAGTGGTCATCAAGGATGGCATGGCCCGTGGATGGACTACTATTCCCAGTATCCTGCAAATGTGTCCAGGCATGTAGAGACTAGGCGCCCAGCATCGAGGGCTGAAATTTACGAAAGGAGTGACAGGAGAGAGCCATTTCGGCCTTTGTCCAGGTAAGAGCACCATACAGAATTTGAAAATAAAAACCTCAAGGCATAGGGGATCTATATATAAAGGCAGAACAAAAGAATGCTCTTCTTATTATGTTCTCAACTTTTAAAAATCTGATTGACACTTTATTATCATCATATTTATTACAACAGGAGCAGGTTTAGTTCCCTAGTGAGTGTCCACATCCACTACTGTTAAAAAAAGCAGCAGTTGCTGAAAAAGGGGTTGAATGGGGTGTTTGACAAAGACCCCAGTGATCTCTACTACTACATATGAGTGTAGCCACCACTGAAGCATTCATCTCAATGGGCCTTTATAAAGTGGTGATTGTGTCTGGCAAACACACTAAAGTCAAATTGAGAGACCATTAAAAAACTGGTGATAATTCATTAAAAAATATTGTCAGAGGATTGAGATAATCTCAGCAGTGTTATATTTTGCAAACAAAATATTGGCTTTGGTGAGATGCTGGATCATCCTTTTATTAGTGTGCCCCATAAAGTAAAAACAGGAACAATTATGAAACCTAAGCAAAGAGAAACATTGTACATAAAGAAGTAATTATACAATCACCTAATTTCTATCTATTTATGCCAATGATTTACTGCCCTTTGAATATTTATCCCTTTGGTTGTAAAGAAACCTGAAAAAAA